>NC_061088.1:23950883-24035883 GCF_015104395.2 Macrobrachium nipponense | reverse complement strand
GGTAAGATTTCCTAGAAATCAAACAAAATACCTAACAGTTATCATCATGGTACCATTATTTTTTAAATGGGCAAAGAAAATTATGTAATTACTGTGCTTTCATCAGTCAAAAGTTTAATTCACAAGACAAGCACTTCAGAAGACATTAACATAACATCAACCATATTAATGAGAAAATGAATATACATGAAAATAGACAAACAAAGTATGTATTTGAAACAAGAATTTATGGTAAATCCTTATCACTTTTGTCCAGTACCATAATCTCAAAATTTACACTACATAAGAGGATCTTCAATCCATTGTCACTACATAAGATCTACCTCCATATGTACGTATTAATATTGAAATGCTTTCACTTCACTAATGTGCCAGTTCTTTAGACTTGAATGTGCATAGACTGAGTGGCTTAATTTCAATCACAGCAATGTAGGAAAATATTATGAACCAATTTTTTTCATTAATAAAATGGAAAAATAATTCAATATCAAACTTCCAGTAATTTTTGCATATAATCCTCAAACATGCTTTCTAAACCTACTAAATTTTCCATACATTTTGGCTTTGCCTTTCCAAACTTATTTCAAAAAGGGGTCTTGAAAAGATCTGTATTAATCTCTGGTGACCCTGATCTGGGATAAGAGTGCATCAGTCATTACTAACCTTTTATTCTGTTGCTGAAGGTATCTCTTTATGCTTCTAGGAATCACTGGCTGATTCAAGATTTTGTCTCAATATTTTTTACAATGAAAACTTCTGGCACTATATCAGTAACATTGTAAATCTGTTGATGTGAATTTCTTCCTACGTTACACTATTGCTCCTCAATTTAAAAGGCTATCCTCTTCCATTAACACTTATCACAGAATCCAAAGGATCTTACTACTGTCAGGTAATTATAATTTTATACTCTTCCCTATTATCCACACCTTCAATTCATGTATTTAAGATTTACAGGGTTTTGCTCTCTTGAAGAGTAGCAAGGCTTCTGATCAAGACTGTTCCAGTTTTAATTTTTGGGGAAATTGCACAAGAGGTAGCTCCAGTTCTTTACCTTTATTTGTCCAATTCTAAACTCCTGTTTTAAGAAAAGATAAATACTACGCATCTTAAAGAAACTTGTGCCATATTGCTTCAACTGCTACTACACTCTATACATATAGGAAACTTATATATTTGCCAACAATTGAGTAATCAGCTTTTACATCATCCAGGCTATTGTTACTCTTTCTTACTGCCGTTTCAATACTGCTCCATGTTCCAGTATTATCTTTGAAGAGCATTTTTTGCTTCAAGTTTGTCAAGGTTCTCTGAAAGTTTATAAAGTTATTTGAACAAAATTCTGTTTGAGGCCATTATACACAGACAATGTATACACATTTCTAGCTTTTAAAATCATCTACATAACAGTGATCCCACATAACAGGCATCCCAGAGGGGGCAGCAGCAAGGACTGCCAAAGCAGCCAATACAGAGGCAACAGGAATAACTGTGGCGCACTCTTGGTCAGAGAGGGAACTACCAAGGCAGTGTGGTTCACCAAGACCAATGCAGGAAAAACACTTTGGTCAAAGCCAAATATCAAAAACAAAACAGTACAAGAAGGGATCTCCTGGGATGCTCAGGTCAGCACTAACAGAGAACTTAAAATTTGCAAATATTAGCACACACACAACATTGTTGCCCGAGGCATCTTTTTGCTGCTCTCTTTCATGGTAAGAGAAACATCAGGCATCTTCAGTCTAACATAACAGTCAAAACAGTAATAAAAAAAGCTTCAACTAATAAAACCACAAAGTTATAAGCATACATCAACAACTGTCAAGATGAGAACAAGGCATTTGTTCAGCAAAATGGATCAGAAGGGGATGCTGTTAGATGAAGCAGGTGAGTAGGTCCCACATCCCTCACTTACCTTCTGCTTGTTAACTATATTGCCACAAAGTTCATTGATTCTCATAAAGAGTTTGCAATATGATCAGGGAAAATTTACTCAACACAAAATTCAATATTTAATGAATATTCTTGTTTGTATGGTGTTTTTACGTTGCATGGAACCAGTGGTGTTTTGGCAGCAGGACCAACGGCTTTCCGCAACTTCCGAACCACGTCAAGAGTGAACTTTTATCACCAAAAATACACATTTCTCACTCCTCAATGGAATGCCAGAGAATCGAACTAGGTGGCATGCCATCATACCTACCATGCCACGGAGGCACTTTTAATGAATATTCAGAAGCAACGAAAATTACGTTTTACATTGTGATCATAAAATAGAATGGAATAGAATGGAATATGTGATATAAGCATAAAGCCAAGCACTAATATAAAATAGAAAAACAAAATCATAACAACACAAATAAACAATTGCCCCATCATTCCATTATACTAGTTCAATGTAAAACAAACCATAACAAAAGATGCTACACTATTCATTTATAAAAACCTTACCACACAATTACCAACAAGTAATAGCAATTAATGCCCATAAGCATCTGCAAGCACCAGTAAGTAACACTGATCAGATGAAAGCAAAATCTCTCCCTGTTCATACATAAATATAGATTGAAACATTACAGGCTACCAGTAAATTGTAATGTTTCAATTTTTAGCATTATTTCCAATTAGCCTACCCAGCTTACATTTTAAGGTAACAGCTCAGTCCCCATAGCCTACACTACCAATTAATAAAATGTTTTCTTCTTATAACTCCATTCTGAGGGCTGTGTTATAGCTTTGGGAATATTTTTATATTTATTTTTTTACCTTGAATATTCTAGAATTTCCCAGGATGTTCTTGTTACACTTACAACTCAGCGAGTTCTTCAAACCAGATATTAAATTATTTGACCAATTTGAATCCCCAGCAGGATACAATATGAATGTTAACTTGGACAAAATGGAGAAGGAAATTAAAAGCTCTCTTTATTAAGAATTATTTAATAAAGTACGTACAATACATTTTGACATTAATTTACTGTAGACTAATCACTTTAATCCACAAAAAATATAAATTCCTTTACAACTCAAAATCATGGTACTCTATCTATTACATGGAAACATCATGTAAAAATGATTAATAAATTATCTGTCTACGCTATTACTGTATCTCTATTTCTACATTTTTATTCTCCTACCAATATCTTGAGTTTCACTGTCTGTAAATTCAGGACATTAGCATTGTCAATGGGTGCCACTTGATATTACAGAAATTTTGCTTCAACACAATCAAAAATATTTCAAAGCCAACTGTTTCTTTATTTTTATAATAGTATCCATGTATATAAATTTCATCAAAACCTTGTCTAAGAAGGTATAAAAGAATGAATCCTTGAATACTAAATGAAAAGGCTTAAAGTTAAAGATGAAAATACTGAAACAGATGATATGCAAACATCATGACTTACACAACCAAAAAATAAAAGGAACTAAATAAAATGCATTATTTAATAATGCATAAACTTAAATAACTGCATTTAATTAATGTGGAAAATTAAAGCAAAAAAATTAAAACAAATTATTTTATTTTATTGTCGCTGTTGCTGAGCTTCTCTTCTTGCTGCATCTTGTAAGAGCTGAGTGTCTACTTCATCAACAGGTAACTGAACGTAGCGAACAACAGACCCACGAATGAAGCAGTTCTTCACAGAGAGCTGAAACACGAATTTTAACATTAGTTTCGTGATAGCCTCTCATCCTTAAACCTAAACTAATTTTTCTTATCACTAAATGCCACACTATTTTCAGAACTTTTATAATCATAAATTATGATGTAATTTGAAAAATTATATTTTTTACAAGATTCTTGGCACTACTGAAATTCTTCTTTTGCTGAACACTTAATAAACTTGGCTAATCTTCTTCCTGGTAGAATAATTCTTTTAAATTGAAGAACTTAGTCAAAATGGATAGAATTTCCATAAGAAGTATGCAACATTCCACCACCATGACAACCCTTTGTAATCTTTCCCTTGTTCCCACGGACATTTTGACCCTTGATACCACTTACATAGAGCCTTCTTGGCACATTAAATGGTACTTAGAATTCCTTGCAGCATCTTTTTGGTTCTAGCTACATTACTTTCTTCATTTTAATTCTTCTCCAAGAGTTAGTATTTACCCAACTTACAACAAGAGGTAAATTGTACAATTACTGCAACTGACACAGTAACTCTTTTAATGCCCTTCTTGGCCCAGCACAGACAGTAAGTATACTTCACAAGTGGGTAATCTTTGGCAATGTTAATAGCAATATATTTTCCTAATCTTCAACAATTTGAATAGCAATATATTTTCCAAGTCCAGTAGTATATGGTCATGTAAAGTGAATGGCTAGTAAATGGCTAGAAGCTTATCCAAATAAACTCTGATTGCGATTCTTTTCAATAGTTATGCTAAACAGTGTGTGGTTGATTCTAACAGTATGTTGCTTGTGATGACTTGAAACTGATACATTTCTTAAAGAATACATAATAAACAAGTATACATTCACTGTTTAATATCCTCTTAAATATAAAAAGACATGGTACTTTCATACCATAACCTTATCCCCTGAATCAATAATTGTACATAACGGCAAAATTTTTATAATAAATATGCTTCATAATTAAAATTACTCTTACAATTAACAATATAATGAGTCAAAGGCAGTATACCAAAAGTTAAATTTATCATTACACAGAAAACCTAAGGTAAAAATTGGATGAAATCCCAAGGTTTATGGAACCTGGTCTCATTTGCTGTTAAACTAACATTTTACTCTACATGCAGCTAAGAATTAAGAACAAATCATAAGGGCTAATTCGAAAGCATGTGGGGTAAAATTAATAGGCAAGTTTGTATTATTATGTGGATGTCAATACTGTACAAACTACTTTAGAAAACAGTTAAATGGTGGAGAGCTAAAAGATCTCTTGAATTTTCAACACTTACTCTATACATAAAAATCAATGATAAAAAAATTTGGTACCTGAACTTTGCTTGCATAGTAAGTCTCTGCTTGGACAATGTGTAATATAATCTTTGTAGTGGTTAGTGGTTAAGTTCAGGTTGCTTGGTACTATGTTACTCAGGGATGCATTGACAGAAAAATGACTGAAGTAAAGAAATATTCATGACCTACTACTATCTGAATCTCACCTTACAAATGCATACAATAAAAACAGGATAGAAAAGAAAGTTGTTCTAACAACTAAATACTTTTCCATTTAGGCAAAATATTGCCAGAGGAGTAATACAACAGAGTTACAAATCAACCAACAGTGAGTTAGAAATCAACAAAAAGTCATGGTTGCAAGTTCTAACAAATGTTGAAGGTCCATGACCAATCAGGGTAGGGAATGTGAAAAAAGCATCAGCTACACTTTCTGGAATTTGGATGTTCTTCTGAATCAAAAGTTTTCATATGGAATCTCAGTCAGGCTAACATTATTAGCTTGATATGCAAATTGAATAACAAACAAGACATGTACTAGTCAGTATGGCAATTTCAATATCTGACACAGGAAACTGCTACAAAACTGGCTGTCCTGAACTGGCCCTTAAGTTGTTGTGAGTGTAGCAAATAAACCAGTGTCAGTGCAGTTCAGACAGAGAGGAACTCCATGGCAATGAGTTACAAAGCAATCTATTTGTACCAGTTAATGAAGACCCTCCTGACTCGCCTAATAAACAATTAACTAGGTACACTTCCATCCGTAGTACGTTTGACCTATGTCTTGTCCATCAGCATGACAAAGGCACTGGTAAGTAATGTTGGATTACTTAACTGACAACATATTTGCGATATATTACAAAAAAGGTGTTTCAAGTAAACAATATTTCATGAGGGTTACTTAAAAACAGCTGGTTCACTAGGGAAATCCAAATAAAGTAATATTCCATGAGGTTTGCTTAACTGACAACATATTTGGGATATATTACAAAAAAGGTGTTTCAAGTAAGCAATGCCTCATCAGGGTTACTTAGAAAACAGCTGGTTCACTAGCCTTAAGAACAAATACAGCAAGAACCAAGAACTAATGTACACCATTAACAAAAAATATATAAATTGGTACTACAGAATAAATATAGAATTAATAAAAAATTAATAAAAATAAAAATGTAGCAAGGACTGAGAATTATAACCATACTGAAGTGAAAATGGAAAAATTTAACAATAATCCCAGCAAAAAGAGCACCTACACATACAAAAATCATATATCAGACATTATGAGACAGTGCTGCCTTATATCTATGGATAACTCACCCATCTTTCATTGCCACTATACCTACTGTAACTAATTCAAATCTCAAGTCTACTAGAAATGACCAAGTGTTATTCCTAAGCGAAAATAATAAAAATGTATTTTAGATACAACCATGTGACAGTTAATATTCTGAGTACCTTACTTTGTTAAACATATTGTTGTGGCAATACTATAACAATTTTCATGCACTTGCTAAGGGTAGTTCAGAGACAACAAAATAAAAGTTTTCAGAAATATAACTATAACATTGTCTTCAAAATCCATCGTCCCAAATTTCAAATTATTAAATTCAACTTTTCAGTCACCTTAGGATTATAACACCTATGTTAGTGCAAGCCTTCCACATAACAGTTATACCATAGCTAACCAATACATTCATAATTAAGTACTAAATCTATATGTACACTTATCAGTATCCTATTCATAACCTGTAAAGACCAAGTATACAAGATACAGCAACACTGTAATTTTTATTGATAAAGCATAAAACCACTTTACATTTACAACAACAAAACACCTGCCATACTGAATATACCTTCTATTCAATAAAATTTCTTACCATCAAGAAAAAACACAATTTGCTGCATTCCTCTCAAACAAAAAGCCCTATAATATCTATACATCTGAAAGGATTATTTTACTTTGAAACAAAAATACATAACTGAAACTTAATGAAATGTAAATTAACCCCAGGTTCAAAAGAACCATTATCTACTCCAATAAAACCAAGTACAGTAATTACAAATCATAACAATAAACATCAAATTAGAAACCAGAATGAAAGTTTACTGATCTACAAAAAAGTAAAATCAGTTCATCCACATTCAAATTGCTGAAGATCTCCTCCAGTATTAAATTCTGAAATAGTCAGGTTTTTCTATTTTTGTAGCATTTAAAAGTGAATATCCATATTTTTGACTGCCACACTCAGGCCCTGCATAACAAATATAGTATACACGTACATTTATCCTTTAAGGACATTCCCTCTATGTGAACAGAAGATTCTTTGCAGTGCCTTCTTCCCAATTGTATGACTTTAATCATCACTTTCCTTTAATCAGTGGTCTTATTCAAATAACTTACCATCAACACTCGAAAATCATTAATCATTAGTTGCCCCACTAAAATACATACAAATATCATTATGGTCACAATTCAGGAGAGGCCAAAATATCATAAATAAAAAATTTCTCATTAAACTATCAAGAAATTAGTAGTCTGAATGTAAAATAATACAACAATGAATAAAAAACCCTCTTCAGACTTAGTTTTTTATGATAACTAAACACAAGTAAAAAAAATGCAAAACACCGAAAAAATTAATGGAACAATTTCACTGAAACTAACATAAAGCAAAACAACAGATGCATGACCAAGCTTTAAATTTATACTGTACAGGTGCTATGGGAAATCTGTATTAATACTGTAACAATATAGTAACATGGATCACACACCAAACTTCCCAGATACTGCCACTACAGAAAAAAACGTTCTATACTTTGACACTTCCTTTGGCTATGCACACCAAATAGTCTGGCACATTCTCTATACTTTCCATACAAGAATTGGTAAATGCCCAATCCACAGCTGGTGTCAAGTTGTGACAAACTGGTTGTTCATATAAGATGACTGCTCCACAACAACTGAGTTTTAAAGGAGAAATATCCTTCATCACCCTGAGCCTTTAAATAGCTGAGGGGTATGAAGTCTCCATAAAAAAAAAAAAATATAAAGCACTACAAGAAACATAGACATGTGGTATGTATAGGAGGTAAGATATAAAGGAGCAGGTATAAAAATAAATGGTAGTAAGAAGGTGAAATACAAATTCATGTGGAATGGTGGTGAGACAACAAAATGGAATACGCACAATGGTCAAAGATGTAACAGCAAAAGTAATTTTGCCAAAAAGAAAGTGCTGTGCAGACATAAAGTCTGATCACTTGGAACGAAACTTTTTGGACTTGGGGTGGGTTAATGGCTTGCTATCCCTTAGAAAATATAAATCTCTCCAATAAGAAGTTACGAATGATAAAATTACAGTTCTGTATATAATTTCCCTTTGATATATGATGACAAAACTTGTATGAACAGGGCCTACTGTATCCCCTTACTAATTGTCATCATCATCATCACTAACATGTTTCAGTCAGGTTTCTGTTTAAATCGTCTGGCTGACTGCTCATCTCCCCTCTATAAAAAGCCAAAAACCTATGATTTATGTCTAAGGCCTGTACATCTAGCTGCATTGCACACAGCAGGTTTTTCCCTCAGAATAAGTCATGGAATAGCTTCACTTGCCACGGAAGTTTATTCAATAGTACAAACAAATCTTCAACTGCACCAGATACTGCATGTGATTTGTATAGCATCAACTCTTGAGAGTTTCTGTGGCTTGAAAGGGAGAGAGAAGGCCCTGATATGCTAGATTATATATTTCCAGCCTGACTGGATTGTGAGTTTACCACTCAGTTTACAAGACCATGGTCATAATTACTTAAGTCCCTACTTTCATTTCTACAGTGATATATGTAGTAAGGATTACCAAATACCATGAGTTGTATTGCAAACCATATACAATACACCTGTATAGCTTTGTTGTAGCTTCCCTATGGCTCCAGATGCAATGCCTTTTACATTTTACCTTACTTCTTCAATTCTTCTGCTCCTAATGTAAAAATATGGGACAAATTTGGGACTTGGCTTTATCAGGGTCAGGTAATTCATCTGAGGATCACAAACTGGAGGCCTGCAGGCCATAATTACTTCCCAGTTTTCTTTTCCTTTTATACACCTATAACAAAGTAAATTTCAACACGATTGACGAGGAATCCTTTTAGCAGACTGGCTGAACCTCTTGAAGTTGGAGAGACGTCAGACTCCCTGTCCAATTCTTTGTCTTGCTCCTAATGTCACCATCTCATTTATGAACCTCTCAGTTGGGCCAAGCCTCTGAGTCTAGGAATGTGGGTCAAGAGTCAAAATAAAATAACTGTTACTGACACACATGAGCTACACAAACCTCCGTTACTTCCCAGACAACAGGTGGATCACTATAGGAAAACAAGTATCTTTCCCGTTATCAGAAGGCAGGACAAATACTCATGCCACAATCTCAAGTGCACCATATTGAACAAAGATCATATAACACTAAAATTAGAGACCAAAATCAGTATGCTGTACTACTTCCTCATATAAAGATTGGCCCTCTTTTTTAAATACAGGACTTAAGCCCCTGCTGCATTGCTTTCACCCATTTCCTTTGGCCTCTTTCTACTTGGCTGTCTAATTCCTTTATCTCCTCCAATATTCACTGTACTAACAAAGAAATCTTTCAGGCAAGCCTTATGACAGTCTGGTCTCTTCAAGAAAGCATTCATGTGAGCACCAGTGAATGAATGCAATTGCAGAATTACTATCACATGCCTCAAAATGGCACACTGAAGAAAAATGTGTAAAAATGACTTAGCTTACAAGAAACCTGATACCTTGTAGCAAGATCAGGTTACTATGTAACATATGTAGCTTTAAAAAACCTAAGGGAAGTTGTGAAGGTGCCCTTCAGATTGATAAATTAAGTCACAAAGCTCTTGAAAAATGGTGAACCTAGCCCTGGAACAACTTGTTGTACAACACACAACTCTTCACCCACTGTAAATTCAATGTTTGAAAGTACCCTTCCATGACAATGATGACAAGAAGAGAGTTCATTACAACCACCTTGATGGCAGCCACACTGATCCCTTCTAGCACAAATTTTGCTTCTTTCTTTATGACAAATTCAAATACCTTAAGTCCCAATAAAAGGTGTTCTCCAACATCTGCGATTTTCATAATGCAAATATGCAGAGGCAAACAATATGACTATACCTGAGGAGGCAAAGATCTTCCTTTAAATTATCATTTCTGGAATAAGTTGATGAATAATGCAACCTCACCTCTCTGAAGACCAACAATTCTATTGGAATCTTTTTAATAACAATCAGATTTCTTGTTCCTTGGTATAGAAGGCTCCATGAACACAAATATGCCAGAAAAGCAAGATTTACAAGAACTTTGATAAAGACATGACCACTTCTGTTGTAACTGCTAATCTCAACTACTGGAGTTCAGTCACAGCATCTGATAATGCAATCGTAGAAGAGAAATAATCTGATGGAAAGTATTATCATTCAATCAGCCATGCCTATCTCCTAAAGAAGGAATCCTGCAGATCCCAGATTGGTTCTTCAGTATGAAGGGTACCACTGTGACCTTGCAATCAAAACTGCTTGGCAAGTTCCTTGTTGAAATCCAAAGGAGACTGTAAAGGAGGAAACAGTATTCATGAGCAGCATCAACAACCCAGATGATTGAAAAATGATTGTAGGAGGGGTAAATCTAGAAGCCATTTGAGCAAGGAGAAAGGAGGAGATGCCATGTGCAAGTAGCCAAATGATGTTTCTCAAATTTAAGAGGCTGAAAAATGCATGCTCCAGTTTTTAGTCTGATCTCCCTAGTCTTTCTAATTCCATAGCATTTTACCAATGACAATAAACCTATACCACTATAGTGATAAGAAATAATTAAAAGGTAAAATGATCTTAAAACATGCTGCTGTATTCAGCTTACATAGTTAAGTGACAAGCAAGTAATACTAAATAAGTAGTACGCAATTACATAAAGCTCATATTATTATGACATAACAATTAAAATACAAATAAAGAGACCCCAAAACAGAACTCTTTAATTTCTTAAAAGGACAAATGCTTTTGATAACTTCTATTTTTCCTAGATAAACAAACCCACAGTCTTTCACAGTATACAAATACCTTCAGTGACAGTTAGTCTGATCAGTGAAGCTTGGTAACAAGGTCTTCAATTCTGACAGCCGCCAGTATGGGGTTTGTTCATTTAAGTTAAATGTAAACTACAGTATCTTTATAATTTGTCATTTGTTTCTAGAAGGATCCAAACCCTTGTCTTTTATACAAAGATTTACCCCTTAGGTGTGAGGGACTATCTCAATTTCATGATCGGTGTTGATATCCTTACTGGAATTATTAGGTACCCGGTCATTAAGTGTAAAGGGGAAGAAACACCCATGTAACTTTCTGTCCATCCTAACATGTGTGATGCCCAAGAAGAAAGGGCCTCCATGACAAGATCTGGCTTGCTGTGGCCTGTCTAGGAAAAACAAAGGACTTAAGTCCCTCATAAGATGGGAAAACCAACACAAAAGGTATCATAGCATCACAAAATCCCAGATAAGTTTTCTCTGATGGTGGAGCCAGGATTTGCCAGCAAAATTATCGCATCATTCTAACACAGTGATTTGGTTTAGCTCAGCTAACCAAGTTAAGAAATGTTTCATACTTTTTACGAACTCAAATCCTTCTTGAAACCTTGTAGTCCAAGGTACATAAAAATGTTTCATGTTAAAGAGAGATGGAACGTTTACCTCACATATTGTTTTCTGCTGAACCACAAGAGAATGTGTACCATCTTTCTATGTGAAAATATTTTTTATTTAGTGTTTGCTATAGTATTTGTATCTATCAAACCATGCTATAGTATTTGTATCTATCAAACCATAAGAAAAATATTCTTACCATGTGTGGATATTTTTCGGTATCCGTTACATTTATATCTGTCAACTTGATATTCAGGTATTGGTCTACAGAGTGCAAGGTTCCACATATGCTGCAAAGATAAGAAATAGTAAGTAAGTAATTCAACACATAAATACCTACTAGTATTTTAGCAAAATCAACTGTTTATGTACAGTAAGTTTCCCACATTGGGGGTACTACCTACAGTGGGCCTTAAACAAACAAGTATATGGTTACACAGGCTTTTGGCAGTAGTATCTACTTTTAGCCCTCAGTTACACTACTTTCTGCCTTTTTCTTTTCATCTGTTCCTTGGGTTTCTTCCCACCAAGCTGTCAAAATCTTTGTTCTATTATGTAAAAAATTAATATCTTACTTCTTTTGAGAACAAATCTTATGAGTGAGTCCTAAGTGAGTCTACAAATGTATCATAGTGTTCTCATTAAACTATATTATTGAAAGAAAAAAATTATCATCAAACCACTGTCAAAAACATCTTTAGATAACCAAAGCTGTAACCTTTTGTTGACAGTTGTCAAAACAAATACACATTTCCCAAAGAAAATTCAAGAGTTACCATATACATACAAATAATGCTACTTGAAAAAAAATAGGATTTGAAGATTACATTACACAAAAAACTGGCTAGTGTTAAATTTACAGTTTTTCTCTTCCAATGCTTAGAGAAGATTGTTATCTGTTATTGTATAATTTAATTGTTACAGGCAATTTTACTTTACAATCAATGAGGAAAATTGCTAAAATATCTACAAAGTTGTGCTGAAGCCAATGGTTCCAACTATTAAATCAACTTAATCAGCTCACAAAATGGCCTTGTGAACACAAAAACTATTGAATAGACCTTCTCGCCATTCTTTCAACAACCACAAGTTTTGTACTGCATGTGCATACACTTCATTCCAACATTCTTGATCTCAAAAATCTTGAAAATTCTACACTCAAACTAAATTATTTACTCTGGCATTAAGCGACATTTCTATTTTGTAAAGGGGCAATTCCACTGAGGCAACACAAGCAAAATGTAGCAGGCGACTTGACTGGCTTTCAACAAGTATGTTGAATGCAGCTTTCAACCAAGAAACATGTTGCCTGCAACAAGGCAACACCATTGTTGCTTGTAGCATGCTACATGTTATATTGACTGTAGAATGCCACAAAACTTTTTCCACAGATTCAACAAAAATTAACCCAGTTGCCAACACAATTTCTCAGCAGACAGTTGTTGCTGCTGCTGCTGCTGCGTATTTAGTGCTGTGTGCTCACATGCACCATACAACATTCTGAATAATAATTAGGTAGGAGACCCTCTTTTAAACAAGTCTTATTGAAGGTTATTGCTACTTCAGCTGCATTGATTTTGTAGAGGTTCTTCTCTACTCATCTGATAGCGGCTTTTTCAATGTTACTATGACTGGTGAGTAACACACCAATAGTCGGCAATGTAAAGTGTGGTTACAAAATCAGTATATTTATTATCATAATAAATGAAAAGATTAAGTGAAATGTGAGGTTTAGACCCTGTAGTTACAGACTTATAATATGTTAATATTATAAGCTAAAGAAATTAGTCAAAAAAACGTTCTTCAGTAGACCCCTGAACTAGCAGGGGATGGGTACCACAACCCCCCCCAAATAACTAAAAGCTATGAATACTTAAATCCTGTCAAAAAATGCTTGGAACT
The DNA here is from genome assembly GCF_015104395.2 of Macrobrachium nipponense. Lineage (NCBI taxonomy): Eukaryota > Metazoa > Arthropoda > Malacostraca > Decapoda > Palaemonidae > Macrobrachium > Macrobrachium nipponense. The sequence continues at coordinate 24,022,341 of NC_061088.1, read as the reverse complement.
GCCTATTTTGATAGTTAAAACACAAAAATAAAAACTCAGAAAAAGCTTATACCTGAGTATTTTACTAGATTTATCACAAAAAGTGCATTTATTCATGAAAACGATGTCAAAATGAGTAATCTGTGAATATTTTGCAAGTGAAAATACTGGGAATAGGTAAATTTCCTTTAAATAATGGGTATAGTATACAGTCTGTAGAAAAATCCACAAACAGCTTTCGTCGACTGAAGTCTTAAATTTTGCTGCGACGTTTCGTCTGGAACATCCAGACATCCTCTTAGGCAGAGAGTGGTGACGGACTATAGCTCGTTGGGAAGTACTTCGGTCCTTTATATCAGGGGTTCAGCAGGTGATTCTCAGTTCGCCAAATTCTGGTTGGTTGGGAGTGCAGATCTAGTCTCCTATTGACCCGTCTCTAGACCCGATGTTCACATTGCTGTATCCTTGCAGATCTTTGGGCTTGTGTGACATCACAGTCCCTCACCACCCTCGGCCTAAGAGGATGTCTGGATGTGCCAGAAAAAACGTCATGGCAAAATGTAAAATCAGAACTCGATTTTGAATAATTTCTTTAGCTTATATCAACATATAAATCTGTAACTCTACAGGGCCCAAACCTCGCATTTCACTTAATCTTTTCGCTTATTATGATAATAAATACTGATTTTGTCTCCTCATTTTTCAATGCCCACCATTGGTGTGTTACACACCATTAGTGTGCTACTCACCAGTCTTAGTAACATTGAGAAGGCCGTTATCTGAAGAGCATAGTAGAACCTCTACAAAATCAATGCAGCTGAAGCAGCAATATCCTTCAATAAGACTTACTAATATTACTGAACTACTTATAAAAGACAGCTGATAAAAAGCTAAAAAAATTTCTTGAAAAAGAAACCGACAAAATCACTGTGTATAATGTGTTTACTTTTTAGTATTTACACTTTATTTTACTCAACACACGAGTACTTTCAGGCCGTATCTGTGGCCCATTTTCAAGAGATGTGTAAGTAGTCAGCCTGAGTCAAGGCCCAGCAGTCTTCCGGAAATTCTTGTCGAGCCATCATTTATATGATGGCTGTTCTGGTTTCCTTGAGAGTTGCTAATCCCCTCTTATCGCTCTGATATCCTGAGCTGATGGTCAATGGGATTAACCGTTGTGGTAAGTGAGCGGTCACCAAAGCTCTGTTGGGTAGAAAACCTAATCTCCAGGTCAGAAGGGTCAATCTTAGCTTCTTTTAATGTCAAAGCTCAGCTTATGGGATCTTCCAAGGTAAAACCTTTGTTTCCTTCTATACTTTAATCTCTGATGAGTGCTCTCCTTCTACTAAAAAATTACTTGTTACTTGAATTATTTATTTAAAAAACCTCATGTAAATTAACAAACATTAACAAACAAAGATACAATAAAATTTGGACTAATGGGAACTGTTTAAGGATGTAAAATAAAAAGTCCAATATCCAACGCCACCATTTTCTCCTTTAAAAAATAGTGATAATTGAGTTCTTTCCTCCAGACCGACTCGCATGTGCGAGCAGTACGCAATTTCTCGGCTAATCACTGTAGTGCATCCTGTCAAGCATAATATATATCTCATAGAAAAGCAAGTTTCCTGTATTCCTCTATAAATTCTACGGTTTTTTTCTTACCACCAATTCATCCTGTTGCTATAAACAAGCTAAATCTTGTCTCAAGCTTCAGGTTATACGGAAACACAATGCCATCTGTTGCATGCCACAGTCGCATGCTACATGTTGCCTTCTGTTGAATTGGTGGAAACACACTTGGCTTATGTGACAATGTAGCATGCCACATGTTGCCAAAATGTTGCCTTGGTGGAATCACGCCTTAAAATCCCAGTTTAAAATATCAGAGTTATACAAGCACAGAATGTCAATCTTAACAAAACTCACCTAAGATCATTTTTCAGCTCCACTACAACATCCTTCCCGATGAGGGACTTGAAGAAGGAGTAAAATAACTGGAAAAGAAAGAAAGAAAATAAAATCCAAGGTAAAAAACCAAATTTTCTCAACATGGATAACAAACTGCACATTTGATTACCTTATAAAATTCAATTACTTTCCAATCTGCAAACAGTTATTTAACAATTAATTTATTAGGGAAAAACTCTATCGTGACAGTACATATAATGTTCTAAAGGGTCCACAATAATACAGTGTTAAGAGTCCGTGCATAATTTTGAACTTTCCAAAAAGTTTTCGAACCCTTCCAAATCTGATTTGGACTGAAGATGAACCCAGGGAAGGGTTCGAAAGCTTTTTGGAAAGTCTTAAAAATTATACACGGACTCTTAACACTTTGTATTATTGTGGACCCTTTAGAAAATTAATTTATAATTCAAAGCTGGAGCATGCAAACAGCTTTGTCAATAATCAGGATCTTTGGACATTGTTAAGGCTAGAATAATGTAAAAGCGATAAGCCTACTCCCTGGGGATACACTGTGCTCTCTCTATATATTTCTATTGTGCCCAAGCTTAACATATTTTCAAAATCCACCACATGTGCAGTTGTTCCCTTTGTATCCACAAACAATGTCTCAGAATCATACTTAAGCATTGGCTTAAGGCCTGTCCACACGATCGGGCCTGATCGGCAGACTTCCCCTCTAACGGGCACACTTGATGGCCAAACCGTCAAATTGCCCGATGGGTCTTGTAGCAAAATCACCATGGTGGTGCCCAATGGCTTGAGCTTCGACCATGGCAGACGTACGTTAACCATATAAATTTCTTTTACTGAGTCATTCTTTGCACCATATTCTCTTCTTTTTCATCACACGCAATTATCATGCTACACAACATCTTTTTTGCGGTAAGCACCATGTTTATCGTACCGTACTGAACACACTACTGGCATTGTCGGGCATGCCCACGTCTCCATCACCTCACCCGTGTGGACAACATTCGCGGGTAAGCCCGCCAGAATTTGCCCGTCAACCCTGGAGCACGCCGATCAGGCCCACTTGTGTGGACAGGCCTTTAGTCTCACTAGGCTAAGCTATGCATAAATGAAACAAATAGGGATAACTTCAATCCCATTTAATTATGAGCAGACTAAGTATGCACCACCCACACTGGAATGCTGCTTGGCTGTAGGCAATAAGGTGAAAGTCTGCTATAATATGACATATAAACAGATCCTCAAAAATTGAAGGTAATCAACGAAAAAGGTTTATGGAAGGTTTCCACAGGGTGCTAAAAAAGCAAGACAAGTAGAATGCTGCATCCTAGATTAGGTTAAGGTAGTCCTAAATCCTTTGATTGATATTCATATATTGTATTACTGTTGACATTCATAGCAATGGTATAGGTATATTGCATCATTATTGTTTTCCTAAAACAGTTCCAGATATATTTCTTCTAAGGAAAAACTTTCTGATATTACAAACAGCATCAATATGGATTGTTTGCCAATTTAAAATTCATTCTCACTTTGCTTATCTTGTGACCCACATTCAGAGACTGCTCTTTCTCACCAGTATTATTCGGTGAACTCAAGACATTTCTGCACAGCTGCGTAAGTGCTGTGCTGCATACCTCACAACATTTTTGTAACTGAAGATTTTCTGTTTAGTGTGTTATCTGCACTAAAAGTGCATCATAATGCCTCAATTCCTGATGGAAAGCAATTATTCTTTGGTGATGTGCATATTGTATTTTTACAATTTCTTCAACAGAGACTAGCCGGTGTCCTAAAGTGAGTTATTTAACCCCTTTGCTGCAGATTTGCGAATATGTACGTTTCATAGTATTGTGTAAATTTTCAATGAAAAATTCAAAATGCTTAAAATTTACTAAATCCATTTTTTTTGTGTTACAGAACCATTCTATTTTCAGAATATATAACATTATTTTTGCTTGGGTATATAATTTTCTGACTTGAATTATTTGATAAAAGGGTAAAAATTAAGAAAAATCACAAAAATGATATTGTTATAATACAATAAAGTTTCATACATACTTACCTGGCAGATATATACTTAGCTAAGACCGTCGTCGACAGAAATTCAAATTTCGCGCCACTCGCAACCGGTAGGTCAGGTGATCTACCTGCCTGCCCTGGGCGGCAAGGAGGAATAGGAACCATTCCCGTTTTCTATCATATTTTCTCTCTTCCACCTGTCTCCTGCAGGGAGGCTGGGTGAGCCATTAATCGTATATATCTGCCAGGTAAGTATGTATGAAACTTTATTGTTATTATAACAATATCATTTTCATACAATGAACTTACCTGTCAGATATATACTTAGCTGATTGGCACCCTTTGGTGGAGGGTCAGAGACAGCTAATAGTGGAATAGACAGGTAAAACAACATATGTTGTAGGTATAAAAGAAAAAACCTTGGTTCCTACCTGATAGGTGGTAGACTTCTTGGCTGTAGCCCGGTAGTCTGCATCACCTCAAGACTTTAGCGAGATATTAGATCTATGGCTAGAGTTCTTGTGGGTCTGTCGATGGGTATATGAACCGCTTACTCGGCAGAGCCTAAAAGGACTTTGTCAATGGGTACTGGACCACTTCTATGACAACACACCTTGTGAAGGAGCATAACCAATCCCGACCACCTGATCCTAACCACCATGTTAGTATATAGAATTGTTCTGAGTTATCCCCGAACTCATTACAAACAACCCATAACTCGAAACGAAAAACGCATTCATACAAAAATTCCTCAAAAAAAAAAAAAAAAAAAAAAATTTTAAAAAAAAAAAAAAAAAAATTTTAACTACCCATCTAAAAGATATCACAAGAGTTCCTTACTGAACAACAGTGACTGGCCGCCAGTGCAGCACCGAGCCCTCTTTGTCAGCAGAAATCTAGAACATATCTAGTAGAAGGTATGTACAAAGTTAAGGATTGGTGTTTGCTCCCGTACCCAGTATTGTATCCGCCGATACAAAAGGTCCCAGAGAAAAACATTTCTCGTAGGTCACGCGAACGTTCATTTTTAAAGGGGGGGACAATATAGTATAAATAAATAGATTATTTATAGTATCACGCGGGAGGGGGGGGGGGGAAGGGGGGGGGGGGGGGAGGGGGGGGGGGGGGGGGGGGGGGGGGGGGGGGGGGGTGGGGGGGGGGGGGGAGGGGAGGGGGGGGGGGGGCGTTCCACCCCTATAGCTAGTGATATTTCCTTTAGTTATAGTTCATAATAAATCTATTTCCATAGTGATATTAATTTATACGTCTTAAATAATTCAATGTTATTATTATAAAGGGGGGGGGGGATAGTATTAGTGAGAGAGTGTTTTAGTTTTAGTAAAAATATGTTAATTAGTCATTTATTTATATGAAACTAGTGAGATGCAAAAACCGAATTGCACCTCCAATATGTCGTATCAATGATTTTCTTTAACGACATATTCTTCTGAAAAGAGAGAGACGTCGCCACTGCTCTAACTTCATGGGCTTTTACTCTTAAAAGCGGAAAAGAGTCGTCAGGACAGAACTTGTGAGCATCTGTAATGACGCTCCTAATGAAGAAAGCTAATGCGTTCTTAGACATGATTCTTGTGGGGTCCTTAATCGAACACCAAAGACTTTGTCTAGAGCCTCCCATTTGTTTCTTCTTTGTAAGAAGAACTTCAAGGCTCTTACCGGGCAAAGAGACCTCTCTGTTTCTCTCCCTAACTAGACTCGATAAGCCTTTGATCTCGAATCTCTTGGGCCAGGGATTCGATGGATTTTCATTTTTCGCTAGAAAAAGAGTTCTAAACGAGCAGAAGGCCGAGTCTTTGTTAAAGCCGACTTCATCTTCTAGGGCATGAAGTTCCCCAACTCTTTTGGCTGTCGCCAAAGATAGGAGAGAAAAGCATTTCCTTGTTATATCCCTGAACGAAGCTACATGGGGAGGCTCAAATCTGTCAGACGAAAGGAACTTGAGAACTACATCCAGTTCCAGCTGGGAGGAGTTAGTTCCTTAGATTTTGTCGTTTCAAACGATCTAATCAAGTCGTGCAGATCTTTATTCTCAGCAATCTCTAGGCCTCTGTTTCTAAAGACTGCCGAAAGCATGCTCCTGTATCCTTTGATCGTCGATACAGACAAATGAGAGACCTCTCTCAAGAACAAAAGGAAATCAGCGATTTCGGTTATAGAGGTACTGGAGGAGGACAACTTCTTAGACTTACACCACCTTCTGAATACCTCCCACTTCGACTGATAGACTCGTCTAGTGGAAGCTCTGCGGGCTCTAGCGATAGCGCTTGCAGCTTCGCGAGAAAAACCCCTCGCTCTGACAAGTCTTTCGATAGTCGAAAGGCAGTCAGCGCGAGAGCGGGGAGGTTTTGATGAAACCTCTCGAAGTGTGGCTGTCTGAGAAGATCCATCCTTTTTGGAAGGGATCTTGGGAAGTCTACTGTCCACTCCAGCACCTCTGCAAACCAATCTTGTGCTGGCCAAAACGGGGCTATCAGGGTCATCCTTGTCCCGTTGGACGCTACGAAACTTTCTCAACACTTGTCCCAGGATTTTGAAAGGGGGGAAAGCGTACACGTCCACATGAGACCAGTCTAGCAGGAAGGCGTCGACCACGAGAGCTCTTGGGTCTTCCACCACTGAACAAAAGACTTCCAGCCTTTTGGAAAGGAATGTGGCGAACAGATCTACGTGAGGAGTGCCCCAAAGATCCCAAAGACTCTGACACACCTCTGAATGAAGAGTCCATTCTGTGTGAAGGACCTGGCTTCTACTGCTCAGTCTGTCCGCCCTGATGTTTCTCGTACCCTGAACAAATCTTGTCAGGAGGGAGATGTTTCTCTGTGGAGGCCCAAATTAGCAGATCTCTTGCTATCTCGTAAAGAGACACGGAGTGCGTTCCTCCTTGCTTCCGAATGTAGGACAGGGCTGTAGTGTTGTCCACATTCACTTGGACCACACTGTTCGTCACAAAGGGTTCGAAGAACTTTAGCGCCAAGTGAACTGCTAGAAGTTTCTTTGCAATTTATGTGCCAGGACACCTGTGCTGCCTTCCAGGTGCCTGACACTTCTCTCGGTCCTAGTGTTGCTCCCCAACCCTTCTCCGATGCGTCTGAATACAACACTCGGCTTGGGTTCGGAACTTCCAGAGAAATTCCCTTGTTCTCTTTTAGAGGGGACAACACCATTGCAGGTGTGGTTTCATCTCCATTGGAAGGAGAAAACTGTCGGAGAGAAAGTCCCGTCCTTCCAGTTCCAAGATCTCCTTAGGAAAAACTGAAGAGGACGAAGATGTAAGTCTTCCTAGAGGGAAAGAATACTAGTTCGAAGCGCGGAAAAGGGTGCCTAGGAAAACGGCGCGCTTAACCATTCCCTCGCCGTAGTCCGTTCTTTCCCTAAGAAGAGAGAGACTTTTTCCAAGCCTCTCACGATTCTCTCTTGCGAAGGAAATACTCGAAAACCCCGAGAATCCATCTGAATCCCCAGATAGACCAAGTTCTGTCTGGGAATCAGCTGTGACTTCTAGAGGTTCACGAGTAGTCCCAACGCCTTTATCAGGTCTAGGGTCAAAGAAAGGTCCTCCAAACACTGTCTCTCTGTTCTGGCCCTGATGAGCCAATCGTCCAGATATAGAGAGATGTTGACGCCTTTGAGGTGAAGAAACCTCGCCACATTCTTCATCAGGTTTGTGAAGACCTGAGGAGCTGTGGACAGGCCGAAACACAAGGCCCTGAACTGAAAGATCCTTCCCCCCGTCATGAAACGGAGGTACTTCTTCAACGAAGGGTGAATCGGGACATGAAAATAGGCGTCCTGGAGATCCAGCGACACCATCCAATCTCCTTGACGCAAAGCCGCCAGGACTGAGGCCGAAGTCTCCATAGAGAACTTCTCCTTTAGAACGAACTTGTTCAGAGCGCTGACATCTAGTACTGGTCTCCAGCCCCCCGAGGCTTTCGCAACCAGGAAAAGCCAATTGTAAAACCCCGGAGAGTTTTGCTCTAGAACTAATTCTATAGCTCTTTTGTCCCACATTTGATTCACCATCAGACGAAGAGTATCCCTCAGTACAGGGTCCCTGTATCTGGCTGACAGTTCCCGCGGAATGGTCGTTAGGGGAGGACTGTCTTGGAAGGGGATAAGATATCCCTTCCTGATTATGGACATGGAAGAGGCGTCGAGATTTATGAGTGACCAGGCGTCTGCAAATTCGAGAAGCCTGGCACCCACTGGTGTTTGGAGGTTGTCTGTCTCACTTCCCTTTCTTAAAGGGACGGGAAGAAGCCTTACCTCTCCTCTCAGGACCTCTTCTCTTAGAGGTAGCTACTGGAGGGAGGGCCTCCATCCCGAAAGGGCTGAACCGTAGAAGTCTGGTCCCCCCCCCTTTCTTGTCAACCGAAACAAGTGGTCTCTTCTTCCTTGCAGTTTGCAGGAGAAGATCCTGTGTCGCCTTCTCAGTCAGTGATCGAGAAATGTCCTTCATACTGAGCAGGAAACAGGAAGTCAGACATGGGAGCGAAAACCAGGGCTGCTCTCTGTGAGGGAGAAACCGCCTTGGTTAGGAAGGAACTAAAAATACTCCTCTTCTTAAGGAGTACTGCTCCGAAAAGAGAGGAGATTTCTCCCGATCCGTCTTGTACTGCCTTGTCAATACAAGCAAGAATACTCAGAATGACTTCGGGGTCTAGACCTTCCGAGTCATGAGCCTTCTTAGACATCACCCCAAGGGACCAGTCTAGGAAATTAAACACTTCCAAAATATGGAAGAGTCCCTTGAGGAGATGATCCGTCTCCGAAATCGCCCAAGACACGCGAGCTCCATTCAAAGCGTGTCTCCTTGACGAGTCAACCAAGGTTGAAAAGTCCGCTTCGGCTGCCGCTGGGAGAGAAAGGCCCATGTTCTCCCCAGTTCGGTACCAGAAACCTCTCTTGCCAGAAAGTATGGCTGGAGGCATACAGAAGGTGGTTCTGCCCAGATCCTTCTTAGACAACATCCATTTGTCTAAGGACTGAAGCGCTCTCTTCATAGAGATCGTAGGTCTCATCTTCAAGACCGACGAAGACTTAGGTACAACCGCACTCGAAAACAGTGATCGAGGCGAAGGAGGAGCCGCAGGAGTTAAAGAATCTCCGTATTCCTGCAAAAGAAGGTCAGTCAGAACTTTATAGTTAGAGACTCCTTCTCTACCGTCACCCTCTTCTTCCGAATCTCCTTCTACACCTTGTGGAGAATCGGCCTGAAAAACGAGAGGATCTTCATCCCGTTCTCTCTCTACTGGTGACAAGCTCCTACTAGGAGAGGGACTCATAGAGTGAACAGACTCTCTCTCAAGTCTAAAAGAAGTCTCGCGTCTGCTTGACTTCTCACGCCTGGAAAGCTCCTCGCGCTTGGCTGGCGCCTCGCGCTTGTCTGGCGCCTCGCGCTTGTCTGGCGCCTCGCGCTTGTCTTGTGCCTCGCGCTTGGCTGGCGCTTCTCGCTTGGCTGGAGCTTGTTGCCTGGCTGGCATCTCGCGTTGTCTGGCGCCTCACGCAAAGTTGACTCCTCGCGCCTGGCTGGCGTCTCGCGCTTGGCTGAATCCTCGCGCCTGGCTGGCGCCTCGCGCTTGGCTGAATCCTCGCGCCTAACTGGCGCCTCGCGCCTGGCTGGCGCCTCACGCCTGAGCGTATCCTGATCTAGGAAGCAACTCTCTCGGATAGATCCTGAACGCTTGTACGACTCTTCGCGCCTGGAGACGTCCCATGTCTGGAGACGCTCACGTCTGCCGGTGAAGAAGACGAGACTTCTTTAATAAGGAAGTCTAGCGTCCTTCTTGCGAGGGGGATCCCTCGAAAGAACTCCAACCAAAGAGGCTATCTGCTCTTGAACTGCAAGCAATATCCTCTTGGAAGCCACACCAGCGTCCTCTTCAATAGAAGAAGCAGGAGAACTCGAAGGAGTGCGATCCTCAAATACTGTTCTAGGAGGCGTCGAAACCAGCTTAGCCTTCTTGATAGAAGAAGGAGCTTCCTCTCCCGAGAAGCGTTCCGGGCTCGAGTCGAACGCGCGCTCTTTCCAATGCCTTTCAGTGGCCTAGAAAGATCCGAGTCCTTCCACCTCGTTTAGGTGAAGGAGAAACCGGACGACGAGAAACAATCTCGTAGGACGCTCTATTAGAGCGGTCCTGAGCAGACTGTAACGAAACAGAACCTGCTGAAGGGATGCCTGACCGTTGAGTTGGGGATTCCCCACAACCTCCGTACGACTTTCGACTTTCCTACTCCTCTGGGTATGTGAGTTTGGAAGAGGTCTAGGCCTGGGAGCATCGCAGGGACGGTCAGACGCCCCCTCCACAACACTGGGAACACTCACTTCACTTAGTAATTCACAATCACTAGCCTTACCTTGCATGGCCGCCATCTTTGTCTTCATTTTACGAAGAGTAGCTTCAGATTGGCGATTTCAGAAGCCGAATCCGAATGCAAAGCCTGTGAGGATTCAGATACATAGGGAGAATCATATTCATTAATAAAAGGAGAGTTAGACTCAGAAAAAGGCTCAATAGGCCTTGTACTCACACTCTTTTGTGCAGCCCGTCTAATTCTATCCCTCTCTAACTTCTTCAAGTAAGAAGTTAGAGTCTTCCATTCATTAGCATTCAACTTTTCACACTCAATACAGGTGTTAGCCAAAGAACAGTCAAACCCCCTACATTTACGACATACAGTGTGAGGATCAACCGAAGCCTTCGGTATCCTCACCTTGCAGCCTACATTCACACACACTCTCACACTAACACTTGAATCAGACATTCTATTAGAAAAATCAAAAGCAAGTCCAAATCCAGTCCACAGTGCGAATGCCAAAACAACGATCCAGTACGTCACCAAGAAATCCAATATAGATGATCAATAAAGTCTTGAAAAGCGAATTCCAGTCAGGAGGTAGTAACAACAATGTTGATACCACCGGCGACAGAGAAAATATGATAGAAAACGGGAATGGTTCCTAGTCCTGCGCCGCCCAGGGCAGGCAGGTAGATCACCTGACCTACCTGTAGCGAGTGGCGCGAAATTTGAATTTCTGTCGGGGACGACGGAGTCTTAGCTAAGTATATATCTGCCAGGTAAGTTCATTGTATGAAAATTGCTTTTCTTAGATGACTTTATTAATTTCACCAACAATCCTTTACCTAATTCTTCAATGCCACAGACATTTATTTTCCACATTGGCAATGCTTTTTGTACACTTTATAGGTGTGATCTTGTGCAAAATGATATTGTTAAGATACAATAAAGTTTTGTACATACTTACCTGGCAGATATATACTTAGCTATAGACTCCATCGTCCCCGACAGAAATTTGAATTTCGCGGCACACGCTGCAGGTAGGTCAGGTGATCTACCGCCCTGCCGCTGGGTGGCAGGAATAGGAACGATTACCGTTCTAGAACCAGATTTTCTCTTCCACCTGTCTCCTGAGGGGAGGCTGGGTGGGCCATCAATCGTATATATCTGCGAGGTAAGTATGTACAAAACTTTATTGTATCTTAACAATATCATTTTTGTACATGGAACTTACCCAGCAGATATATACTTAGCTGATTGACACCCTTGGTGGTAAAGGGAAAAGACACTATTTACTGAATAGACAGGTAAACAACATACGTTGTAGGTAATAAATAAATAAAACCTTGGTTCCTACTTGATCAGGCGGAAGACTCCATGGCTAATGCCTAGGAATCTGCTTCGCCTCAAGAGCCTCAGCGAGGATGTGACCTATGGCTAAGAGTTTCTTGTGGGTCTGTCGATGGGGTCTTATCCATTTACTCGACAGAGCCTTATACATGACAATATGCCTATGCCTAGTGGCATAATTAAGGAGCACAACACCGATCCCGATCACCTGATCCTAACACGAGGGTTAGTGCTTAAGTTGAAAAGAGTTATCTACAAACTCCTTTCAAACAACCCAAAGAAAAAACACGACGTTAAATAAAATTTAACTCACTAGTTAAGGATCAGTATCTGCTCCCTATCCCAGCAATGTAATCCGCAGACCACGTATCAACCAAGAGAGAAGGATCCCTCGAAGGTTATCTTGGACATCCTTCGGATAATGGGAAGTCAACACAGAGTTGCATCTCCCTATGTGACAGCTAATATGTCCTTGACATATTGTTAGGGAAAGAACAAGAATTCGGAAAAGCTCGCACTTCATGCGCTTTTAATTCTCAGCTGTTTGAAGGAATCATCAATGCACTTATCAAGTGCTTAGGAGATCACAATGTCTCAAAGAAGGCCAGGGCGTTCTTTGATATAGATCTCTTCTGGGTGAAGCCTGGAGCCTGGCTGCGCTTCGTGCCCTGGCAGGCACCTAAGCGCCTGTCTAGCGCCTCGCCGCCTGGCTGGAGCCTTGCGCCTGAATGGCGCCTAGAGCCTGGCTGGAGCCTCGCGCCTGGATGGCGCCTCGCGCCTGGCTGGCGCCTCGCGCCTGGCTGTGCCTGATAGGCTCCTCCTTCCTGGCTAGCGCCTCGCTCCTGGCTGGAGCGTTGCGTCTGGCTGGCGCCTTGCGCCTGGAAGGCACCTGGAGCCTGGCAAAAGACTTCATGATTACTGTCTATGAGTCTGCATGCCTTAAGAGTTTCAGCGAGGTAGGGACCTATGACTGACCAAACCCTTCTGGATCATGTCAATGGGGGCTAGCCCGCTTACACGACAGAGCCTTCTCGGATCGTACCAATGGGGGCTGACCCACTTACATGGCAGAGCCTTACCTGTATCATATCAATGGGGACTAGCCCTCTTACATGACAGAGCTTTAGGTTTCTCTTTACTGGAAGGAGCCTTGCGCCTGGATGGATCCTCAATCCTGACTGGAGCCTAGCCTTGAAGGAGCCTGGCACCTGGATGGCGCCTGGCTGGCTTCTAGAGCCTGGCTGGCTCCTAGAGCCTGGCTGGCGCCTCGCGCCTGGCTTGGCTCCTCCACACTTGCTGGAGCTTCAAGCTTGGAAGAGTCTCTAGGCTGTCTGGCGATGTCCACATCGGACACTCTTATATCTGTCCGATTTGTTCGCCTCTGGCGCCAGGTTGGAGGCCCGCTCCTTCTCGTATCCGACCATGACAGAGTTCCTTGGAACTGTCCGCCTCTGGCGTTTTTTCGCCTGTATTGGCATTTGGCGCCTGGCTGGCGCTACATTGTCCGAGAGTCCTGAACAACCACATAGTTTATCAGGAGACTGGAGAAGGGTGGAAGAAATTCTTCCCCTTTGAGCTTTTGGCCCCTGGCAAGGGGAGGTGATTTAGACAGCTACACCAGTAGACGACAGGATATCTAACAAAACGAGAGAGAAGAGTCTTCCTCCGAGGAGGATCCTTCGTGAACACTTCTTTTGCTAACGAGATCTCTTCTTACATGTTGATGAGGTTCCTCGTTGCAGAATCTTCCCTATCCTTGCCCGAAGGAAGGGAAGGAGTCTGGAAGTCGAAGGAGACTCTGAGCTGAATTGGGCGGAACCCTGATTTCTAGCTCTTATGTATCCTTCTGAATACCTTCTGGGAAGCATTTTGAGCCCTCATCGCACCCCGAAGACTCTGTAGGCAAACGTTTTAAACCCCACATCTTCTTCTGTAGATGAAAATGTAAGTACCCTGCCTGGGCAACGAAACTTCTATCTGAAAGCGTTGCGTCAGGAATAGAGGGATTTAGTTTCTTTTGCCAGACATACTATGCTGGCAAGAACCCATTGCCGAGTCTCCATTGATCTGATGCGAGATTCCAATGCACAAAAAAAAAAAAAAAAAAAAAATCACTTGTCTTCTTGGTCGTTTAGGGCTAAGAGAAACAAAGAATTCCTTCATAAACTTCCTCAAAGAAGTTTGATGAGGAGCAGTTCCATTTGTCGGAACACGAAATCTGTGGCCAAAAAAACAAAAGATCCCACATTTCGGTATCGGTATCGTATAAGATCCCGAAGATCTTAATCCTCTGTTATCTCTAATTCTACTTGTAGAGACAGAGTATAGCCTTTTACTGCATTCTTTGATAGCAGATATATACATAGGTGATTCTTCCCTCTGAAAGTGAAGAAAAAACCTCGCTATGTGGTTCACAGAGGTATCGGAAAAGGACAGTTTCCTCATTCCATCTAGCACGATCTGCAGCAATTCTATGTCTTAGTCATGACTATTGTCATTTACCTTGAAAAAACCTCTCATTCATGTCCACTTCTGGTCAGTCTGCACGCGGACGGACTCAGAGTGGAGAGGTTTTTAGGTCTATTTATAATAGATTCTGATAGAATATCCAGATACTCTTGGAAAAGCCTTACGAAACATGCTGTGAAAAAAAAAAAAATCAATATTTCCCTTATTGCAAAATATATGAGTGTCTACCGAAAAATTCGGTAGTTTCACGTAATATATTCTTCGAAATTTCGAAGCCAAATTCATTAAAAAGCTAATAAAAGCATATGCCAAACCAAAGACCCAGTACTTCCCTGCAAAAGACAGCCCAGAAGGTCGATGGCGATGAAAAAACGAAAATCAAGTCAGGAGGTAACAACAACGTATGTTGACACTACCGCGACAGAGAAAATCTGGTTCTAGAACGGTAATCGCTCCTATTCCTGCCACCCAGCGGCAGGGGCGGTAGATCACCTGACCTACCTGCAGCGTGTGCCGCGAAATTCGAATTTCTGTCGGGGACGACGGAGTCTATAGCTAAGTATATATCTGCTGGGTAAGTTCCATGTACAAAAACATGGAATGATACAAAGAGGTGGCTTTTCAACACATTGATCACAAAAATAGGTTGTTTGCTTTCTCTTACATTCTCCTTTACCTTTCATCATGCAATTCTTTGGCAAGATAGAGCATACAATACATTGGGGTTTGTGGTTTTTGTCAACATATTGTGCTGGGAAATGCCTTTCAGTTAATCTAGATTCCATAGGATTTGAATATCTACCCCTTCCTTGAGTTTTGCTCCTCTTATACCCTTCTAATAAAGTGTTAATAATTTTTTCCCTGAATTTTTTCCTATCAAGCTTAGCAGTGGGATTTTGAATATTGTAGCATATGTTTGAGTTCACTAATGCTGCTTCAACTATGAAGTGCCAAATGGGTTGGTACCATTTCTGGCTCTTTCTTTTGTAAGGATATGTTGAGCAAAGTTGATCAAACTTATCAACTCCCCCCATATACTTATTATATTCTACATGAACACAAGGCCTGTCAATTTCTCTGTCACCCTTCTTTGAATGAATTTTCACCTGGTATGTACCTACTGTCCCAAAACTAGAGAGTAAATTAACCCTGGTTGTGCCTTGCCAAGAACAAACAAGCATTTTACCATCATTTCTCACCCATGTTACTGGTAAAGCTCCCTTTTTAACTGTTATTTGTTTCATATCAGCTGGCAAACCCTTCCTATTTATATTAACTGTTCCACAAGCTAAAGTTTTTTTCTGAAGTAGTTTGTCAAAAAGGGGCACACTGTTATAAAAACTGTCCATGTAAATAATATGACCTTTGTTTTCATAACCTTCTAACAAAGACAGAACAATGTGCTTACCTAACCCTTCTGATGGCTGACACGCAGAGTTCTCCCTAGTATATACATTAAATTTGATCAGGTAACCAGTATGTGCATCTGTCATTGACCATACCTTTATTCCCCATTTAGTTGAAGGCTTTGATGGTAAATACTGTTTGAAAAATAGCCTACCTTTAAATCTTATCATTCTTTCACCAATACTGATTTCCTTATTGCTAATGTAGTACTTCCCATATAAATCTTTTACAATGTCTAAAATTTGGCCTAATCTTGGAAAGCCTATCACTCACATCTTTCTGATCATTATCACTAAAATGAATAGCTGATCTAATCAACAAATATTTATCCCTAGAAAACACTTCTCTAAATCCAGGAGTATCAAACAAAAAGCTATTTTCACTAAAGTAACTCTCAATTGTGGGTTTATGAAGTATACCCATAGCTATTTCAACAGCAACAAAAGCTTTTATATCATCAGCAGTTACATCTGACCATTGGTGGTATCTTGATCCTTTTGGTAAAGGTTGTTTTGTGGCTATCATAGATTTAAAATATTTATTAGTTTCTTTTGCAACATGTTCATAAATGTTTTCGGGAAAAAATCTTGTAAAACAGTCGTACGGATTTAAATTTTCAAAATTAATTACTCTATGAGAGGCTGAGTCATCAAAAGCATTATCTAATTGAGTGGGATTAATGTTGTCAGAATTAATTTGATTCCAATGCAATGAGTTTGCTACATTCGCTGTGGTTGATGAACATGTTGCTGGGATGTCTTCATCTATATCTTCATCAGTACCATCATCATAATCATCATCTGATGTAGGTTCATCAATATCTGACCCTAATTCTGAGTCAGATCCAAATAGAATATCATCAATTTCCTCTAAAGATAGTTGACAAGAAGTGGAGGCCATCTCATACCTATAACAGCAAAGAAAAAAAAAATTATTATGGTTAGGCTACTCCAAGAGTTTAAGAGAAAAATTAGAGGGACAAAGTCAGCTGACTAATTAAAACAAAGAAAATCACAGCATTTTCCCCAATAGTATATTAAATATTGTAATTTACTATTAAATGTGAGGTTTAGTCTATTGAAAAAGAAAACTAATCACAAATTTCATCATATATATCGTAAAAATAGGACGGGACCAATAGACAGCCAAGGCAGCTAGCCTACACGACAGCTGACGAATGTAAACAAAACTGGTTTAGGAAACAAAGCGTCTTTCTCTAAATGTGCTAGTCATTTGACTATTATTCATTTAATTAGGTAAATATATTTATTAATATGTAGAAACATAATCTGTCACATTTTTAACTTCATTTCCAATTAAATACTTATATATTCGTGTAATTACCATGGCAACAATTCAGATCCTAATGTTAACAAATTCTCACTTTCGCTAGGGGAACTTTGGCTAGCATGATATGACGATAATTCTATAATATTGATTTATATAGCAAAATACATAAACTGCTATTGAAATATATTATATATCAAATTTTCCTGTTGACATAATGTAAAAATGACTGAAACTTACCAAGATCAGTGAATGACAGAGAAGTATGAAGAACACTTCAGAGGGTGAGTAGTTCATAAAACCAGCAACAGAACAGATGGCAGTATGTAGTAGAAGCAAAATATGTCGTCTGAAAGAGGCGCTTGGCAAAAATTTTCTTACGCAATGCGGAAAAAAATTGTTCTCCACAGCAAGGGCTCGGGAGTCTATGGAAACTATAGCCATTCTCCACAGTGAAGGTGTTAAGTTTTCAACACCATTCACTCAAAAACTGATATTATGAGAATTGGATATTCTGACATCCTTTTCCTTTCTAAGTGTTTGGTTAACCCATTACAACCGAACCATTAATGTAAAAGGTAACCCATGTTGGAAACCACACCTTAAGGCACAGGATAGGTAAGGCAGAACCCTGCAATCAAAATGACAATTTGTCCAAAATTGCATTTTTCCTAACTATACAAACCTGAGGTCCTTTTACAATAGGAAGGTACTAGCGGCAGCTGGATAGGTCGTAAGCTTTCGAACAAGGGGTTCGGTAGTTAACTGCTTGTCCGACAGGCGCGCGCGCGCGACTGGGAGTAAACAAATCACTTTTGCTTTTGGCCCAAGCAAAAACTGCAGAGTGAGGGGTGGCATGAGGTGGGGCTATGTGTAAAAGGACCTCAGGTTTGTATAGTTAGGAAAAATGCAATTTTGGACAAATTGTCATTTGTTCCGACACGGCATACAAACCTTCGGTCCTTTTACAATAGGAAGACTCACTTCTTGGTGGGTGGAATCTGAGTCTTTTGTGAACAGACTGGTGTTCGCCCAACCTTGGAAGCCTCCCTGGTCGTAAGAGCGAGGGAGGGATCCAAGCCTCTGTCCGATTGATCGGGGTGTGCACCGCAGGATCAATGGTCAGACCTCTGGACGATACTAAGAGAGAGGCAAGCGTATCTCTTCGTACCAGCAATGTAAGAACTTGTTCCTGTACAGGAGCAAATATAAAGTCATGGGTTTGACTCTTGTAGGCATCCACTTCCCCCCCCTTGTAGGAGGAAGTGGTGGATATTCTGCTCCTATCCCTAGTGAAAGGGATAGGATGGGGCTCTGTCATATAGCTCACTGCATCTCGTCCTCATCCAGCGTAGTGACGACCGTGGCCCTCTGCCCACAGGTAGAGGAGGAGGAAAAGACGGGAAGAGGGAGCCAGTCACTCACTCATTCACACATCCATCCACACAGTCACACCAGGACTCGATGCTGTTTCAGCCTGCGAGGGTCTGGGTTTGCTACACAACTTGTTGAGCAGCCACCACGGGTCCCAAGGAAAAGGTATCCAAGGACCTGTGGGCAATATCCCGAAGGTAGAAGGACGTAAAGGTAGTCTGGTTAGAACCAGACCCCTGCCTTCAGGACCTGCGCCACGGAGAAGTTCTTACGAAACGCCAACGAGGGGCCAATACTTCTGACTTCGTGAGCTCTCGGACGGGACGTACGGATGTCGTCACTACCATCAGCCTCATACGCCCTCCTGATGACCTCACGCAGCCAGAATGAAAGAGTGTTCTTGGATACTTTCTTTCTTGGTTTACCCCGGTGCTAACGAAGAGGCGTCGACACTCAGGCCCTGAGGTGTCGAGTTCTCTTCAGATAGCGTCGTAGCGCCCTCACAGGACAAAGCAGCATCTCATCCGCATCATTATCGGTGAAGTCCATTAGGGAGGGAATCGTGAATGACTCGAACCTGTCGTCAGGGATCGACGGTTTCTGAGTCTTCGCAACGAAGTTCGGGACGAAATCGAGCGTCACAGATCCCCATCCCCTGGAGTGTCGTACATCATAGGAAAGACCATGAAGTTCCCCTACTCTCTTCGCCGATGCCAGGGCCAGCAAGAAGAGGGTCTTGAGGGTCAGATCCCTGTCTGACGACTCTCGGAGTGGCTCGAACGGCGTTCGAGTCAAACTCCTAAGGACGAGAGTCACATCCCACGCAGGGGGCCTGAGTTCCCTGGGTGGGCAAGACCTTTCGAAGCTCCTCATGAGCAAGGAGATCTCGAACGAGTTCGAGATGTCCAATCCCCTCAGTTTCAGGACGAGCGCCAAGGCGGCTCTGTATCCTTTGACTGTGGGGACTGAGAGGAGCTTCTCTCGGCGAAGAAAAACGAGGAAATCCGCTACCTGCTGAAGAGTGGCTCTGAGAGGAGATAGACCCCGTCTACAACACCAACCACAGAAGACGGCCCACTTCCCCTGGTACACAGCTGCAGAGGACTGACGGACGCTTCCAGCCATCTCTGTTGCTGCGCTACGAGAAAAGCCTCTCGTTCGCAGAGATGGTGGATAACAGCCAGCCGTGAAGACGTAGGGGACTGGACTGCTCGGTGGTACCGGCTCGAGTTGTGGCGGGCTCAGAAGGTTGTGCCAAGGGGGAATCTCTATCGGTTCCCTGCGAGAAGAGCCAGCAGGTCCGGATACCAAATGGCCTGTGGCCATTTGGGAGCCCCACCAGGATCATCCTGAGATTCGGGGTGACCAGTGCTCGACTGATCACCTTGCGAATCAGGCTGAACTGGGGGAAAGGCATAGGCGAAGAGGTTGTCCCACGGGTGTTGAAGAGCGTCCTCTGCAGCTGCCCATGGGTCCGGCACGGCCGAGAAGAACACCTGGAGCTTCCTGTTGTGCCGGGTGGCGAACAGATCCACGACTGGTCGCCCCCATAGGTCGAAGAGCCGTTTCCACCACGTCCTGGTGTAAGACCGACCATTCGGTCCCTATCACCTGATCCCGACGGCTGAGCGTGTCTTGCTACTACATTCCTCTTCCCTGGAATGTAGCGTGCCGACAGCTCTATTGAGTGTGCCTCGGCCCACTCGTGCACCTGCCGAGTCAACTGGACAACGGGAGAGACACTAGGCCCCCCTGTTTGTTGACGTAGCCACTACGTGGTGTTGTCGCACATCAACACCACTGAGTGTCCCACCAAGCGGTCCTGGAACTCTTGGAGAGCGAGGAACGCTGCCTTGAGTTCCAGTACATTGATGTGAGGTGCTTGTCCGTTCTCGTCCCACAATCCTGAAGTCAGCAACTCCTCCAGGTGTGCGCCCCATCCCTCGGTCGATGCGTCTGAGAACAGCTGCATGTCCGGGGGGGAGTGCGCAGAGGCACTCCTCTTAAGAGGTTCCTGTCGTCCAGCCACCAGGCTAGATCCTGCTCACCTCCGGTGTCAGTGACACTGGAAAGCTTGGGGGATCCGTCGCCTGCGACCGAACTCTCCATTAGCCTCCACTGAAGAGACCGCAGGTGAAGACGCCCGTGAGGGACTAACTTCTCGAGTGACGACAGGTGTCCGATCACGACTTGGCCACCGCTGAGCTACCTGCTCCTGCCGAGAAAGGAATGGTGGCTGCCTCCCTGAATCTGCTGATTCCGCGAGTCCTGCGGGGAAGACTCGCCCTGCTACCGTTGTCGATCAGCTACCCAGGTACTTCTCCTCGTGCTTGGGCTCGAGATGGACTTTTTTCGAAGTTCACAACGATCCCCAGATCGCGACAGAACTCGAGCAGTCGATCCCTGTCCTGTAGCAACTGCGAGCGGGAGCTCGCCAGGACTAACCAATCGTCGAGATACCTCATCAGACGTATCCCGTGCGAATGGGCCCAAGCAGACACCAGAGTGAACACTCGCGTGAACACCTGTGGGGCGGTTGAGAGACCGAAGCAAAGTGCCCTGAATTGGTACACCGTCCCGTCGAGGATGAAGCGGAGGTACTTTCTGGAGGACTGATGAATGGGTATTTGGAAATACGCATCCTTCAAGTCCACCGAAAGCATGAAATCGTTCTCCCTGATGGAGTCGAGCACTGAGCGGTGCCGTCTCCATCGTGAACCGGGTCTGGCGAACAAACCGGTTCAGGGGAGAGAGATCTATCACCGGGCGCCAGCCTCCCGTAGACTTTTCCACCAGGAAGAGTCGGCTGTAAAAGCCCGGTGACTGATCCGTGACGATTTCTACAGCTCTCTTGCTCAGCATGTCTTGATCTCCTGTCTCAGTGCTACGTCCTTCGATGACCCTGGAACGTACGACTGCTGTTGGACCGGGTTGGAGGTGAGGGGTGGCCGAGATTCGAAGGGTAATAGATATCCGTCCCGAAGGACATCTACAATCCAGGTCTCGGCGCCGTAGCGCTGCCAAGTTGCCCAATGGCTGGCCAGGCACCCCCCCACTTCCGGCAGCAGGTGAGGGGGAACGCCGTCCCTAGCGTTTCCCCCCTTTCTTCGACTTCTTCCCAGAGCCTCCACGGGAGGAGGAGGGCTGGTTACGGCTCCCCTTGTTAGAAGTCGAAGAAGACAGAGTCTTTCCCCGGGGCTTCGACGCAGCTACCGTCTTGGCCACCGAGGAAGCGCTAGCCGAGCTCTTAGACTTGGCCGCAGTCCGAGGCTGCCCAGAAGCCTTCGAGACTGCCTGGTGTACCAGACGGTCACTGTCGTCAGTGCGCCGTCTGTCCACCGCAGCGTCCACCATCTCTCCTGGAAAGAGAGACGTGGAACTCCGTAAAGGTCCGTTGCGAAGTCCCAACGCCGCTTTCACGCCCACCGGCCGGCCCTGGAAACCCGAGTAAGGACGGCGTCCCTTCGTCGAGAACCAGGTTGGCCACAGGTTCACCGTCTGGTGGGCAAGGAAGGAGATGGCTCTTCCTCCAGACTGGCAAAGTCTCCTAAAGGCCGAGTCATCTTCAGGAGAAATTCCCCCGGAGTTGGCTGCGACCTTAGATACTGTGAGGGACCACAGATCTAGCCAGGAGACGGCCTGGAAAGCTGCCATGGCGGTAGATTCCAGGCCCGAGTGCCTCTTGCTGCGAGAACCATAGGTTCTCGGCACAGGAGCTGCTGCAGAGACAACACCCTGGAGTCAGCCTGGCTAACCTGCCGGGTTCCGCCTGTTTTGGGTCGGCATCTGGGTCTTCAGATGGCACGTAAAACCGCCGCTGTCGCAGCAGAGGAGGTGGGAAGCAGCTTGCTCGACCTGCTAGCCTTGAGCGAACCGTCTTGTCCGGAAACAAGCGATTCAACCTGGTCCAGCACTGAGTCTGCAAGCTCGGAACGCGGCAAACCCACCGTCGGTCTGGGTTCCCTCTTCGGGCCCCAAAGAACGACTCGAGCCGGGACGTGGGCTCGGATGGTGGGAGCGGCAATCCTCCCCGCCCCCCAGGTCGTTGTGCTGACGAATCAGCGCAAAATAACCTCGCAAAGTTCCTCTGGATCTCAGGAGTGACTGCGTCCTGCGGAGTCGGACCATCCAGTCCCTCAAACAGGAGCATCTCCCGAGACCCTCCTCCCTCAAGGGGAGGAACAGCGACACCCCTCTCGGTCTCCTCCAACCACTTGTGCGTACGACCTGGCTGGTCCGAGAACCGTGCCTGGTACGTACGACGACGTGGTGGGATCCTGAGGGCGCACCCCTCACGATCACTCCTCAATACCTCGCCCCTCCCGGTGTAACCGAAGGAGGTTGAAGGTATGGAGAGGCAGACCTGACGCTCCCTCCTCGCTCGCTGGCAGAACCAGCGGGCTTGGTTAAGACTGCAGGCGATCGTCAACCCGCGGTGGCGATCGAGCTGCAGACCTAGTCGAGCCATCTCGACTGTGGAGAACGGCTGGACCGAGAACAGCGGCCCCGGTCTCGTGTGTCAGAAGAGCTGGTGTCTGGTCGCCGTACCCGATCGCTCTCTGTGCGAGTGACGGTCAGGCGACCGGCGAGCTCTACTGTCACGGTGAGACCGGTGCGTGTCCTCACGGCGCGTCAGTTCGCTGGTACCAGCCGTGGCTGGTGCCGGCGAACGGGGGGACCTCTTCCCAGCCTCAGCCCGTGGCCGGTCATGGACCGTCACGTCCGCCCGGGTAGCCAGCTGCTCGCCACGAGAGCGAGAGCTGGTTCTGGTGAGAGTCGCGTGAGCGGCTTGTCACCAGTCTTCCGCTCCGTGCCGTGAACCTGACGCTGAGCGACTCAGAGGTCTGGTTCCTGGCTGCACGGTCGCTTAGGCGACCGTACCGTACACTCGGTACCTCTCGCGAACGAGAGGCCGAGACGGATCCTGCTGCCGTGGCCGAACCACTACCAGCAGGTGAGGAAGTGCGGTGTTAGCGGCACTCCTGGTCCCGTAGTCTTCTTCCTCGCGGCAACGAAGAGACGGGTCCTGCCCCGAAGGAGCAGGGTGACCAGCGGAAAGAAAACCCACCCCCCGTCTCACCAGAGCGAGACGGGCCCTTAGAAGTTCCCGAAGGAGACTTCTTAGGGGGGGGGGAGGCGACCTTCTTCTTCGGCGGGGGAGCCTTAGAAGAAGAAGGGGAAGAGGCGGCAGACGACGACGACGACGAAGAAGACGATGAAGACGACGACGACACCTTCCTCCTCTTCTTCTTCTTCTTCTTCGTCAACCTCCTCAGGACCGACGTCAGATCTGTCATCCAGAGCGGAGCCGGGGCTGCTGTTGCCGAAGCAACAGGGCCCGGACGCACCTGTCCGAACAGATCAGCATCGGGAGCAGCGGGGCCAGGAACAGGAACAACGTCAGCAGGTGCAGGCATCACAGGAACAGCAGTAGAGACGGCAGGGGCAGGTACAGGAACAGCAGCAGTAGTCATCAACGTCACGTCCGAGAACGGCGGCTGGGCAGGTACGGCAGGTACGGCAGGCTGTGCAGGCTGTCCAGTTGGACGGACCAGCGGCACAGACATCCTTGGTACCGGTGGGAGGTCCAGGGGCGAGCTCTTCGGGCACACGAAGTCGGTCGCGGCAGCACGGCAAACCCAGGTGGCGGCATCACACTCCCCCGTGATACGGCAACTGGCCCCTGCACCGATGTAGTAGGTGTTACAGAGACCGCGTGCGGGGTGTACACCAGGTGAGGAGGTGAAGCGTAGCCAGGTGTTGTGAGGGTCGTGGTGGGTGGTCGTAACCGTCGCATGAGTGGACCGCCACGGAGCCAGCGAGATGGTAGAGCAGCCCTGGACAACTCGGCACGCCCTGCAGCCCCAACGATGCCACACCTGTCCGAGGTCGTCCTTCGCGGCAACCGCACCTGAGGAAGTCAAAGTCGGGTGATTAGCAGGCTCCTCTACCCGCTCGCCCGAAGACGAACGGATAGAGGACCCAGAGTACAACTCGACGTCAGGGTATCTAGCGCCCTCCTCCACACTCGACAAGTCAGGTGAGGAGAAGGACCTAGAAACCCTCCCCGAAGGGGAAGGCGCCAAACGCGGAAGCTGAGCGGGTGGCAGGAAAGACGACGAAGTGTCCGTAACCAAAGGAGTCGCGGGAGAGCTTTCCGACGACTCCTTTGCAGGCCTTCGCTTCTTCCTGCCCTCATACAAAGTCCACTGCGCCTCCGACCAATTATTGCAAACTTCACATGGCTCGGCTCGGGTGCATTCGCGCCCCGACACCGAGCGCACAAAACATGTGGGTCAATTTCCGGCGAAATGAGCGGAACTTCCCGCATTTACGCCCTTCGATACCCGGGCATAGTCTCCGTGGGTAGGTAGCGAGGCGAGGATTCCATAATTGACCAAAATATCACAAATCAATGAAAAAAGAGGAATGATTGTACTTACAATGACTCTTTCATCCACAAACACAACCATATACTTAAGGAAAGCAAACGACGAGAAGCGGGCAGAGAGCGTCGAACACACAACGTCCACTCGCTGTGAGGCCGAAAAGCAAAAGTGATTTGTTTACCTCCCAGTCGCGCGTGCGCGCGCCTGTCGGACAAGCAGTTAACTACCGAACCCCTTGTTCGAAAGCTTACGACCTATCCAGCTGCCGCTAGTACCTTCCTATTGTAAAAGGACCGAAGGTTTGTATGCCGTGTCGGAACAAGTTCAACTATATCTAATGGGGGACACTGATTACTGTTATGAATGATTGTACCTGTAATGGGTTGACCATTGGGTTTCTGACAGGAATTTGTCAGATATAAAGAACAATCAGAAAAATTATTGCTTGATTCATCATTTCTAGAATGAATAGTCCGTGTACTATTCATTGTCTGAGCTGCCGAAGGCCTTGCTTGGGATAGATTTTTTTTACTTATAATGAAGTTCATCACAAAAATTGAGTTTTTACCAAAATCTCATGTAATTCTGATGAATATGAAATTTATTTATTGGAAAATTATTAATCCACCCATAAGACATCCTCCCTATATTCTAATAATGGGAAGAAAATCAGATATAAGTGAAAAACTGGGAGACTCCTAACCTCACCTCACCTAGGGTATTAGGTCCTTCCCTGGCCAAGGGGACAAATCTGACCTACAGACCCATAAAATAAAAAAATAATTCAACATAACCAATAACAGCATTAACCACTGCTCTCACTGGGAATTGATGATTTAGGGGAAATGAGCTCCTTAAGAATTTAAGGCAAATACTGCTCTCAAAACCATCCAATACATAAAACACTATAGGAAAATCACATTTTAGTGCTTATTTCAATTCTAAGCAGCCTGTAAATTTTCACTACTAAACCCTATATGTACCCCAAGTTACAATGAGCTCCTTTGCTTATGCTAAAATAGGTAAAACACAGAAAAAATAACTTTCATCAGCAATCTAAGTGTTCACTGCATCTTTGATATTTTCAAAATATAATTAAGTAACCTACCAATTTCCACCTGAACCCATAGCAAATACTAGTAAAGGTATTGTTGTAAAATTTTAGGTAGAGCTAAGTAAATACTCCGCATTGGATATTTCCTTCAAAATTGACTTTTTC
The DNA here is from genome assembly GCF_015104395.2 of Macrobrachium nipponense. Lineage (NCBI taxonomy): Eukaryota > Metazoa > Arthropoda > Malacostraca > Decapoda > Palaemonidae > Macrobrachium > Macrobrachium nipponense. The sequence continues at coordinate 23,996,580 of NC_061088.1, read as the reverse complement.
TATAGCCTAGTATTTTGGTCGCTTATCAAGTATTTACAGTTTTTTGACGGTCGACTGTAATTAACCTTATAGTTTTTTGTTGGTCGTCTGTAATTAACCTGTAACAAACCAGAACTGATTATGTTTTTGTATACTGGCCATCCTGGAATGATATCATGCATGCAGGGGGGGTACTTGATAAAAAAAAATGGAGTTTTCTTCACCAAGAGGCAAAGCTCTCCGACTAAGTAACACAGCCAACTAGGTTAGGTTAGGTTACGATAGGTTAGTTTGGTTCTTTATATAATGCGTTCCCATAGCCAATCCCTTCTTGAACTTATGGCTCCCTGATGACTTTTGTATTCGTGGAACCGTTTCTTATGGTCTGTGCATAGTTGTTACTTAGAAATACCAAATTATAATATTCTAATGGGGCTGTACCACTGTACGTATATGCAACTGGGTAGTCTATCATTTACGTCATGGCAACTAGGCCTATAGGTCAGGTTAGGTTCTTCCCAGCCAGGTACAGGCCCAGCATCCAACATAAGGTTAGGATGGATCCCTGTATAAAGATCATGATTTATGGCACTAGAGTCAGGTTAGGAAGGTAGAGTATGGTAGGGTAGGACATGGCATTCTGGGAAGTAAATTTTGGTAGATATAAGTACAGGCAGTCCCCGGGTTACGACGGGGGTTCCGTTCTTGAGAAGCGTTGTAAGCCGGAACATCGTCAAAAATCCTAAGAAAACCTTACTTTTAATGCTTTGGGTGCATTGAAAACTATGTAAACTGCATTCTTATGGCATTTTTCATCAAAAAAACCTTCAAATATTGATTATTTTGCATTTTTGGTGTCATATTTCATCTCCCAGATGAGCGTTGTAGGCGTCGTAACCCTGGAAATAACGTCTATTGACAAGCGTCGTAACCTCGGAACGTCGTAAACCGACACCGTCGTAACCCGGGGACTGCCTGTAGACTATAATTGCTCCGCGTCGGTAGCCTCTTTCCTTGAAAACCGACTTCTAGGGGAAACAACCAAATGGACTAGCTGATCCAGTCTTGCCCCCTTGTTGATTCACCCTACGAAGAATTACTTTAACACGTCCTGACACCAGAGATGGGCACCAGTCATGAATCATCGTGGTGGGAGCAACACCTCGAGACCTCTACTCTCCTTTCAAAGTAAACAAAAGTACTTTTTCGGAGGGTGAATCAACAAACGGGTAAGACTGGATCAGCTAGTCCACTCGGTTGTTTCCCCTAAAGGGGGAAACACTGCAGTGAATCCATCGTCATCACATGGATCAGCCTTATTCACTCGATATTTAATTGGTGAAACAAAAATACAAATACATCTTTAAGAATACCATTCAAAAGATTGAAGTTTCGTCAACATAATGTGATATATGAAAGCGCCATATGAACTAAAATAGGCATGAGAGATCTTCGTAAAATATGTTTTCAAGGCAGTTTTTAAATCCAATATAGCATCCACCGACTGAGGTGCCATTAGTAACCGCAAAGGATCCAACATCTTTCCCAGCCTTCTCAGCACTCATTTGAACAATGTTAGTGTATATATGCAACGTTTATTGATCTTACTCAAGATTGCAGTTGTAATCAGCACAATAAAACAACATTTTGTTGCCTATATTAGTGAAAGTATGAAACTTCTTATTCCTGGGGTCATGGTTTGAACTGAAATTCATTTTTACCTTGTAATCGGTGGTTTTGTCCTTACTGCCATCACAACTGAAACTCCACAATGCTTATGTGATTGTAATTATACATGTTTTGGTCTTAATTCACTCCAAATTGCACTTGAACTACGTTGCAGTTCCTGGTTCCTAAGTGCTCACTCCACAAACACAGTTGCAGGCAGCACACGACTACACAGTTCATGAGGTGCAAAGCTTTATTCCCTTAATTGTTTACTTCACTCATTATTTAGTTTAACTTTCCTTTGTTACTTCAAAATGCTTATTAATTCATGTTTATTATCCATTTTTTTGCAACTAAATTAACCCCGAAAAATTACAGATATTTCTAAAGTAAATACGAGCAGACGACAGCAAGATGACTCATCGTTGCCAATTCAGTGGAGCTTCACACATACGCTGATGCATTTACAAACTGTTTCCATGAATTCTAGTTGTCATAGTAATGCAATAATGATAAAATTGCTCTAAAATGTATATACTACTATATTACAAATAGATATGCTAATTTCACTTATTTCCCCAGTTTTGTATAACTCTTATACCCAGTTTGGAGGGTAAACACACCAATTGGCAACACTGATAAACAATACAAGAGTGCGAAGAACGCCGTAGGTACTGTTCACAGCAAAACTGTTGATATTCGAGTCAGGAATCTAGTTACTTTTTCAACAACGAATATTTTCAAATCAATAATCACGAATATGTAAAAAATTTATGCAATTCAAGACCTTATAAGCTGTATAACATTTATTTAAATAATTATCTAGTGCACACTTCTTCTCCTTCTTCTACCAAAAGATCATAGTTTCCTTGGATACGCCTCAGTTGGTGTCATTGTTGACGACTATTGTGAAGAAAGTACCCCAGCACGTATGGGTACAAGTGGTGTGCAGATTTAGAACATGGAATGGAACATTTATTGACAAAAGCGACTTCGCAAACATCAAGATGGCATCAACTTCTAAATTGTTGGTGTTATAGGGGGAAACACCGCAGTGGATCCATCGTCATTGCGTGGATCAGCCTTATTCACTCGATATTTAATTGGTGAAACAAGAATACAATTACATCTTTAAGCATACCATTCAAAAGATTGCAGTTTCGTCAACATAATGTGATATACGAAAGCGCCATATGAACTAAAATAAGCATGTGAAGTCTTTGTAAAATATGTTTTCAAGGCAATTTTTAAATCCAATATGGCGTCCACCGACTAAGGTGCCATTAGTAATCGCAAAGGATCCAACATCTTTCCCAGCCTTCTCTGCACTCATTTGAACAATGTTAGTATATATATGTAACATTTATTGATCTTACTCAAGATTGCAGTTGTAATCAGCACAATAAAACAACATTTTGTTGCCTATATTAGTGAAAGTATGAAACTTCTTATTCCTGGGGTCATGGTTTACACTGAAATTCATATTTACCTTGTAATCAGTGATTTTATCCTTACTACCATCACAACTGAAAATCCAGTGCTTCTTTGATTCTAATTATACATGTTTTGGTCTTAATTCACTCCAAATTGTACTTGCACTATGTTGCGGTTCCTGGTTCGTAAGCACCCGCTCCACAAACACAGTTACAGGCAGCAAACGAGTACACGGTTTATGAGGTGCAAAGCTTTATTCCCTTATTGTTTATTTTACTAATTATTTAGCTTAACTTTACTTTGTTACTTTGAAATGTTTATTAAATTCATGTCTATTATCCCTTTTTTGCAATTAAATTAACCCCGAAAAATTACAGATATGTATTTCTGAAGTACAAAGAAGCTGACGACGGCAAAATGACTGATCATTGCCAATCTAGTGGAGCTTCACACATACGCCAATGCATTTACAAACTGTTTCCATGAATTCTAGTTGTCAAAGTACTGCAATAATGATAAAATTGCTCAAGTATGTATATATACTACAAATAGATATGCTAATTTCACTTATTTCCCCGGTTTTGTGTAAGGCTTATTCCCTTGTTTGGAGAGTAAACACATACCAATTGGCAACACTGATAAACAATAGAAGAGCGCGAACAATGCCGTAGGTACCATTCACAAGCAAAACTGTTGATATTTGAGTCTGGAATCTACAACATATTTACTTTTTCAACAACGAATATTTTCAAATTAATAATCATGAATATGTAAAAAGATTTATGCAATTCATGACCTTATATTACCGTTTAGGGTAGAACATCACAGCAGGCCAAGCAGGCCACCTACCATCAATGCAAGCCACCCTCCGAAAATGACAATTTGTCGAAAATTGCATTTTTCCTAACTATACAAACCTGAGGTCCTTTAACAATAGGAAGGTAACTAGCGGCAGCTGGGACGGTCGTAAGCTTCGAACAAGGGGAGGGGGAGAACGGTAGTTAACTGCTGTCCGATCGTGCGCGCGCCCGCGCGCCCGAGAGGTGAAGAATCACTTTTGCTTTGTTTAGGCCCATGCAAAAAGTTGCAGAGTGAGGGGTGGCATGAGGTGGGACTATATGTAAAGGACCTCAGGTTTGTATAGTTAGGAAAAAATGCAATTTCGACAAATGTGTCATTTGTTCCGATACGTAATACAAACCCTCGGTCCTTTAACAATAGGAAGACTCACTTCTTGGTGGGAGGAATCTGAGTCTTTTTGGTGAACAGACTGGTGTTCGTCCAACCCTGGAGTGCCTCCCTGGTCGTAAGAGCAAGGGAGGGATTCCAAACCTCTGTCCGATTGATCGGGGGTGTGCACCGCAGGATCAATGGTTCATACCTCTGGGCCAAGTACTAAGAGAGAGGCAAGCGTATCTCTTCGTACCAGCAAGCAAGAACTTGTTCCTGTTTGCAAGAGACAATCATAAAATGATGGGTTTTGTCTCAATTTGGCATCCACTTCCTCCCCCTTGTTGGAGGAAGTTGGTGGATATTTACTCCATCTCCCTACTGAAAGGGATAGGATGGTGCTCTATTGAGTAGCTCACCTGCATCTCGTCATTACCCAGCATGGTGACGACCGTGTCCCTCTACCCAAAGGTAGAGGGAAGAAAAAAGATGGGAAGAGGAGCAGTCACACTCTCATTCCTCATCCATTCTTACGGTCACACCAGGACTCGATGCTTGTTCAGCCTGCGAGGGTTCTGGGTTTAACTACACAACGTGTTGAGCAACACCACGGTTCCCAAGGAAAAAGATCCAAGGAAAACTGTTTGGGCAATATCCTGAAGGTAGAAGGAGGTGCATGCGGTCCTGGTTGGGACCAGGCGGCCCTGCCTTCATTACCTGCGCCACGGAGAAGTTCTTGCGGAACGCGAGAGAATGATGAAGAGGCGTCCACACTCATCCTGGGTGTCGAGTTTCTTCAGACAGCTCCGTCGCACCTTCACAGGACAAAGCAGCATAGCCTCACGTATCGGAGGCGGTGACGTCCATTAGGGAGGGTATTGTGAAGGAACTCGAACCAATCGTCAGTTACCGAAGGGTTCTGAGTCTTCGCTACGAAGATCGGTACGAAATCGAGCGTCACAAATCCCCATCCCTTTGTGCTTGGACTTCTCAAGAGAAGTCATGCAGTTACCTAAGACGAAAAGAAGGGAATAGTCGTATGACCTATCCCTCTTCTCGATTTTGGTTTGGTTATGTACAGTACTCATACTGACAAGCTATTAAGACGAAGTAATGATTGCTCTGGAACAAACCGAACTAAGTCCACAGCATAGTTCGTAACTGACTCGGGCGCTCTGACAGCTGCCGACTGACTGGTTCGGAATCAGTAGAGGCAAGTTGTCCAAGCATCCGGGTAAGTCACGTGACCTTCGCCCATTTAAAGAGTTATGCTGAGAGACCAAACAAAATAAAATATTTGTTAGTCACCGATGCCGGACGGCGCGGCGATGATTCTCTTAATGCATAAGCTCAAAAGGCGAAAGTCAATTGCCTTCAAAAGACCGAGGTCCTGATGGCAAGAAAAATCTCATAGACGTTGAATCTCAGCTTCATGGAGAAACAACACTATGTGGACGTTGAAGACGAAGGTAGGCAATGAATGCAACCTACGCTCTTCCAGCTGAATCGAGAAGGAAGGAATCTCAAGATTCTAAACCTGTGCTTCTACAAATGACTGACTAAAACGCTAACCGCCATTTCATTGCTGTCCGTTGTGCAATGAAAGCGGGGCGTTCTTCAGTAATGAAACACAGGGGAGAGCCGCTTGAAGAAACTGCTTTCTCATGGGCTGAACGTTTGGAAGTAGAGCTGGCAGGTGTGGGAGTAGGCGATGTCTTTCAATACATCTGCTAATCCGGGGTGAACAATGAACAATTGTACACCTCCGAATACAAGATATTTTGAGGACAAACTCAGATTCCGCAAAAATCATTCGCATTATCGGGATACGATGCAGCAAGAGACTATTACAGAATTCTGTTACCGTGCGGTAAACAGAAAGATGAGAGTCGAATAGATATCTCTGTTTAAAATTCTCGCAATACCGAAGACGATGAATACTAGCGTTTCTCAGCAGTAGATGGTCATTCATGTATGCGAGAATCCCCCGTTAATCAGAGACTTAAGTCCGTGATTGTTGGGCAGAGATACGGTTGTTATTCAATCAAAGCAGGTGAGAAAGACATAAACAACCGTCTATCTCAAAGCGGCAGCTGATACTGAAATGCCTCGGGCAATTCAATACGCAGTAGCTGTCGCTGACTCGTCATCCTGAGTTGCCAAGTAATCCTTTCCACTAAGGCAATGCGTTCGGCTAGAACCACCGAGCATAAAAAGATATGACTCGAGCAATTATATTTAAGCGAAACGAATTTCGGTAAATATAAAAGCTTAAATGGTGTTGTTGTGACAACACCATAAGTATATAAAATTGAAACTGGAAACTCCTGGGAGGTTGCAAGGCAACCCGGGTTGCAGTTCAATTAGAATACTTTTCGTCTAAGTCGCAATCCGTAGAATAACCAGGATATGCGCCTACCCTCGGACCATTCAACTGCTAAGCAGAATCATGTCGCGAGGTTAATATACGTAGTATATTTGTAGGATTCTGAACAACGATCTCCATCCTAAATTCTTTCCTTCAAGAAAACAAAATAAGGATTGGAGATCGACCACCTTCGTTCTCTATTAAAGAGAGTGAAGGAGAAGTCTTCCTCGAAGGAAAGCTTCAATGGGTGAACAGAATACTAAGACGATAGTTCAGCCAAACTGGATATTCCCGTCCGTTCTTCTCTATTCCAGGTTGGTCGCCTACTGTGAGATAGTCTTCTTTCAGCAGCAGTCTTCTTCCTAATGCTAGAAATTCCAGGAATTCGAGCATAGGCGAGGTTCCCGCATTATCGTGTAACAATCGAGGGATTCTAGTCTCGCTCACTTTGGACCGTGGTCTCGCCTAAGTGTTTGGAGATCGTAAGAAACTCTAACCCTATGAATGCGCTAGAAATTCCGTAGAATTCTAAGCAGTCTGCGAAACCCCCACCGAATTCGTCAAACGATATCGGCTGGTGGTCCTCTCGATTCCCGTAGAAATCGAGAATGGGGCAGGATCCCTCCTCAACGACCGGGGCTTACGTCAGGTAGGACCCGAAGGTCCCCTTTGGTAGCGCAGTCCCCACGTGGGATCCTACAGAGAAATCTCTGTAGGATCCTTCCCTTTCCCTCGTAGCCGTAAGGAGAGAGGGAATGGGGGAGGAATTGGATACTCGCTCGCCTTCCCAGTGGAACTCAGCAGTTGGAGAAGAGTAGGAGCAGCCATCGCCTTGCGGCGATGGCCTCTCAGAGTCTGGGAAACGTATCGTCAGGAGAAAACGTTTTTCCCCGAGGAGGGTTACGAACTCTCAATGTAGGTAAGGGTCTGCCGCCACTGTGAACGTCGTTCTGGGTGGGGCTGATCGACACCTGACAGGAGAGAGCCGATACCGTTCCTCCGACTCATTCCAGTCCTCGTCGAGGTCGAAACCTCTCAGGAGGACCGAAGGAGTATTTAAATACGGTGTCCGAAGACACGTAGAAACGCCGCTGTCGCAGTAGAGGAGGTGGAAGTAGCTTGATCGACCGGCCAGAACTGAGAAGCCTTCTTGTCCGGAGACGAGAGACTCTGGTTCAAGGACAGAATCGGTAAGCTCCGATCGCGGCATACCCACCGTCGGTTTGGGTTCCCTCTCGGGCCCCAAAACGACTTGAGCAGAGACATGGGCTCTGCTGGTGGGAGCGGCGATCCTTCCCCCCGGTCGTTTGTGCTGACGAATCAGTGCAATAACCATGGGTAAAGAGTTACTCTGAATCTCGGAAGTTACAGCGTCTTGAGGAGTAGGACCGTCCAGTCCCTCCAACAAGAGCAGCTCCCAGGACCCTCCTCCTTCAGAAGAAGGACCAGCAACAGATCCCTGACGGTTGCCTCCAATCACTTGCGCGTACGTCCTGGTTGGTCCTAAGACCAACCTGGCACGTGCCGGCGTCGTGACGGGATCGTGAGCGGCGCATCTCTCACGATCACTCCTATATACCTCGCTCTTCCTGGCGTATGCCGAGGAAGTTGAAGGTATCGGAGAGACAGAACTGACGCTACCCCCCTCTCCCCCTGACGGTCGCCTCCAATCACTTGCGCGTACGTCCTGGTTGGTCCTAAGACCATACGTGGCACGTGCCGGCGTCGTGACGGGATCGTGAGCGGCGCACCTCTCACGATCACTCCTAGCTACCTCGCTCTTCCCGGTGTAGCCCCGAGGAAGTTGAAGGTAGTGGAGAGACAGACCTGACGCTCCCCCCCCCGCTCGCTGGCAGGACCAGCGTACGTGGGGGGGGGGCTGCAGCCGATCACCAACCCGCGGTGGGGGATCGATCTGCAGGCCTGGCCGTGCCGCTCACCTGTGGCGAGCGGCTCGACTGAGCACGTCGACCCCGGTCCCGGTGCCGTCAGACAAGAAACTGCTGCTGGCTCACCGTATCCGCCCCGGTCCCTGTGGGAGCGGCGGTCAGGTGACCTGCAGAGCTCGCTTTCGCCGTGAGACCGGTGAGCGTCCTCGCGGCACGTCAAAAACCGCTGGTACCAGACCGAGGCTGGTTACCGTCGGTCGAGGGGACCTGGGGGTGACCTCTTCCCAAGCCTCAACCCGTGGCCGGTCAGAGACCGTCACGTCCACCCGACCCGGTACCGGCTGGTCGCTGCGAGAGCGGCCGCTGGCCTGGCGAGAGTCACCTGAGCGGCTCTCGACAGTCTTTCTGCTCCGTGCCTCGGTCATGACGCTGAGCGAACTCAGGCGAGCTCTTAACCTTTGGCTGCACGGTCACCCGAAGGAGATCGTACACTCGGAACTTCTCGCGGACGAGAAAAAACCGAGACCGGTACCTGGCTTAGCAGCAGAGCTGCCAAGCACGCCAGGCGAGGGTACCAGCGGTAGCCAGCACCACCCTTGGTCCCGTCTTCTTCTTCTTCTCAGAAGGGGGAGACGGGGCCCTTCCCGTTTCCCGAAGGAAACAGGAGGACCAGCAAGAAGAACCCCCCCGTCACACCGGAATGTGACGAGCCCTTCGAAGTTCCCGAAGGAGTCTTCTTAGGGGGTGGGAATAACAAAACCCGGTTACCAGCTGGTCGCTGCTGAGAGCGGCCCGCTGGCCTGGCGGAGTCACCTGAGCGGTTCTCGCCAGCCTTCTGCTCCGTGCCGTGGTCTTGGCGCCGAGCGAACTCTGGACGCCGAAACTTTGGCTGCACGTCTCCGAGGGAGAGCGTAACACTCGGGAATCTCCCGCGAACGATGAGACCGAGCCGGAAACCTGGCGTAGCGGCATCGCCGACTAGCCACCAGGCGAGGAAGTACCAGAGCTAACCGATACTCCTCGGTCCCCCGTCTATCTTCTTCCTTACGGAAGGGGAGACCGGGCCCCGCTCCCGAAGGAGACGGAGGACCAGCAGAAGGACCCCCCGTCCCACCGAGGTGGGACGGGAGGCCCTTAGAAGTTCCCGAAGGAGACTTCTTAGGGGGGGGGGGGGGGAGGCAGCCGTCTTCTTCTTCGGCTTATGGGCCTTAGAAGTCGAAGGGGAAGAGGCAGCAACAGACGGAAGACGAAGATGACACCTTCTCTTCTTCGTCAGCTCACCGCAGGACAGTCGTCAGGTCCTCCATCCAGGCCGGAGTCGGGCCTATTGCCGAAGCAACACGGCCCGACTGCACCTGTCCGGAAGGACCTGGGAACTGGGGAAGACCCACACACCATGGGGGCAGGACCAGCATGGACAGGCGCAGGAACAGGAGCGACAGGAACAGCAACCAGCTCAGGAGCGGCAGGAACAGCGGCAGCGGTAAAACACAGAAGGACAAGCCAAGCCAGTAGCGGGAACCACATTCAGCGACAGGTACGGCAGGCCCAGCCCATCGCCTCGTAGATGGTACTGGCGGCCGGCGGTCCAGGGGCAAGCTGCTGGAACAGCGGAAGTCTGGGGCAGCAAACACGAAGAAAACACAGGCGGTGGCGGCGGCATACCCCTCCTCGGTACGGCGGCGACCGGCCCTAGAAGCGGCAGACGGCGTCACCGACACAGCATGGGGAGTGTAGACCAGCGGGGGGAAGCAGCATAAGCGGCCGTGAAGGTTGTAGTGGAGACCACTCCAAGGTCACCGCCCCAGACCTCGCTAGACTCTGCAGCAGATCGTGGATGCTAGGCACGCCCTGCAGCCGCAGTGGTCCATACCTGTCCAAGGTCGTCTCCCACGGCTGTAGCACCTGCGGTAGCACAGACAGATTAGTAAGAGGGGTTCCCTCACGCACGGGGGGGAGACATGCCCCACCCCGAACGGAAGGAAGACCCCAAAAACAAAACAAAATACGAGGAAGCTGAGCGGGGGGGCAGGAAAGAAGACGAAGAATCGGATACCAAGGGAGTCGCGGGAGAGCTTTCCGACGACTTCCTGGCAGACCTTCGCTTCCCCTACCCCCGCACAGCAGTGAAAAGTAATATGAAAATGAAACAGAATACTGCACTTGCTATTTTCACTTTCACAGCAATAAATCGTAAGGATTAATTCCCGGGTAAGAGCGGAAATTGATCCAAAATTAAATTTGATGCAATTAATAAATGAAAATGAAAAGAAAACTGCATTGCGAATCCACTTTCATTGCATTCTATTCATACAAAATAAGAGGCTCTTGCCGAGCGCAATCAAGCTCTCGGCAACGAACGCACAGGGCAAAAACAAAAATAATAATGAAAAAAAGTACTTACATCTTTCAATTACACACTTTCGCCCAAAATACATGACTCGGCGCGAGTGCGCCCGCCCTCGGCACCGAGACATAATTCAAGGGTTCAATTCATGAAAAGAGCGGAAATCGCCGTCTCTACGGCGATAGCTCCATGTTGATTCATAATTAAGTAATGAAAATGAAAACAGTGTACTTACAGTTTCATTTTCAAGTCAAACCAAACATTAGTAGAAAACACAATATAAACAAAGCATACGACGATGGAGCGGGCAGAGAGCGATGACGAACACGTCCTTCACACCCGCGGCCGAAAGCAAAAGTGATTCTTCACCTCTCGGGCGCGCGGGCGCGCGCACGATCGGACAAGCAGTTAACTACCGTTCTCCCCTTGTTCGAAGCTTACGACCGTCCCAGCTGCCGCTAGTTACCTTCCTATTGTTAAAGGACCGAGGGTTTGTATTACGTATCGGAACAAAAGTACATTATAACGCGTCCTGACACCCGAGATGGGCGATCAAGTCCGCGACGTTAGTTGTTTGGTGATAACGGAGCTAAAGACCCTTCTACTCTCCTTTCGCAAGTAAAGTATTTTTCTCCAAAGTTAGTCAAATTAAGGCCAAAATTTTAAGATTTAAAACAAGGAGGGTACATGGAAAACTGGTCTCAAACGTAGGTGCAAAACTCTCCACCAAAACGCGGTTTTCAAAACCATTTTTTTTTTAAACTTACAACCTCGAGGTATTTAGAAGAATTGACGCCCGATCGTCGATGTTTACCGGAGTCGCTTGTGTCAATAAACTAACCCATTTCCTGTGATAAATCCGCCACCCACCACTTGTACCCACAGAGCTGGAGCAGCTTTGGATGGCAATTTTTCACAACCCAATCGAAAACAACGAGAAAGCGATTTCTCATCAACAACAAGCCAGGCGTTAAACAAGCTGTTTGGGTAGAAAGATGACTAGGGAAGCGTGCTCTTGGCTAATTTTTAAATAAGTAGTTAAAACATCAATATTTTAACATATTTTTATGATGATTCTTTGAAAAATTTATTCGTTATTGAAAAAAGTAACTCGGACTCCTGACTCAAATTTAAGGTAATTATTTTTCTGAATTAGAACGTTCTTTCAAGTTCTGTATTAATGACGTCCACGACATCTTGGACTTTCGTACCTATTTTGTAAATAATTGCTATACTCAACTGGTCATTGCAAGAACACGTTTACCAGTTTTATCATGCAGCTTGTTATCAGCTATAACATGTAATTGTTATAATCGTAATGCGGGGCTTGCTTTAATATCTTTATTATTTACTTTTTGGAGATTATATGAAAGATGTTTTACTGCTGGATTATCGCCGTAGTGTGGACGCAATCGTTTTGCCGGTCCATGGGGCCTCTGTCTGTTTTCGAGACACCGCATAAGAAAAATTCTGGGCCGAATTTGCAATGACCAGAAAGTGTTTAAAAGGAGGGAAAGTTTAGCATTGCATTGCGGGGTGGGGCATATGTTTGACTGAGGAAAAAATTTGAGTTACAAGATAGCTAGCTTGGTTAAAAAATGACTTGGTTATAAAAACTTGATTGAAAAAGACACTAATGCACAGCATGGTCCTACTATGGGTTTGGCGTTTTCAGAGACAGTGCAAGCACGTTTTTGGGGTTGGGCAACTAACCTATTTCTGTAACGAACCCTACTCGTAAACAGAAGCGGATTTTATTTTTCTTTGTAGTTGCAGTTACCCCCAGTTGCCGTAATTTATCAAGGGTAAATCGTGAATCACTAATCGTAAAGAATAACTACACTTTGTCCTTGTACTAATAGACCTCCTCTAAAACTCCATTATCCAGGAAATGGATATGGAACCACACCAGTGAAAACAGCTCCACCTACCCTCATCCCCCACCTCCCCACCTACCGCCGCAGCCCCTGTCCTTTCTCTTCCTTCCTTCGACCTTTTCCCTTCTCTCCTCTTCTGAAAGTTGTTGCAGTTTGTAAACTTATTTTCGTTGTATGATTTTTCCATCTAAATCCTATCTAATAATCGTAGTTTTACATTATGGTGGATATATCTAACGATTCACTCCGGTTGTTACCTGCCCCATTGACCGACTATTTTCTTTATACACTGAATTCCACTTGCAAAACTCTCTCTCTCTCTCTCATCTCTGGGTCCTCTCTCATCGCTCTCTTCATCATCCTCTCTCTCTGACAATCTCTCTCTCCTCTCTCTCTCTCTCTGTTTCTTTTATCGTAATCGAAAAATGAACAAGGAAAATAGTATTTCATACTTGTTAATAGCATTAATTTAAATACTTTCAAGGTTTTTGTTTTAATTCAGATCGTAACTGATGAAAATGTTAGTGGCATCTACTAGTTGCTCGCAAAAATAGTTAAGCAGGACATAGGTAGGTAAAATTTTAAAAAAATGATAGAGAGAGAGAGAGAGAGAGAGACGAGATATTGGAGAAGAGTGAAGTGAGCGAGAGAGGGAATGAGAGGGAGAGGAATTAGGAATTCGGAGGACGGAAATTAAGGGAACATTAAAAATACCCTGGAAATGAAAATCCCATATAATCCAATAATTATAGCCTCAGGGTTTGTCTCGAAAACCATTTCAAACAGGTTTGTGGCATCACAAGTGTAAAGTTGTTTTGGAAAAATTTGGCAGACTAATGTTCCTCCTCTTAGCGTATAGTGTTGCTGATAGAATGAGGGTTGTGTTGTTTTATTGTTAAGTTATTAACCCAAAAAAACCTCCTATATACCCTACATGGTTGGGGGACCCGCCTTTGTGAATGCTGGTTTTGTGTTGGGTAAATATTTTTGGAGAGAGGTTGGGAACAGGAATCCGGTGCGTGCGCTAATTTTCATCACAGAAAGACCATGTTTAAACAATAATAAGCCAACTTGGATTTATGTTTTCATTTTTTATGACAATTTGTTGTGGTTTTATGTTATGCTCTAATTTTAGTTTAAAAAATATTAAAAAACAAAATTTTCCATGCACAACAGTTTTTAATTATGCAGGTAATAAATATTTAATTGTTAGTTAGTAATAACTACATGGGTACGATCACGTAGGGCAAAAGGGATGGGGCCCTCCTTGCCCCTCACCCGGATGATGGTCATTTCAGCGAGTGAAAAAATTAAATTTTTGGGGGGGGCGCTTTTTTTTTCAAGGTTTAACTATGTCAACTGAACGAACTTCTTAAGGATGGTTACTATGTATTCTTTTAGTAACGAAAGCATTGAACCCCCTCCAAACTGGGTATAAGACTATAACAAAAACAAAACGTTTGAAATTGGATGAAATTAGGCTATGGTATTGGAAGGTATATATACATAAATATTAAAGCAATTTTTAATCATTATTGGCATTTAACTATGACAACTAGAATTCATGGTTTTTAACAAACAGTTTTATAATAATGGTGAACGGCGGTAGTGTTGAAGCCCCTCCACTAATGTGGCAAGACGATTGATTTTGCCATTCTTAGGCCATGGCCAAAACAATTAAATCATGCAAACATTAAAGGTTAGCATTTATTTCTGGCATAATTCGATTATTTAAGAAATTGCAAAATATACTAAATAAAGACTGAAATCAATGAAAAGTGCTAGGCCAAAAACAAAAAAAGCAAAAAAAAAAAAAAAAAAAAAAACGTAGTCGTTCCTCTATGGCAACTTTTCCCGTATTCGTTCCTCTTAATGGTTTTCCGGCAGCCAGATGTACGAAAACGTTAGAAAAACAATTTGATTTTATCTAACGTTAGAAATATCGTGTAATTTTTCGGGGTAATTTGGTTGGCAAAAAAGGGATAATATACATGAATTAAATCAAAAATTTTTAAAATAACAATGTAAATTTAAACTAAAATAACACGAGTAAATGTAAACAGTTTAGTAGGAATAAAACTTTGCAGTTTCGTCTGTCTGTCGTACGTCTGCTGGATTTGGTAATTGTTGTTTATGGCGGCGCGGCGCTTTAGAACCTTAGGAAACCAGGAAAGCAACGGGTTTAAAGTGCAATGTGGAGTGAACTTGAGACCAAAATGTGTATAATAAACCAATCAAATAAGCACTGTGGAGTTTCAGTTGGTGAGTTGGATGGTCATTAAGGTAAGGACTAAAACCGCCTATTACAAGGTAAGAATGAATTCAGTTCCAACCTCATAACCCCGGGAATAAACAAGTTTAATCCCATACTTTTCCTTAAACTAATAAGGCGAACCAAAATGTTGTTTTACTTGTGCTGATTACAACTGCAATCTTGAGTAATATCAATAAACGTTACATACATAGCGGCTAACATTTGTTCAAATGGAGTGCTGGAAGGCTGGGGAAAGATGGTGGGCGTCCACTGATGAGAAACCAGTCCGCATGAAAATCGTAGCCGCCATATTGGATTTCAAAAACTGCCTTGAAAAACATATTTTACGAAGAGCTCACATGCTTATTTTAGTTCGTATGGGGCTTTCATATATCACAATTATGTTTGACGAAACTTCAGTCGTTTTAAATAGGTTATGCTTAGAGTTGCAATTGTATTCATGTTTCACCAATTAAACGATATCGAGTGAAATAAGACCCGTCTACCGTGATGGAGGGTTGGCCTGTTGTGATGTTTCCCCCTAACTATTTAAATAACTTATCTAGTGCACACTTCCTTCTTCTACCAAAAAATGTTATTTTCATGATAAAATAAATTTTTGAAAACATACTCACCTGGTAGTTATCTATATAGCTTACGTTCCCTGACGTCACTGGCAAGGAATTTCAAAACTCGCTGGCCAATCGCCGATTGGGTGGGTAGTCAGGTGCCCACCACCTGTGCGCCCTTCTACCAGTAACGTAGCACCATACCAAACTATTCCTCAGATCTTCCATGGCCCATAAGTTTCTTCAGAGGGGAGGATGGGTGGGAATTTAATTATATATTAACAAAACAATACCAGGGTGAGTATGTTGCAAAAATTTAATTTTCTCATGAAAATAACATTTTCAAAAAACATCTAACTCACCTGGTTTAGTTATATTGTAAGCTGATTTAACACCTTTGGTGGCGAGGGTTTTATCAGAAAGAATAAGAAAGAAGAAGAAAACAAAACAGAAGAGGGGGGGGGAAACAAGAGAGAAGAGAATAACAGAAAAGAATAGAGCAAGAGAAAAATAGAAGAAGAAGAATGAAGAAAGACAGAGAGAAATTAGGGGGAAGAAACAGCTTATCATCGTTGGAATGACATAAGTTGTTTAATAAAAAACAAACTTACGGGGTTCGTACCTGTTAAGGAAGCTGACCTTTAATGATATCCTGTCTCATTGTGTCCCTGCTTTCCTTATATGAGGTCCCCGCCACAAGGCGATCCAACCCAGGGGCTGGGGCTTAAGACCTGCTTGGAGACTGTCAACCGGTCAAACCTCTTGTGACTAGGACTCCCTACAAAGACTCTTGTTCCGGGGCACTACTAAGGAAACAAGTTGATCACCTGGACTAAAAGATCAAGTAGATTGTGGAAGACTGTGCAATCCAGTCTCCACAAACAACCATAACTTTTCAATAGTTCCAAGAGAAGAAAAAGAGTATTGGATTAATGGTTTTGAAGGGGTAGACCCGGTTTTCCCACACTACCTGAAAGAGCTGCTACAAACGGACCCAGTGTGTAGCAGTCTTCATACAAAGTTTGCCACTTGGCGTAAGATAGTGCGACTCAAAAACTGACGTTGCTCCTCCAGAATGTTGCGTACAAGGTATTTCTGAAGGAGATCTATTTTGTTTAAATGCTACCGAGGTTGCCTACAGCTCTAAACCCCTCGTGAGTCTTAACTTTAAGTAGGCTTTCATTATACTGTCTTCAGTACATGCTGAATGCGCTTCCCTAATTAAATATTGCCTTATAAAAAAGGCATAGCGCATTCTTCGACATTTGCAGAGAGGGTTTCTTGACCGAACACCAAAGCCCCTTCTGAATAGTGGCCCACGTATTTGTCCGTTCGTTCTTTCCCAAGTAATGCCTCACGAGACCTTACCCGGACAAAGGAACCTCTCATCTATCTTCCCTCACCCGTGTAGATCCGCGAGAGTTTCGGAAATTTCGAATGAACTTAGGGTCCAGGGTTGAGTAGGGGGGGTTCGTTCGTTTTTGGCTAGGAATCCCAACTGTAGCGAAAGCATATGGCTTTGCCCACTGTCTGCAACTACAGTTTTTGCTTGAAGGCATGGTGATTTCGCTGACCCTCTTTGCTGTTGCTAGGCGCCCTTGAAATCAGGAATATGAAGTTTTGCATGGTGAGGTCCATTAAGGGATGTTTCCGTGAACGGGTTCGAACCTGTCATCCACTGATGAAACAAACTTGGGAAGGACGATCCATCAAATTCCAAGGATAGGTTGAGGATTGGATTCTTTCCTTTCCTTAGTTGTCTCGAAGGATCTAAGAAGATTTCCTTGTAGGAATCCGCTTTATTATCAGATAGATTAAAGGTTTTCTAATGCCTGAAGAAACAGCTGCTAGGAAGCAATGCTCCTATAACCTTGATAGTAGAAGCAGAAAAGTTACGTTCCTTCTCTTGAGGTATAGGGTCAAAAAAAAGAAAATCTGCTATGAGTGAAGTCACAGAGGTACTGGCTGAAGAGGAAATAGAGTTGAGTTCCTGCACCAACTGCCTCTAAAAAAGTCTCCCACTTCGATTGGTATACCTTAATGGTTGAAGACCTCCTTGCTCTTGGCAATTGCCACTCGCTGGGCCATCCCTCGAAAATCCTCTAGCTCTTGGAGTTTGATTTTTCGATAGTCTGAAGGCAGTTAGCTGAAGAGCGTTGGAGGTTTTGGGTGATAACCCCCCTTTTTTTACCAAGTGGGGCTGTTTGAGTAGATCTACTCTTGTAACGGTAAGGCTTCTTGGGGTGGGGTGTCCACCATCCATTCCAGTACCTCTGTTGAACCGTCATTCTCTTGTCGGGCAGAATAAGGGTGTGCCACTAAGAGTCATCCGCTGGTTCCCTTCGTGAGCCACAAACTTTTTTGTTAAACTCTGTGTACCAACTTTGAATGGGGGAAAGGCGTACACGTTCTAGATGTGGTCCAAGTTCAGAACGGAACGCATCTATGTGGATTCGCGTTCGGGGAGTCTGGGGGACTGGAGAAACAGTAAGTCTCCATCCAGTCTTGGTCTGCGCTGTTGCAAAGAGATCTATGCAATGGGGCGCCCCCAGATTCGCCATAGACTCTTGCAAACTTCCTGATGGAGAGTCCATTCTGTTTGTCAAGACTTGGAATTTTTTGGTTTCTGCTCAGGATGTCCTGCTCTCACATTCTTTTCTCCCGCCTGATGAAGCGTGTTACCATTAATTCCCACGTTTTTTTTCCTTTTGTCTATAGGAGCAGTTTCCTCTTGCTGGCTGCTCTGTTTATAGAGAGACCTGGAGTGAGTCCCGACCTTTGGTTTGCTGATGTAGGAAGCCGCAACGCCCGTTGTGTTGTCGGAGTTGACCTGTACCAACTTTTGTTCCGGACTACGCTCTCTAATTGTGGTGTAATTGGTTTGGAGCGTAGGAAAACACTGCAGGCAGTCAATTCTTTCAGATTGCCTGTTGGAAACTTTGTACTTCTGGCTCCTTGTTCCGCCGAAGCCCGAGACTTCTTAACTTCCCCGCGGCAGTGTTGCCCCTCCCAGCCCTCCGAGTTCCGGGAGCGTCGGAAAACAACACTCAGGTTCTGGGTTCCTCTCGGCTCGTAGGGCGAGGCCTTCCTGGCGGAGCTTGACGGGATTCGTTCCACCACTGTAGATAGGTGTTTCATGTCGTTCGAAAACAGGGTGAATTAACACATTGACTCTAGGTTGTCTTTCTTCTTGTCCCAATGCTGATTTTAGATTGAAACTGCAGAGGGTGTAGGTTCAGCTAGCTTCCCTCGCAAGGAGGACAAACTGTTCTAGCGGGAAAAGGTCCGGTCCCCAGCCAGAACTCATCCATTCCCATCGCAGGAGGCACTTCTGTTTCTTTAGGAAGTTTCTTATTTTCTTCCTAAAGCTTGTTCCGTTCTCAATTTGGACGGAAAAGACCGAAAAAACCTTGACTCTGAATCCTTCGAATCCGCAAGTACAAAAGATTTGTCCTGGGATGGGATCGAGTTGGGATTTGTCTGGTTGGTTAGTTACAGAAGGGCCTAGGTCTTCTGATAATCGGAATTGTTTTCTGAAGATTCTCCTAGACAGTTGGGCGTAGGAATGGGCTCTGATGGAGCCAATCGTCCAAGAATTACAATGAGGCTCCTGACTTGGTAGCGTTTCTTGTGTAGGCATTTGCTGCTAACGTTTGCTCAAATAAGTTTTGGGGGGTGAAAATTTGAGGTGCGGTATTTAGGACCGAAACAGAGAGGCTCGGGAATTGAAATGTTTGTTCTGTCTTGTAAACAAATCTTAGGTACTTTCTGGAGTTTGGGTGGATCGGGAAACGTGGGAACGTTGAAAAAAGCATCCTGGAGGATCCAACGAAAACCATCCAGTTCGTCTCGTCTGACTGCAGCAAGAACTGATTCGGTTGATCCTCCATAGGGTGAATTTTGTTTTCCCCTTCACTGAAAAAAATTCAGGGAACTCACGTTCCAAAAACAAATGACAATTTGTCCAAAATTGCATTTTTTCCTAACTATACAACCACCTGAGGTCCGTTTTACAATAAGGAAGGTGGACTAGCGGCAGGCTGGATAGGTAGTCGTAAGCTTTGCGAACAAGGGGCGGGTTCCGGTAGTTTAACTAGCTTGTCCGAAGGCAGGCCGCTCTAGCGCCGACTGGTAGGTAAAAACAAATCCACTTTTGCTTTTGGCCCAAGCAAAAACTGCAGAGTGAGGGGTGGCATGAGGGGGGTGGGGCTATGTGTAAAAGGACCTCAGGTTTGTCTTAGTTATGGGAAAAAATGGCAATTTTGGACAAATTCGTCATTTGTTCCGACCGGCAAAAAAGCATACAAACCTTCGGGTGCCTTTTTACAATAGGAAGACTCACTTCTTGGTGGGTGGAATCTGAGTCTTTTGTGAACAGGACTGGTGTTCGCCCGCCTAACCTTGGAAGACCTTCCCTGGTCCGTAAGAGCGAGGGAGGGATCCCAAGCCCGCTCCTGTCGCGATTGATCGGGGGTGTGTGGCACCGCAGGATCAATGGTCCAGACCTCTGGACCAAGTACATAAGAGAGAGGCCAAGCGTATCTCTTTCGTACCAGCTAAACAAGAAAACAAGTTCCTCTTTTGCAAGAGGCCAAACCAAACGTTATTGGTTTTTGTCTCTTGCTTGGCATCCACTTCCCCCCCCTTGTATGGAGGAAGTGGTGGATATTCGCTCCCATCCCTAGTGAAAGGGAATAGGATGGGGCTCTGCTGTCGAGTAGCTCACCGGCAATGCTCGTCCTTAATCCAGGCAAGGGTGATGACCGTATCCCTCTACCCAACAGGTAGAGGGGTAGAAAAACAAAAGATAGGAATAGAATCCAGTCCTCTCTCCATTCCACTTATCTAGTTCTTACAGTCACACCAGGACTCGATTGCTGTTCAGCCTGTCTAAAGGGGTGTCCTGGGTTAGCTACACAAACGTGGTTGAGGCAGCCGACCACGGGTGTCCTAATGGAAAACGAGTCCGCAAGGTACCTGTGGGCAAAATATCCAAAATGGTAGAAGGAGGTGCCAGTGGTCTGGTTTGTACCCCAAAAAGGAAAAAAAAAAAAAAAAAAAAAAAAAAAAAAACCCCTTCCCTGGGCCTTCAGCCTGCGACCACGGAAGAAGTTCTTGTGTAAACTCGTGGGAGGTTGTACTTTCTAGGGGTCATCTTATGGATGCTGAACGCAAGAGTCCTTCAAACACTCCGCCTGGGATGTCGAGTTTCTTCAGAAAGCGTCGGGTCCGCGGCTTTTCACAGGACAAAGCAGGCATTCTCCTTCGCATCTCGGAAGGGACGGGTGAAGGTACCATTAGGGAGGGGCGGACTGATGAAAGGACCATCTAACCGATCGTGCAGGAAAAACCGAAGGGTTTCAGAGTCTTCGGCTAACGAATTCGGTACGAAATCGAGCGGTCACTGAATCCCCTCCCCATCCCACTTGGATGCTTGAACCTTCGCAGGCAAAGTCAATGCAATTACCCTCAATTAGGAAAGAAGGGGAATTTCGAATGACCGCTATCCCTCTTCCTCGACTTCGGTGATGTCCCCGTTTACCCATTACTGGTCTATCCGTCTGCAGGCGAAGTTGTTGTTCTCGGTAGTTGGATAAAGGTGGATGGCACCGACACTCAATGTTGGGTGTCGATGGTGGGGGTGGGTTACTGTGAAAAGCTGCCGTTAGGACGAAGAAAGAAAGATTGTTATTGGAAGCAACCGAACATAAGTCCACACAGGCGAAGTTCGTAAACAGGACTTGGCGCTCTGACAGTCTGCCTACTAGGACTGCGTTCGGTAGGGGAGGCAAGTTGTCCAAGCACCCACGATCAAGTCACGTGACCTTCCCGCCTTAACAGGGTTGTTATGGCCTAAGAGACTAAAACAAATAATTTGTTCGTCACCGATGACCATAAGGCAAGGTGATGACTCTCTTTAAGGCATGTGGCCCAACAGGCTAAAGTCAATTGCCTTCTAGAGACCGCGGTCCTTGATGGCAAGAAGTATCTCAATAGTAATAGGTTAGTTTGATTTCTCGGGTAAGGAAGAAAAACAACACTATGTGACGTTGAAACGACGAAGGTGTACAGAAAAATGGCAAAGACCTTACGTTCTTCACAGCTGAACCGAGAGACGGGTGATTCTCAAGATTCTGGCAACCTGTGGCTACTAAAGCGAAGACTGAGAACGCTAAATCCGCTACCTTGAATTTGCTGTACCGGTGAGTACCGTCAGTTGCAATAAAAGCGGGGGGTGGGAGCGCTTCCAGTAATGAAAGATCAGGGAATACTATACTGCCTGAACGAACTGCTTCTCATAAGGGCTGAACAATTTGGTAAGAAGTAGAGCTGTCAGGTCGGAGAGTAGGCGATGTCTTCTGACATATCTGTTTAATTCGGGGCCGAGCAATGAAACTTGCACACCTACGAAGATACTAGGATATTTTGAAGGAAAACAAACTCAATAGGTCTGCAAAAATCATTCGGCATTATCCGCCAGTGCGATGGCAGCGGTTGACTAGTTACAGACCTTCTCGTTACCGTGCGGTAAACAGAAAGATGACAGAGTCCTAAAGCGATATCTCTGTTGAAAATTCTCTGCAACATGTCGAAGGGCGATGAAATCGAGCGTCATCAGCCAGTAGAATGGTCCTTCATTATTGGCGAGAATCCCCGTTTAATCCAGAAGACCTAACGTCCATGGAATTGTTGGGCAGAGATACGGTTCGGTAGTTTCAATCCAACCAGGGGAGAGAGAAGGAACGTAACCAGACCGGTGCATCTCAGAGACCTAGCTGATACATGATGCCGGCCTTATCAGTGCAGTTCCCCAATACGCAGTAGCTCCGGCGGTGACTCCGGTTCGGGGGGGGGGTTTTTCCCCCAAAAAAATTCCCGGGGGGGGGGGGGGGGGGGGAGTTGCCCAGGTAATCCATTATTCCACATAGCGAAGGAATGGCGTTCGGCTAGGAAACCATCGAGCATAAAGGAATACGCTCGGTGCAATTATATTTAACCGACCGAAACGGATTTCTGGTAAATTACAAAAGCTGATTTGGTGTTGTCATGACAATACCAAGTATCTAAAATCGAAAACTGATAACTGCTGGGAGGTTGCAGGTAAAAAAACAACCCCGCGAGTTGCGAGTTCAATTAAGATACAAGTTCCGTCTCGGTCACAAAACCGTAGGAGTTAACTACGGTATGCGCCTACCCCACGGAAACAATTCAACTGTTAAAGAACTCATGTCGCGGGGTAATATACGTAGTATATTTGTTGTAGGTTTCTGTACCACGACCTCCAATCTAAAAATTGTTTTCCCACTCGAGGAATGAGAAAATAGGATTGGAGATCGACCAGCCTTCGTTCCTCTTTATTCAAATGAGAGTGAAGGACGAAGTCTTTCCTAAAGGAAAGCTGTCATTCAATGGTGAAGACAGAACTACCGGAAGTACGATTAGTTCAAGGGTCCGCAAACTGGAAGTTCCCGTCCGTTCTTCTCTATTCCACCAGGTTTAAGTCGCCTACTGTGAGATGACTCGTTCCTTTCAGCAGCGGTGTCTTCATTCCAAATGCTAGAAATTAAGGCAAGGAATTCGAGGCATAAGTCGAGGTTCCCGATTATCGTGTAAAGCAATTATCGGGGATTCTCGCTCACTTTGGACCGTCGGTGGGTCCGCCTGAGTGTTTGGAGATCGTAAAACTCGAACGACGTCTGCGTTGCGCCTAGAAATTCCTCGTAGCAATTGCTAAGCACTCCTGCGAAACCCACCACCGCGAATTCGTCTAGCGATATCAAGGCTGGTGGTCCTCTTCGATTCCCGTAGAAATCCGAGAAATGGGGCAGGATCCCTCCTCAATAGACCGGGGTGGCTTACTCAGGTGGAAGGACCCGAAGGTCCCCCCACCCCCGTTAGCGGGCAAGCCCCTAATACGTGGGAAGTCTTACAGAGTGAAATCTTCTGTAGGATCCCTCCCCTTTTCCCTTTTCCCCGTAGTTAGCCGTAAGGAGAGAGGGAATGGGGGAGGAATTGGATACTGGCTCGCCTTCCCAGCGGATCTAGCAGTTGGAGAAGAAAAGGAGCAGCCATCGCCTTACGGCGATGGCCTCTCAGAGCCTCTGGGCAAAACGTATCGTCAGGAGAAAAAGAAAACGTTTTCCCGACCGGAGGGTTACGGGTTAAGTAACTCATAACATGTAGGTAAGGTGTCTGCCGACCAACTGTGAACGTCGTCTGGGTGGGGCTGATCGGACCAACCTGACAGTAATAGAGCCGATACCCTCTCCGGACTCATTTTCAGTCCTCGTCGAGGTCGAAACCTCAGGAGGGACTCGAAGGGGTTTTAAATTTAAATACTGGTGTCCGAAGGAACAACGTATAAAACAGCCTTCTGTCGCAGTAGGGAGGAGGTGAAGTAGCTTGTTCGACCGTCCAAGAAAAGAAGAAACCTGAGAGAAGGCCTTCTTCTTTGGTCCGGATACGAGAGACTACCTGGTTTCAACACAGTCGGCGAAGCTCCGATCGCGGCCGGACCCACCCGCTCGATTTGGGGTTTCCCGCCCCTCTCTCGGGCCCCTCCAAAAACGGACTTCGAGCCGAGGACCAACGGCTCTGGCTGGTGGGAGCGGCGATCCTTTCCCACGAAGGTCATTTGTGCTGACGAATCAGCGCCGTAACCTTCGGCAAAGTTCCTCTGGAATCTTCTGGAATCAGTCACAGCATCTTGCAGAGTGGGACCGTTAAAGCCCTTCGAAAACAAGAGGCCATATTCCCCCGAGAACCTTACCTCCTAAGAAAGGGGGAACAGCGACAGCCCTCTCAGGTCTTTTGATTCCCCCTCCACTTTGCCCACATACGCCCTGGCCGGATCCAAGAACCGCGTCCGCCTGGGAACGTAGGGCCGTTGTGGTGGGTATCAATGAGGGGGCGGCACCCCTCACGATCAACTCCGGTCCTCAATAACCTCGCTTCCTCCCGGCTCGTAAACCCACGGAGTGGTTGAAAGGTACCCTCGGGCCGAGAGGCCAAGCCCTCCTTTGACGCTCCGCCATACGTTGCTCGCTGGCAGAACCAGCAGGCTTGGAAGCCGTGGCTGCAGTTGCGATCGCTTCTAAAACCCGCGGTGGCGATCTCGGTAGCTGCAGGGCCTTGGTCGAACCGTCTCGCTTGTGGTCCGACCGCAAACCGGCTGGACTAGAGCACAGCGGGCCCCCGATCTCGAGGGTTGCTCGCAAGAGCTGGTGCTTGGTTGCCTCGTACCCGAATCGCTCTCTCGTACCGCAATGCACTTAGCGAGAGCTTCCGGACGGTCAGGGCGATACCTTGCCATGGCTTCCAACTGTCACAGTGAGACCCGGGTGGCTTTGTCCTCACGGCACGTCAACGTTCGCTGGTTTCCAGGCCGTGGCTGGCACCAGGCGAACGGGGTGAGGACCTCTTTACCAGCCTCCAAGCCCGTGGCCCGGTCCGTGGACCGTCACGTACCCCAACACAAAGGGTAGCCAGCTGTTCGCCGCAGTAGAGCGAGAGCCTGGTCTGGTTGAGAGGTCCGCTCTGTGAGGGCGGCTGTCAACCAGTCTTTCCGCCCCGCCCGTGCCGTGGAACCTGACCGCTGAGCGGAGACTTCAAGGAGGTCTGGTTCCTGGCTGCAACGGTCGGCTGGTAGGCTGACCGTACACTCCGGTAGCCGCTCCCGCGCGAAACGAGAGGGCCGATACGGACCCGCTGATGACAGGTGGCAGCACCACTGTAAACCAGGAGGCTATGAATGTACCGGTGTTAGCCGGTACCCCGGCCGCCTCTGGTCCCCTCGCGTAAGTCGTCTTCTTGCGGAAGAAGAGACGGGCCCCGCTCCCGAAGGAGCAGGGAGGTACCAGCGGGAAGGCGAACCCTCCACCAGTCCCACCGCTTAGGTGAGACCGGGTACCCGAGAAGAGCTCCCGAGGAAGGCTTCTTATAGAGGGAGGAGGCGGACCTTCTTCTTCCTCGGCTGTTAAGAAGCCTTAGCAGTCGAAGGTGAGAGATGGCGGCATTGGCCGACGACGATTGAAAGCGATTGAAGACGACGACCACGTCACCTTCCCCTCCTTCTTCTTCGTCAGCTTTCCTCAGGCGACAGACGTAAAGATCTGCCTATCCAGGGGGGCGGAGCCGGGGCTTGCTGTAGCCGAAGCCCAGGGCCCAGGGCCCCCTTTCGCACCATGTACAGAACAGGACCAAAGTTCTTGGGTAGTACCGCACCACGAACAGGGACGACATCAGGCAGGGTGATTGGGTGGGCATCCATCAGGAACAGCCAGGCCCCCCACTGGCCAGCCACATCATCGGTAGGGACAGCCCAGCGCAGCAACGGCAGGAACAGCCAGTGCAGGTCAACGGCAGGGACAGCCAGCGCAGCAACTGCATCCCAGAATCGGCAGGTACGGCAGGCAGCACCGGAAACACAGGAAGTGGAGCAGCAGCCATCCAGCAACATCCTGGTACCGGCGGCAGGTCCAGGGGCGAGTTCTAGGGCAGCGGAAGTGTGGTCGCTGCAGCGCGGCAACCACAGAGCGGCGGCGGCACGCCCCCCTCTCGGTACGGGCGAACGGCACTTCACAGCGGCTGTAGGCAAGACTGATACCACGTGAGGCGAGTACACCAGGTGAGGAGGGACGTCGTCACCTGGTTGCGTGGTCACCACTCCATGGGTGACGCAGTAGCTAGAACATAGAACCGCAGCCCCTGGACACCAGCACGCTCTGCAATTGGAAGGACGCCCATACCTCACCAAGGTCCACGCTCGTGGCAGTAGCACCTGCGTGAAATAATAGTAGTAGCGATTAATTGTGGGGAAATCCCCTCGTGCGGGGGTTTGATCCCTCCCAGAACGAGTGGAAGACCCCTAATACAATTGTACATCGGGCACCGAGCGCCCTCCCCCGCGCTCGACGGATCGGGCGAGGAGAAGAACGCCGATAACCTTCCCCCTCCCCCGCCCCAAGGGGAAGCCATCTGTGGGAACTGAGCGGGGGGGGGTCTCGTTCCCCACCCCCGCACAGTACCCATGTACGCAACAACAAAATAAGAGCCCTAGAGCAATCGTGCCATCGCACGAATACAAGGCATAAGGATCAATTCCCTGACTGAGCGGAACTTGAACCAAATAATATTGATGCAATCATAATAAGGAACAAAAAAATGAAAATGCATCTTGCAAAACGATTCACTTCACAATGAATAAGGGCTCGGATCGAGCGCATTTGCGCCCTCGGTACCGAGCGCAAGGGTGAAAGGTTCCATTCCTTACCTTTATGATCAAGGTTTCTGGAAACCTTGATCCATAATGAATTGATGCAATCAACAAATATATGAAAATGAAAAGACTACTGCGCTTGCGATTTCACTTCATACAAATAAAAAGGGGAAGGATCAATTCCCGTGAATAGCGGAACATTGATCCCAGTCAACAAAGCAATCTCAATAAAAAAAATGAAAATGAAAAGAACTGCACTTGCGATTTCACTTCATTCAAAATAAAAATGGGGAAGGATCAATCTCGGGTAAGCTCGGAAACTGATCCAAATGAGTATTGCTACAATAAAAAATAATATATGAAAATGAAAAAGAATACTGTACTTGCGATTCCACTTTCATACTGAATAAGTTTCCGTGCCGAGCGCATTCGTTCGGCAACGGGAACATACAGGTCAAAAAAATATAAATGAAAAGAGCACTTACTTACGATTTTCATCTACACATTCCAACCCAATATACGCTCGGAGCGAGCGCGTCCGCCCTCGGCACGAGCATACACAATACGAGGATCATTCTGGGAAAATGAATTCCCCGCAATTACGCCTTCAGTCCCGGCACTACGGGTAATCGGAGGGCGTTGTGAAGCCAAGATCCTTTAATTCACAATTGAATTCAATGAAATGATTGTACTTACAATTCAGTTTCACTAGATACAGAAAAAAAAAAAAAAAGAAAAACACAATCATGCGAAAGCAAACGACGATGAAGCGGGCAGAGAGAGATGATACACGTCCACCACGCCAGCAGGCCGAAAGCAAAAGTGTTTGTTTGTTTACCTACCAGTCCCGCTGCGCGCGCGCCTGTCGGACAAGCAGTTAACTACCGAACCCCTTGTTCGAAAGCTTACGACCTATCCAGCTGCCGCTAGTACCTTCCTATTGTAAAAGGACCGAAGGTTTGTATGCCGTGTCGGAACAATCGGTTTTTCTGCTAAGGGGGGTTTTTTCCAGAAAGGGATCTTGTATCCTTCTTTGAGAAGCTGAAATAGACCAAGGATCTGCTCCCTCTCCCATGTTTGCCGAAATTTTTGAGTCTGGCTCCTACCACTGTCTGAAGAAGAACTTTGTCAGACTTTTATTACTTCCTCCTCTGAAGCCTCCTTTCTTGGTTTTTTGTAATAGGTCTTGCATTCCCTCTCCTGAGGGATCTACCTCGAAAGGGAGGGCCGAGAACTACGTGGTAGAGGAGTGGGTTTCTTTAAGTTTCTGTCCTGCAACTTGACGGAACAACTCTCCTTGCTGCTTTAGTCATCAGATCTTGTGTCGCTTTTTGAGTCAGAGCTGAGGATACTTCTTTTACCAAACTATGCAGAAAAAAGATGAGTTGAAAGGGGAGCGAAAAGCAGTTCCGCTCTCTGAGTGAGCGTTACTCCACTCGAAAGAAAAGAACAATATTGGCCCTTTTCTTCAAGATTCCAGCTGAGAAAAGGGCCGTGCTGCTAGCTCGTTCGACCGTCTCGAAGCGCTTTGTCAATGCATGACATAAGGTGAACGAGTTCTTCCGTTTTGGTAGACTTCAGTTTTCAATTTTCTTTCCCAACGAACCCAGAGTCCAGTCTAGGAAGTTAAAGACTTCGAAGGCTCTAAAAATCCTTTGAGGAGGTGGTCCATTTCAGAGGAAGACCAAAACACTTTCGTCTTCCCCATGGCCGTCCGACGAGAAGAGTCCACAAGACTAGAGAATCCCCATGGGAAGAAGCTGGAACTCCCAAACCTAGGACTTCTCCAGTGTCGTACCAGATGCTGGATCTGGAAGCTAATCTGGCCAGGAGGAAATGAGAAAGCTGTTTTTTTTCCCTGGTCTTTCTTAGAGTCCATCCATTCCTTCATTAATTTCAAGGCTCTTTTCGAAGAGCGCGATAATACCATCTTCGTAAAGTCGGATTCTTTAGAAGCCCTTCCCTAAAGTGAACTCTGAAGGTGGAGACACGAGGGGCAGCTGGCACAAAACTTTCTGGAAAAAGTTCCGCAAAAACTTTCATAAGCCTTTTAAGATCTGCTGAAGGTTGTAGATCTGTTTGATATTCTTCCTCGGAAACGACTTGCATCTGATCAAAAGGAGAATGGGGGATGTCTTCATTCCTTTCTTCTGATTGAGACACAACTGATGTAGCGATGTCAATGTTGCGTTTCGTGCATCCTGCTGTCCAGTTTCTTGATGCCTGGAGTCTCGGCATCCTGTCTCATGACGATTTTCGTTCCTGGCGTCTTGCTTCAAGACGTTTTTTCGTCCTGGCGTCTTGCTTCAAGACGTTTTTCGTCCTTGCGTCTTGCTTCAAGACGTTTTCGTCCTGGCGTCTTGCTTCAAGACGTTTTCGTCCTGGTGTCTTCCTTCAAGACTTCTTTCGTCCTGGCGTCTTGCTTCAAGACGCTTATCGTCCTGCTGTCTTGCTTCAAGATGTTTTTCATCCTGGCGTCTTGTTTCAAGACGTTTTTCGTCCTGTCGTCGTGCTTTAAAACGTTTTTCGTCCTGGCGTTTAACAGTAAGAGTAGCAGTTGATATGACTGCATAAGAGAGGAGAGTTTCTGCTTAAAATCTTGCAGTACGGAAAACTGTGGAGCTCTTGCTGCTGGGAACAGACTAGAGAAGTTGCAAAGTCAATCTCTCTCTCTTCATTCTGTTCGTCTTGAGATGAAAGGCCTGAAGAACGCCAATCCGAAGGAGGAGCAGGAGCATGCACTGAAGGCATCCAATCGTCCGATGCTTCCTTTACTCCTACCAAAGACGACGGCCGACTGTGCGGTATCTTACGACTTATATTGGTAGGAGAGCAAACATCGGAGACGAAATGGAAGCGAACAGGAGTTGTAGCACGCACCGAAAGTCTCCCTTCGTCCGATCCTTCCTTACTTCCTGCCAAAGACGACGGCCGCTTGTGCGACATCATGCGTCTTGATTTGGCAGGAGAGCAAGCATCGGAATCGAAGAGAGAAACGATCCGGAGTTGCAGTTTGCACCGAAGGTTTCCCCCTTCCAATATTTCCTTGCCTCCTACCAAAGACGATGGTCGCCTGTGCGACGTCTTACATCTTAATTTGGTAGGAGAGCAATATCGGAACCTGAAGGGAAGCGCTCGGGGCTGCTCCAATGACTACATCCTGGACGCTCTTGAGTATATCGTCCTGGCGTCAGTATCAAGACTCTCGGCGTCCTGGGATTTCCTTTTAATGGGTCTGGATTTAGAAGTCTGACGCCAGCCCCGTTCTTGGGTACTGCGTCGTCAGAAGACGAAGAAAAAAACACTTTAACCTCGCCTTTCCTATAGCGAGGGTGAGCGTCCTGGGGATCGTCTACAGGTACTCGAGTGGGACGACCGCTCGGAGCTAAAACCTCTAGTCTCCCTTCGTCGGTCGACTTTCCTTCTCACAGGGGTTGGTGAGCTTGGAAGAGGTCTAGGACTAGGAGCACGACAAGTCCGAGCGCCGCACCCTCCACTGCACTTGCACTAATTTCACTATTCACTTTAATATCTCTCATATAGACCATAATTTATATCCCTGTCTTGTGCCAGGGATTCTACCCGTTGACCAAGGGCTTGAATGGCCGTCATCATGTCCTGTAATGATGGACTTTTACCTGTTTCTGAAACTGGATTTGGTAATGATACAACAGGAGGAGGATCAATAGGATTATCGAGGGATAGAGAAACTATCTATTCCTTGACTGTCTATGGAGGAGCGAGACAAGGTCTTCTTCGCTCTCCTTATCCTATCCTTCTCTAATTTACCGCACATAGCGGTAATATTCAATCCATTCAGTCTCAGCAGCGCCCACATTCATACACATCTATCACCTATCTCACAACTTTTCCTCTGCATTACTACAAATAGAATGAGGATCTAAAGAGGATTTAGCAAGTCTAGTCTTGCAACCTTTCACACACATTCTCAAACTTGAAGCAGAATCAGACATGATGATCAAAAAGAGAGATCAAAAACAGCAAAGGTCAAACCAACAATATCGAAACGAATCAAAATCCAATCAAGCGAAAGCCAAAGCCAAAGTGTACTTCACCAAATAATACTGCAAAAGACACGGGCTATAACGAGCGAAGTTCCAACGATGTCACCGTAGCGGCGGCAGGGAAGATCTGAGGAATAGTTGGTATGGTGCTACGTACCTGGTAGAGGGCGCACAGGTGGTGCACCTGACTACCCAATCGGCGATTGCCGCGAGTTTTGAAATTCTGCCGTGACGTCAGGGACGTAAGCTATATATATATAACTACCAGGTGAGTTAGATGTTTGAAATTGTAGTTTCCTTGGATAAGTCGTGGGTGGAAGTCATTGTTTACGATTTTTGTAAAGAAAGTGCCCCAGCGTCTATGGGTACAAGTGGTGTGCGGATTATAGCACATGGAATGGGAAGTTTATTGACACAAGCAACTCTGCAAACATCAACATGGCGTCAATCTTCTAAATATTTCGAGTTGTAAGTAAAAATTTTGAAAGCGTCATGGAGGTAGTGTGCACTGCATAGAGCCAGACTTTTCATTACCCTCTGTTTAATCTTAAAATATGACCTTAATTTCTAACTTTGGAGAAAATACTTAGTTCGAAAGGAGAGTAGAGGTCTCGAGCTCCTTCTCTCACCACCAACAACTCGTGACTGATGACCATCTCCAGTGTCAGGACATGCTAAATACTTTTTCGGAGGGTGCTTCAAATGCAGTGGAAACTGGATCAGCTAGTCCAGTCGGTTGTTTCTCCTAAGTAAAAATTTCAGAAGTGTCATGGAGGTATGCTTGCACTGTGCATGGCTAGACTTTCATTAACATCTGTTAAATCTTAAAATATGACCTTAATTTCTAACTTTGAAGAAAATACGTACTTCGAAAGGATAGCCGTTAATCTCGCCACGATGACTGGTGCCCACTCCAGTGTCAGGACGTGTTAAAGTACTTTTTCAAAGGGCGACTCTACCCCTAGGTAGTGTTTTGGTTGCTTATTTAGAATTACCGAGCTAACAGTTCTTTTTTTGTTGGTAGACCGTAATTTAACCCGCCAGGGGCTATTACTAAGTATGCCGAAATTCATTTGAGCCCCCAATCCCTAGCATAGTGGCATTCGCGACATCGTTCCTGGAAGACCGTGCAGTTGTTGCTTAGAAATCCCGAAACTTTTTTCATCGGCACGAACAGTGTCCGTCTTTCTGAACTGGCAACGAGATAAATTTAGACTTGGAACTCGATTGCGGGCAACTTGTAAAATTTTACCTCCCATTTTACGGTTCGCTAGACCTAGGCTGTCATGGGTCTTCATGAATCTACGAAGTCTTGATTAAACATAGGCTAACCATATTCCAGGCATCTTATGTAAAGACAATCTTCATAATTAAATTCCTATCGTGAAATATGTCAGACATCTTACAAGACAGAGAGAGTAAGCTGAGGTAGACTAGCCTAGTACCCAAGTCGAACGTGATTAGCTACTAGGCTAGTTAGTACTAGGTATAGTAGCTAGCTACCTAGATAGCCCTATTACCTAGCTAGGTATACCGGCTATGCTACAGAAGTGTGTACCACTTTACACCCTTACTCACCGCTGATCTTGGATGAATTTAAATCTATGTTATGTACTATTTATAAAAAAAAAATCTTACCATTGTCTCCTTAACAGTTTAAATACTTGTAATGTATGTACGGCGTGATTAATCGACTCCCGCCTGTCTCCCGGTTCAACAACAACAAACATTCAACGTTTCATGCAATCTTTCTTTGGTGATGTTTCTCAGTATTAGTGTGGTATTCTCGTTAATCAGATATCCCTACATGGAACTTTTATCATACAATAGTATAAATATTTATTCAAATATAATCTTCATTGTTTAACATGATAAAATCATGGTTTTAATATGTCACCCCCAAAATCACCCGAGAAACAGTATTTTGGTTTGAAACGATAACAATTCAAGTACCCGACAGAAAAGATTTCGCTTATCAATCTCGATGACTAATTTTCTTAGTGTGAGTAGCTCCGCATTATAAACAATTATAATTGTCTTAATTTACTAGAGGGTACCGTTTACAAGGGGGTATTCAGGGAGTGGAATTAAAAGGTAAAGTACTGTTCAAAGAATCAAGCAAGGCGGTAAACTATTATGGAAATTAAAGTCAGAACCATTTCCAAAGGCAGGCAAGCTCACGATATAAGTAACAGTGATAGCAAGAACACAAGTAGTATGTATTTGAGTGTAGAAAGTAAGAGAAGTTTAGGGAAAAATGGGTAACAAGTCAGATGAAAATTTTATGAGAAAGGAGATATAAGAAAAAGCCAAGATCATCAAGAATCTGAAAAGTATGCTGTTTGATTGAATGAAAAGCACAGAGAAAATAAAAAGGGAAAAATCGGTGGAAGAACTACAAACATTAAAAGAAGAATGCAGGTCGTACAAAGAATGATAGAATAGGTCAATGGAGAAATGACAGATAGCAAGAGGACAGTTAGTAATCAATGGAGCCTCATGGAAGACCTAAAAACCCTAAATGAAAACCGAGTGGTAATGGGTAATAGTCAAAACAAAAAAGGCAAGGTAAAACTAAAAATACACCATTCTGTAGGTTCGGCAACTTACAGTTTACAGGCAAAATGGTCATCGAGTTCACTACAAACCCCTCGGGGATAAACGTAAAACATAAAGCAATGACTTTTAATACCATAAACATGAACCAGGCCGCGGTAGAACCTTCAGTTTTACCGGACAACTCGATAACTTACCCCTTAATTTACCAAGTACAAGATCAACAGACGGAAAGCAGCAAGGTTGGGAATCCACATTAAATCGAATGGCGCCTACACTCAAAGATGACAAAAACAGCGTGAAAGTTTTATATAGCTGGATATTTCAAGAAAAGTCATTTTTGTGAGCACCTGAATATAGGATAAAGCAAAATCTTTTACAATAACCCAAAGCAGTCAAGACTGAAGAGAACCAGGGATAGAATGAAATTATTTCAATGGATGGAACTGGAAATATGGCAGAAACTGTAAATACATTCTAAGGACCAGTAACCAGAACGCGCTATAGTACTAGGTAAGGCAAGGAACACAGATATGATATTTACGAGTATGATGCGATGTTATGGAGGACCTTCACAGAGTAAAAAGCGATCAATATTTTGAAATCAGACGACTTAAGCGTAGGGAACACAGCCCTAATCATTTTGATGACAGGGCAGTTTTCAGGGGATAACGATGGAGAACATCATGAAATCTTCAAGGAGCGATCGATCGATAACTGAGTGAGTCTCTTCGAGAGTTGCCATTACAACGAAGTACGTATTTAAGAGAATAACATTCCTCTCTTGCGATTTAATAGTAGATACTAATGCTTTCAAGGACAAGTTAGATAATATTTAACATTAATAACCTAGCTTTGAACAGTTTTTATTTCGTAAATTAGACTGCTGTAGGAACCGAACGAATCAAACAAAATTTTGCACATCAATCTAACTGATAGCAAGTTCTATGTATACTCTGTTAGTCTACAGCACCACTAGGTTAGTGACAGTTTAAGTTTCTTTATATAGTTACTATAACTAGCGAATTGTTCGTTTTTCTTCCACTCTGCGGTATTTTGAGGAAATACTTAAATGTTGGCAAAGGTCGGCCCGTTGTCATCATTTCGGTTGCAGTTCAACTGGATCAGTGGATAACCTAAAATTGGTCACTTTTCTCTTTTGCCTCTAATCTTTTATTTAGTACCAGACTTTGGAATTGATCCATGAGTTACAAACTTCATCTGTTAGGAGACAGAGGCTCCAATCGTTTGCCTGTGTTAAGAAAAGATATTGTCCTACTCTCCACAGTGACCTGGGCCTCATAAATAATGAAGTTTAATCAATATATAGTCTCCACACGCTGAGTTAGTGGTAAAATAAGAATCAATACAACTGCGATTTCAGAGCTGCTGTGATTTTCTTAGGTGGCCTTGCACTTCCTGGACCTTTTTTTAAAGTGTTCGTAATAATTTACATTTTCAGTGTGATCCAAGTGCTATTTTGAACGTCTTGGTGACTTTGCTTGCTTTTTAGTCTCATTTTGACTTTTGGCCTCTTGCGCCAGACTGTTATGCTATGTTTTGTAGCAAGTTTGGGACCGCTTAAACTATAGTACAGTGATGCTCAAATCTCATGCGAGATGACTCCATAGGATTTCGTTCAAAATTCAATAACTGGCAACCTAGCATGCTCCATATTATGTATTATTTCAATGAGGAAAAGCAATTATTGCATACAATAAAGGCCATAATATGTTTCATAAGAGTGAAATCTGTCATTTATTTCAAAACTGTAAGAGAATGTCACATGTAGCCAAATTTCAGACAAACACTTACGAAACATTTTCAAAACTTTCGTTCACTCATTGCTGAAACATTTGACCAAAGTCGTCACGAAGCCTTGGTTCAAACATTAATAAAAGAAACGAAAAAAATTGTCATAACATTAATAATGCTTCAAAGCAAGCATAAAATTTGAAATAGTCCCGTTTGATTGCTTTTACACCTCAGCGCTGGAAAAAATTTAATATGTTTATACAAAAGTAAAATGCGCCCACCGATTTCAACGTGTGAGGGGAGCATGTGTGCGTGTTATTAGTGTCGGTGCAACAACAACCACCTGGTGTAACGTAAGTAGGTCTACAATGGGTAGCAACCATGAAATTATCTTGGAAACCTTTACTTTATATGTATTAGAGGAATATTTGGATTTTCATAGATAATTGTTTCTTATATTTCTTGAACATTTCAAAATTGATGGCATACTAGTAAATATTCACCTATGCAATTATTCTTTTGTTAAAACTAAGATATTATTCCTAGGCCTAGGTGTTAGATATCTTTTCTTTACACTTAACAGTCACATCTCTCTATTAACCATTTCTGGCCAGAAAGGAAATGAGGTTATCTACACCTTCTTGCACTTCTAGTTACCTTATGAAAGAATTAATTATACACCAAAAGCGAGCAGAAGGACTTTTAAGAAAATAATATTTTAAACCAGTTGAATAACAAGTGTTCCATGCGCCTTGATATCAATACTTATGATGTTTCGATTAACAGCCATCTTCTACATATAACCAAAATCATCATCATCTTTTATTCCTCAAAGAACAGGTTATCTCTACAAATAAAACCATTAGTAACAGATTACATCTCAGAAGGCTTAGATTATTTTTTTAGGCCTATTCTATATCATTTTGCAACATACAGGCAGCTTAAACACAGCCTGAAACTTCAACATTCAAAGAAAACTGGTTGTAATTCATAACCTTTAGTGTTCCTCAAAAAACAGGTAATCTCTACAAATAAATTCATCAATAACAGATTACATCTCAGGTTTAGATTATTTTTTTAGGCCTATGAAACATTTTGCAACATACAGGTAGCTTAAACACAAAAGAAAACTTCAACATTGAAAAAAAACTTGTTTTAATTCATATTCCTACTTTGAAATTGTTGTTATGACTGTTGAGCTTATTAGGTCTACTGTCATAATGCTGCAGACGTGGTTAAGTTGAGCAGTTCGAGGAGCATGTTAAGTGTGCTTTCATTATTGGCACCGCTAACATTAGTACACCGCACTTTGAGCTGAGCAACGTTAAAAAAAAAAGTGCGGTGTGATAAGGTTAGCGGTGCCAGCAATAAATTACAACCAGTTTTCTTTGAATGTTGAAGTTTCAGGCTGTGTTTAAGCTGCCTGTATGTTGCAAAATGATATATAGGCCTAAAAAAATAATCTAAGCCTTCTGAGATGTAATCTGTTACTAATGGTTTTATTTGTAGAGATTACCTGTTCTTTGAGGAATAAAAGATGATGGTGATTTTGGTTATATATAGAAGATGGCTGTTAATCGAAACATCATAAGTATTGATATCAAGGCGCATGGAACACTTATTTTCTTAAAAATCCTTCTGCTCGCTTTTGGTGTATAATTAATTATTTCATAAGGTAACTTGAAGTGCAAGAAGGTGTAGATAACCTCATTTGCTTTCTGGCCAGAAATTGTTAATAGAAAGATGTGTGTAAGGACAACGCTTATTCACAATTTTCTCTGTATGTAGTTCAACATTTGCGTTGTTCTTACTTCCCTCCGTGAGAGCGTTCAGCGGGCTTTCCGCCAATGTATATATCTTGTGAAATCATATTTTATGTACTTTTGTATTTTGTATTATATGTCTCTCAAGAAACACAAATCGGGTCTCGCCGACCCACTTTTATTCTCTCGCAGGTCGGTAACCACATTTCCGCCCGCATACTGTATATTTGAATTTTCCCTTACCTGTAATAAAGTCAGTACTCTACTACCTGCCCTTTTGTCCACACTTCACAACTGGTGACCTCTCAGTTTGGACGGTGACCCAAGCAGTTTTGGCTCAGCCATTAAGGGACTAACTACTGCCGCTCACCTTCAGAGATCTTTAACGGACTCACACGGCGCCTCAGTATAGATCTCTGAAAGTTCCTACCTTGGAAAAAACCAACGCCTCTAACGGACTAAATATGGCATACCTTCCCAAGGCGTGTTCAGGCGTTCCTCAAACGGTTTGGCCCGCCATTCACGACTCTGTCGACCGTTTTTGTGAGAAAGGACAATGGGCCCAAACAGTACCGCGCGAAAAACCCAGGCCTCCCCTGCCCCAACGACAGTCTCGCACACAGCTGCCGCTCAAGCTGTCAAATTACCCCCCTTCACAACAGCGAACCCAACCGCCTGGTTCTTCCGAGCTGAAATGCAATTCCGGATCGCAGGACTCACGGACAAGGTACTGCAGGCTGACCTAGTCGCAGCAGCCCTCCCGACAGAGGTGTTCGAGCGAATAACTCCCTGGCTGACCGGTCGAGCACAAACCGAACCTGTCACACTCGATGAGATAAAGACAAGGCTCGTGACAGCCTACTCCACGCCCATCGCTGAAAAGGCCGCCCGCGCCCTCGACCTAGTTACGAACCCCATGCACGGCACCGACCCACAGGATGCCTGGGACACGGTGATGGCCTCGTCCGATTGCCCGAAGTATTCCGGCGGCGGGAAAAGAAAGAAATCTGCCTGAGCCGCGAAATATTCCTACGGCAACTCGA
Source organism: Macrobrachium nipponense (assembly GCF_015104395.2). Taxonomy (NCBI): domain Eukaryota; kingdom Metazoa; phylum Arthropoda; class Malacostraca; order Decapoda; family Palaemonidae; genus Macrobrachium; species Macrobrachium nipponense. The sequence continues at coordinate 23,958,665 of NC_061088.1, read as the reverse complement.
GCCAGACGTCCGAAAACAGCTGATGGATGCATATACCCTCCACGATGACGAACTACTGGAGAAAGCAAAAAAACTGACATTGTCAAGCAATGCTGCAAAGCTCGCCGCCCCCCGATCCTCCATGTGCCTAGCCACAGAGAAGGGAGAAGAAGAAGATGACGACCCAACGCAAGAGATCGGCGCCGTATCCCAGGGGAAGTCCTCCCACATGCAGCGCGGCGAAAACTCCTGGTGCCACTACCATTGGAGGTTCGGGAGATACTCCAAGAGGTGTGAAAGCCCTTGCACCTTCCCGCAGTCAAAAAACGGTGACAGCAGACAAAACCAAAGCTGCCCGTGGCAACGGCCTCGTCAGGGAACCACACACCATAGGGTTCTATGTCCGCGATGCGATCTCCGGCCGGAGGATGCTGGTGGACACAGGGGCGATGCACTCGATATTCCCGCCGTCAGGAAAAGACCGTAGCCGCAAACCTGACGAAACAACCGCCCTCGTCGCCACAAATGGGACCCCCATCCATTCCTACGGCACGAAGTCCCTCGAGATATCCATCTTGGGGCGCAACTACGTCTGGAAGTTCACCATCGCGGACGTCAGGATTCCACTACTGGGGGCAGATTTCCTGGCGCAGAACGGCCTCCTGGTTGACGTGGGCCGCAAACACCTCCTCGACACGGGGACATGCCATTCCCTACCACTCGCAGCGGGCCCGGGCGCCCCCACAATTTGTACCGTCGCCCCCCACAAGTCCGGCAACCTCCTGCAGGAATTCCCTGAAGTCTTCAAACCGGAACTTCGTCAGGCGGCAGGGACGCCGCCCAAGCACGGAATATTCCACCACATCACCACCACAGGCCCCCCGACACACGCGAAGTTCCGACGACTCCCTCCGGGCTGCCTCCAGGATGCAAAGTGGGCGTTCTTGGAAATGGAACGAATAGGCATCTGAAAGAAAGCGTCAAGCCCTTGGGCTTCGCCCCTACACATGGTACGGAAACCTGACGGCACCTGGAGGCCCTGCGGAGACTACAGGAGACTAACCTCGCTACGGTCCCCGACCACTACCCCTTGCCAAACATGCAGGATTTGACCAGGGCTCTCCATGGAGCGAAAGTCTTCACGAAAATGGACCTCTTAAAATCTTATTTTCAGGTTCCAGTGCACCCCGAGGATGTCCCCAAGATCGCCATCGTCACGCCTTTTGGCTCCTACGTCTTCCATTACTCCACCTTCGGCCTGAGAAACGCAGGGGCCACCTTCCAGCGCCTGATGGACAGCATTCTGGGGGATCTGCCTTTCAGTGTCTGCTACGTCGACGATATCTTAATTTTTTCCAGGTCCCCGGAGGATCACCTACATCATGTCCGAGCGGTCATGAAGCACTTGCAGGAAAACGGGCTGGTTGTCCGATTCGACGAATGCACCTTCGGTGCCGAGAGGGTGAACCTCCTCGGCCACAAGATCTCCGCGGCAGGCGTGCGCCCCATGGCCTCGAAGGTAGGTGCGGTGCAGAAGTTCCTAACCCCAACCACGGTCAATCCCTGCAGGAGTTCATCGGCATGGTCAACTACTACCGCCGTTTCATCCCTGACGCCATGTCCCCTCTAACTCAGGTCTTGAAGGGGAAACCAAAGAACCTGGCGTGGGAAGCTGAACAAGAGCAGGCCTTCAACGAGACGAAGAGGGTCCTCGCCAGAGCCGCGACCTTATGCCACCAAGACCCTACTGCACCCTTACGCCTCACCACTGACGCCAGCAACGTCGCCTGCGGGGCTGTCCTCGAGCAGATGGTCCAGGGTGGTCCCCAGCCACTCGCCTTCTACAGTAAAAAACTGTCACCCGCCGAGACGAGATACAGCACGTTCGACCGCGAACTCCTGGCGGTGTACCAAGCAGTGCGCCACTTCCGCTACCTCCTCGAGGGCGCCCCTTTCACAATCAGAACAGACCACCGCCCATTGGTGCACGCCTTCACCAAGGCAGGCGACGCCTGGTCAGCTAGACAGCAGAGGCACCTGGCAGCCATCGCGGAGTTCAGCTGCACCATCCAGTACCTGCCCGGCGAGAAGAACCCCGTGGCGGACGCCCTTTCGAGGATAGAAATCAACGCTGTGCACCTCGGGATCGACTACGAAGACCTCGCCCGGAACAAAGAAAGGCCGCCGACAGCAGAGAGACCGCCGCATTATTGCAGCAGCTATCACCGCCCTCAGGTGGGAAGACATGCCCTTTGGACACGCGGGCACGACACTCCTCTGCGACATCAGCACGGGCCGCCCGCGCCCGCTGATCCCAGCCTCCTGAAGGAAAGCCGTATTCGACATCATACATGGACTCTCGCACCCCTCGGGCCAGACGACGATGCGCCTCCTGACGGAGAAGTTCGTCTGGCACGGAATTCGGAAGGACTCCTTCGAGTGGGCCAGGACCTGTGTGCCTTGCCAAACTAGTAAAGTCAGTCGGCATACAGAATCAGGCGTGGGGGAATTCCCGCAGCCGAAACGAAGATTCAGCCACATTCACATAGACGTCGTGGGCCCCCTGCCCCCCTCGGGAGGCGCCAGATACCTCCTGACGATAATCGATCGCTCCACCAGATGGCCTGAGGCAATGCCGATGTCGGAGGCAACCACCAAAGCGTGCGCCGAAGGCCGCCCTTTCTTGCCACAGCTGGGAGTACAGTCGATTCGGAGTGCCAGACGAGATCACGACAGACCGCGGACCCGTTTTCCTGTCGGAGTTGTGGACCGCCCTGGCCCGCCTAATGGGGACATAGCTACACGCCACCACCACCTACAACCCGGCAGCTAACAGCATGGTGGAAAGAGTCCACCAATCGCTCAAGGCTTCCCTAATGGCACGCTGCACTGGCGAACATTGGAAGAGCCAGCTACCATGGGTCCTCCTCGGCCTCAGGACCGCCCCACAGGCGAACGGCGAGGCATCACCCACGGAGAAGGTATACAGGGAACCACTGACAGTCCCTGGCGAGTTCTTCCCGACCAATGCTGACGACGCCGACGTCTCCATCACCAGACTTTGGGAATCTGCCGGGAGATTCACTCCCTGTATCAAAACCTTCTCCATCAGGACCAAACACTTCCTCCCGAAGGCCCTATCATCATGCAAAAACGTCTTCATCAGGGACGACGCACGCTGCTAACGAGACCCTGCTGAGGCCCCTTCCGCGTCCTATGACGCACCGACAAGGCGTACTTCATAGCCATAAACGGTCGCAAGGACTGGGTCACAATCGATCGCCTGAAACCAGCCTTCCTTATGGACGAAGAGTCGGCCGATGCGGATTCCATAGGGCGCCTCAATCTTCCTCGGAAAGAAGCAGCTCCATCGGTCGCCAAACCTCCCAGTCGTAGCCGTGGCCGCCCTCGGAAGACGGTCGAACCCCCCAAGGGTCACCTCAGGGGAGGCATCCCGTCCCCTGAAATCTCCGAGGATCTACCACAGCAGCTGATTTCACGCACCCGAGGGCGCCTCCACCGGCCTGCTCGCTTCCGCGAGTAACGGTCGGAAGTACAAAGAAATCAGCCAACAATTATGCCTAATTATTGTCTTAGGGGAGGAGTATTTGTAAGGACAACGCTTATTCACAATTTTCTCTGTATGTAGTTCAACATTTGCGTTGTTCTTACTTCCCTCCGCGAGAGCATTCAGCGGGCTTTCCGCCAATGTATTATCTTGTGAAATCATATTTTATGTACTTTTGTATTTTGTATTATATGTCTCGCAAGAAACACAAATCGGGTCTCGCCGACCCACTTTTATTCTCTCGCGGGTCGGTAACCACATTTCCACCCGCATACTGTATATTTGAATTTTCCCTTACCTGCCCTTTTGTCCACACTTCACATGTGACTGTTAAGTGTAAAGAAAAGATATCTAACACCTAGGCCTAGGAATAATATCTTGGCTTAAACAAAAGAATAATTGCTTAGGTGAATATTTACTAGTATGCCATCAATTTTGAAATGTTTAAGAAATATAAGAAACAATTATCTATGAAAATCCAAATATTCCTCTAACACATATAAAGAAAAGATTTTCAAGATAACTTCATGGTTGCTACCCATTGTAGACCTACTTACGTTACACCAGGTGGTTGTTGCACCGACACTAATAACACGCACACATGCTCCCCTCACACGTTGAAATCGTTGGGCGCATTTTACTTTTGTATAAACATATTAAATTTTTTCCAGCGCTGAGGTGTAAAAGCAATCAAACAGGACTATTTCAAATTTTATGCTTGCTTTGAAGCATTATTAATGTTATGACAATTTTTTTCGTTTTTTTTATTTAACGTTTGAACCAAGGCTTCACGACGACTTCGTTTTGGTCAAATGCTTCAGCGATGAGTGAACGAAAGTTCTGAAAATGTTTCGTAAGTGTTTTTCTGAAATTTGGCCCTCTGACATTCTCTTACAGTTTTGAAATAAATGACAGATTTCACTCTTATGATACATATTATGGCCTTTATTGTATGAAATAATCGCGTTTCCTCATTGAAATAATACATAAATATGGAGCATGCTAGGTTGCCAGTTATTGAATTTTGAACGAAATCCTATGGAGTCATGTCGCATGAGATTTGTGCATCCCTGTACATGTCCCCTAATTAAAAGCGAAGGACGCCTTGTCTAAATTTAGCATGAATAAAATTTGAGGGAACATAAATTTTTGGACGTTTCCCCAATTCCCCATATCTTTAATTCAGACTGAAATCATGACTAAGCTTATTGTCCTCCGGAGAAGTTCATGTTACTGGAGAAAAATTACAAAAGTTTGTATTTAAGATCTGCTGTTATCTTTCTAATGTCATGGGTTTGCATATATCGAGATACGAGATTGTGCTCAGAAGTGTCAGATAAAAGTGACAATTAATCTGTCTCCTTAAAGTTTTCTCCTCTGTAATGAATTCATAATCTGAAGTGTAGATTATTATCTTCTTTTATATAACGATCGTTTCGGCTTAATTACTGGGAGAACTTTTTATAAACTGAAAAGAATTACAGTATAGTTTTGAAACTACGAATTTGAACTCTTCTTCGTAAACTGCTCTTTATTTTATTAAATAAATCACTTTCATCCTATATTAAGTAATTCATTTATCATCTGAAATATTCACCAATGCATAAAGGCCTGTCCACACTAGGAAACATTGTTCGAAAACTTTGTGTGGACAGGCCTTAACATAGAGAACTATTGTAGAAGCTTCATACTATTTTAGCTATTAACTCAAGATTATCGCTGTCAATATATGATGATATATAAGACTTTGGGGTGCGGTAGATGTTGGTAAACCGTTTTAATACTTTGAATGGAACTGGATAACCGATGTCACGTGTGCGTAGAGTAGACTCATGCATGACAAAATCTAAAATACAAAACTGCGCGCGAAATCATTGTACGTTATCGCCAAAACATCCCACAGCAATGACACAAACAGCCATTCATCTCGTACAGAATTCACTGACGAAAAGAAAAAAAAAATCTGTCCCTCACTCTACCCAACTGAGGACCTATCCACGGACCGTCCCCCGCTAGCTAGACCCAAGGTATATTCTATATACCTTGGCTAGACCCACCTCGGAGAGTCGGGACTCGGGAGACTCAGAATACACAGTTCGCTGCGCTCTGTTCCGTGGAGAGGAGTCGGATTACTGACCCGCACCTGCGATAGTTTGAACGAGAACTTAGCGAAAAGTTTAAAGGCAATTTGGTAGGTTAATTTCATTGATTGTTGCCCCACAAGGGTTTGGCCAACGTTATGACTCATTGTTGTTAACATCAGGCTGATATGTTTCGTTGCAAGTTTGAGTAATTCTGTTTTACATGGGCTTGGAATCGTCATGGGCTAAACACTGATTGCAAAGGTGTATGAATGATAAAGTGTTAAGGTAGGTCAAACACGTTTCACCATTATCTAGAAAGTTTGGTAAAACCCTTCGTTATTTCAACTTGTCTTGGTTGACATTACTTTAGAAAGTTTTTATAAATTTGGAGGACCTTGCTTTAGACGTTGTTATATTTACCGTTTACCACTGATTTTGGGTAAAAAAAAAAAAATGCATTCGCCAAACCACTGTAGCGGAAATAGTACCATTCTACAGAGTGGCTTCTTACGTTCATCGATACTTCTATTAATTTACTCCTTGTGCATATTCTGTACACCCAAGATTCCGTAGGAGAGTAGTGCCGTCATTGTACCTCATACTGTGCACTTTAGGCATTACTAAAGGTTCTTTGCAGCGTACCTTCGGTCCTTAGCTGCAACGCTTTTCGTTTCTTTTACTGTATCTCCTTTCAAATTCTCTTTCTTCCGTCTTACTTTCCACCCTCTCCTAACAATTGATAAATAGTGCAACTGCGAGCTTTCCTCCTGTAACACCGTTCAAATCTTTTACTGCCAGTTTCCATTCCAGGGCTGAATGATTTCATAGGTTCCAGTGCTTGGCCTTTGGCCTAAATTCTGTATTCAATGTACGATGTATTCATTCAATGTATATCAAAGATTCCGGAAGTGTTCATGGTCGGAATGACACTGGTTTAATAACTCAAAACTAAGTAAATGTCTTCCTGTCCTGCGTCAGGGCTGTCTATTCCATCATCAAAGAAAGAAAATATGCAATTATAAAGCGACTGAATAAATAGCTTCGACTGATCTTTGTAAGGGGACCAATTAGAGAAGTCTGAAAGCATTTGATGTATCTAATAATTTTGCCGGGTAAGGCAGGTGAGTTTTTATTTAGTACTATAGTAGATTCACATCAACCGTGCATTTGATGTCTAGGTCAGTCCCTTACGACGCTCCTGATTGGCTGTTGATAAGCCAATCACAAGGCTGGAAACTCTCAGTCTATCTCGAGGGTTCCTGGGGATACGTCTTTCAAAAGTATCCCTCAGGAAAGGTGGAACATACATCCTGCCTATGTGAACTCTCGAGAGAGACGAAGAGTTTCCAGCCCTGTGATTGGCTTATCAACAGCCAATCAGGAGCGTCGTAAGGGATATGCCTAGACATCAAATGCACGGTTGATGTGAATGTACTATAATACAGTGGGATCACAAGGCAGTAAATACTCTGTATTAGACGATTTATTAATATGTGTGTGTGTGTGTGAATGTACATATATTTTATATTCATGTATATGTAAATATATACATTTATATATACGCATATATGTGTGTATTTGTTTCTTGAACATTAATATCAGTGATAAAATTGGTCTTTTTTAATAATACCAGTGTTTTCCCCCATATCTTCGCAGGCATAATGAAGACCAAAGAAGTGGCTCTTGACTTGGTGCGGGATGACTTAGCCCACTCGACACCGGCGTCAAATCTTGCTTTCAACGAAGAGGTATATACTTATTCTTCTTTCTTATTATGAGTGAAAATACGAGAGGCTTGTAGTTAACTTCTCCGGGAAGCATATTCCCGAACTGTAACCGAGTAGTGAACCTTCCCTGAAAGAGCGGGACGCCATGTCGTAAAAACTAACCATAGAATCTTCTTGAAATTAGTTTACTGTGAACTAACAAAACCTAACCCAACCTAATTTAACCTAACCTAGGGGCATGAAAAAAAAACCGGGCTGTTGCAATACTGGTATACAACTCGGAAGCAAATTCCAGCCCCGGGTTTTCTGCCACGTCCCTAGGTCAGGTTAGGTTACGTTAAATATTATCTGCTACGTAATTTCGACGTGGGAAACATAATGAGTTTATTTTCAAGAATTTATCTTTTTTACTGTACCTCCATTC
>NC_061088.1:23927966-23950383 GCF_015104395.2 Macrobrachium nipponense | reverse complement strand
TGAACAGACTGGTGTTCGTCCAACCCTGGAGTGCCTCCCTGGTCGTAAGAGCAAGGGAGGGATCCAAACCTCTGTCCGATTGATCGGGGTGTGCACCGCAGGATCAATGGTCAGACCTCTGGGCCAAGTACTAAGAGAGAGGCAAGCGTATCTCTTCGTACCAGCAAGCAAGAACTTGTTCTGTTTTGCAAGAGACAATCATAAAATGATGGGTTTTGTCTCAATTTGGCATCCACTTCCTCCCCCTTGTTGGAGGAAGTGGTGGATATTTACTCCTATCCCTACTGAAAGGGATAGGATGGTGCTCTATTGAGTAGCTCACCTGCATCTCGTCCTTACCCGCAGGGTGACGACCGTGTCCCTCTACCCAAAGTAGAGGGAAGAAAAGATGGGAAGAGGAGCCAGTCACACTCTCATTCCTCATCCATTCTTACGGTCACACCAGGACTCGATGCTGTTCAGCCTGCGAGGGTCTGGGTTAACTACACAACGTGTTGAGCAACCACCACGGTTCCTAAGGAAAAAGATCCAAGGAACTGTGGGCAATATCCTGAAGGTAGAAGGAGGTGCATGCGGTCCGGTTGGAACAGGCGCCTGCCTTCATTACCTGCGCCACGGAGAAGTTCGTTGCGGAACGCGAGAGAATGATGAAGAGGCGTCCACACTCATCCTGGGTGTCGAGTTTCTTCAGACAGCTCCGTCGCACCTCACAGGACAAAGCAGCATAGCCTTCGTATCGGAGGCGGTGAAGTCCATTAGGGAGGGTATTGTGAAGGACTCGAACCAATCGTCAGTTACCGAAGGGTTCTGAGTCTTCGCTACGAAGATCGGTACGAAATCGAGCGTCACAAATCCCCATCCCTTTGTGCTTGACTTCTCAAGAGAAGTCATGCAGTTACCTAAGACGAAAAGAAGGGAATAGTCGTATGACCTATCCCTCTTCTCGACTTTGGTTATACAGTACTCATACTGACAAGCTATTAAGACGAAGTAATGATTGCTCTGGAACAACCGAACTAAGTCCACAGCATAGTTCGTAACTGACTCGGGCGCTCTGACAGCTGCCGACTGACTGGTTCGGAATCAGTAGAGGCAAGTTGTCCAAACATCCGGGTAAGTCACGTGAACTTCGCCCTTTAAAGAGTTATGCTGAGAGACCAAACAAATAAATATATTTGTTAGTCACCGATGCCGGACGGCGCGGCGATGATTCTCTTAATGCATAAGCTCAAAAGGCGAAAGTCAATTGCCTTCAAAAGACCGAGGTCCCTGATGGCAAGAAAATCTCATAGACGTTGAATCTCAGCTTAAGGAGAAACACACTATGTGACGTTGAAGACGAAGGTAGGCAATGAATGCAACCTACGTCCTTCCAGCTGAATCGAGAGAAGGAATCTCAAGATTCTAAACCTGTGCTTACAAATGACTGAAAACGCTAAACCGCCATTTGCATTGCTGTTCGTTGTGCAATGAAAGCGGGGCGTTATTCAGTTAATGAAACACAGGGGAGAGCCGCTTGAAGAACTGCTTCTCATGGGCTGAACGTTTGGAAGTAGAGCTGGCAGGTGTGGAGTAGGCGATGTCTTTCAATACATCTGCTAATCCGGGGTGAACAATGAATAATTGTACACCTCCGAATACAAGATATTTGGAGGACAAACTCAGATTCCGCAAAAAATCATTCGCATTATCGGGATACGATGCAGCAAGAGACTATTACAGAATTCTGTTACCGTTGCGGTAAACAGAAAGATGAGAGTCGAATAGATATCTCTGTTTAAATTCTCGCAATACGAAGACGATGAATACTAGCGTTTCTCAGCAGTAGATGGTCATTCATGTATGCGAGAATCCCCGTTAATCAGAGACTAAGTCCGTGATTGTTGGGCAGAGATACGGTTGTTATTCAATCAAAACAGGTGAGAAAGACATAAACAACCGTCTATCTCAAAGCGGCAGCTGATACTGAAATGCCTCGGGCAATTCATACGCAGTAGCTGTCGCTGACTCGTCATCCTGAGTTGCCAAGTAATCCTTTCCACGAAGGAATGCGTTCGGCTATGAACCACCGAGCATAAAAAGATATGCTCGAGCAATTATATTTAAGCGAAACGAATTTCGGTAATATAAAAGCTTAAATGGTGTTGTTGTGACAACACCATATGTATATAAAATTGAAACTGGAAAACTCCTGGGAGGTTGCAGGCAACCCTGGGTTGCAGTTCAATTAGAATACTTTTCGTCTAAGTCGCAATCCGTAAATAACCAGGATATGCGCTACCCCTCGGACCATTCAACTGCTTAGCAGAATCATGTCGCGAGGTTAATATACGTAGTTATATTTGTAGGATTCTGAACAACGATCTCCATCCTAAATTCTTTCCTTCAAGAAAACAACAAAATAAGGATTGGAGATCGACCACCTTCGTTCTCTATTAAAGAGAGTGAAGGAGAAGTCTTCCTCGAAGGAAAGCTTCAATGGTGAACAGAATACTAAGACGATATATTCAAGCAACTGGATATTCCCGTCCGTTCTTCTCTATTCCAGGTTGGTCGCCTACTGTGAGATAGTCTTCTTTCAGCGCAGTCTTCTTCCTAATGCTAGAAAATCCAGGAATTCGAGCATAGGCGAGGTTCCCGATTATCGTGTAACATATCGGGGATTCTCGTCTCGCTCACTTTGGACCGTGGTCTCGCCTAAGTGTTTGGAGATCGTAAGAAACTCTAACACTCTGAATGCGTTAGAAATTCCGTAGAATTCTAAGCAGTCTGCGAAACCCCCACCGAATTCGTCAAACGATATCGGCTGGTGGTCCTCTCGATTCCCGTAGAAATCGAGAATGGGGCAGGATCCCTCCTCAACGACCGGGGCTTACGTCAGGTAGGACCCGAAGGTCCCCACCCCCCTGGTAGCGCAGTCCCCAACGTGGGATCCTACAGAGAAACTCTGTAGGATCCTTCCCCTTTCCCTTCGTAGCCGTAAGGAGAGAGGGAATGGGGGAGGAATTGGATACTCGCTCGCCTTCCCAGTGGAACTAGCAGTTTGGAGAAGAGTAGGAGCAGCCATCGCCTTGCGGCGATGGCCTCTCAGAGTCTGGGAAAACGTATCGTCAGGAGAAAACGTTTCCCGAGGAGGGTTAGCGAACTCTCACTGTAGGTAAGGGTCTGCCGCCACTGTGAACGTCGTCTGGGTGGGGATGATCGACACCTGACAGAGAAGCCGATACGTCCTCCGACTCATTCCAGTCCTCGTCGAGGTGGGCGAAACCTCTCAGGAGGACCGAAGGAGTATTTAAATACGGTGTCCGAAGACACGTAGAAACGCCGCTGTCGCAGTAGAGGAGGTGGAAGTAGCTTGATCGACCGGCCAGAACTGAGAGAGCCTTCTTGTCCGGAGACGAGAGACTCTGGTTCAAGACAGAATCGGCAAGCTCCGATCGCGCATACCCACCGTCGGTTTGGGTTCCCGCCCTCTCGGGCCCCAAAACGACTCGAGCAGAGACATGGGCTCTGCTGGTGGGAGCGGCGATCCTTCCCCCCGGTCGTTGTGCTGACGAATCAGTGCAATAACCTGGGTAAAGTTACTCTGAATCTCGGAAGTTACAGCGTCTTGAGGAGTAGGAACCGTCCAGTCCCTCCAACAAGAGCAGCTCCCAGGACCCTCCTCCTTCAGAAGAAGGACCAGCAACAGATCCTGACGGTTGCCTCCAATCACTTGCGCGTACGTCCTGGTTGGTCCTAAGACCAACCTGGACCGTGCGGCGTCGTGACGGGATCGTGAGCGGCGCAGCTCTCACGATCACTCCTATATACCTCGCTCTTCCTGGCGTATGCCGAGGAAGTTGAAGGTATCGGAGAGACAGAACTGACGCTACCACACTCTCCCCCTGACGGTCGCCTCCAATCACTTGCGCGTACGTCCTGGTTGGTCCTAAGACCATACGTGGCACGTTCGGCGTCGTGACGGGATCGTGAGCGGCGGCACCTCTCACGATCACTCCTAGCTACCTCGCTCTTCCCGGTGTAGCCCGAGGAAGTTGAAGGTAGTGGAGAGACAGACCTGACGCTCCCCCCCCGCTCGCTGGCAGGACCAGCGTACGTGGGGGGCTGCAGCCGATCACCAACCCGCGGTGGGGATCGATCTGCAGGCCCTGGCCGTGCCGCTCACCTGTGGCGAGCGGCTCGACTGAGCACCGTCGAACCACGGTTCCCGTGCGTCAGACGAGCTGCTGCTGGTCACCGTATCCGCCCGGTCCCTGTGGGAGCGGCGGTCAGGTGACCTGCAGAGCTCGCTTTTTCGCCGTGAGACCGGTGGGAGCGTCCTCGCGGCACGTCAAACCGCTGATACCAGCCGAGGCTGGTACCGTCGGTCGAGGGGACCTGGGGACCTCTTCCCAGCCTCCACCCGTGGCCGGTCAGAGACCGTCACGTCCACCACCCGAGGTACCGGCTGGTCGCTGCGAGAGCGGCCGCTGGCCTGGCGAGAGTCACCTGAGCGGCTCTCGACAGTCTTCTGCTCCGTGCCTCGGTCATGACGCTGAGCGAACTCAGGCGTCTTAACTTTGGCTGCACGGTCACCCGAAGGAGATCGTACAACTCGGAACTTCTCGCGGACGAGAAACCGAGCCGGTACCTGGCTTAGCAGCAGAGCTGCCAAGACCAGGCGAGGGTGTACCAGCGGTAGCCAGCACACCCTTGGTCCCCGTCTTCTTCTTCTTCCTAGAAGGGGAGAGGGCGGGCCCCGTTCCCGAAGGAACAGGAGTGGACCAGCAGAAGAACCCCCCTGTCACACCGGAATGTGACGAGCCCTTCGAAGTTCCCGAAGGAGTCTTCTTAGGGGGAGGGGGAACAACAAAACCCGGTTACCAGCTGGTCGCTGCGAGAGCGGCCGCTGGCCTGGCGAGAGTCACCTGAGCGGTTCTCGCCAGCCTTCTGCTCCGTGCCGTGGTCTTGGCGCCGAGCGAACTCTGGCGCCGAAACTTGGCTGCACGGTCTCCCGAGGGAGAGCGTACACTCGGGATCTCCCGCGAACGAGAGACCGAGCCGGAACCTGGCGTAGCGGCATCGCCGCTAGCACCAGGCGAGGAAGTACCAGAGCTAACCGATACTCCTCTGGTCCCCGTCTATCTCTTCCTTACGGAAGGGGAGAGGGCGGCCCCGCTCCCGAAGGAGCAGGAGGACCAGCAGAAGGACCCCCGTCCCACCTCGGTGGGACGGGGGCCCTTAGAAGTTTCCCGAAGGAGACTTCTTAGGGGGTGGGAGGCAGCCTTCTTCTTCTTCGGCTTATGGGCCTTAGAAGTCGAAGAAGAGGCAGCAACAGACGAAGACGAAGATGACACCTTCCTCTTCTTCGTCAGCTCACGCAGGACAGTCGTCAGGTCCTCCCATCCAGGCCAGAGTCGGGCCTATTGCCGAAGCAACACGGCCCGACTGCACCTGTCCGGAAGGACCTGGGACTGGGGAAGACACACCATGGGCAGGACCAGCATGACAGGCGCAGGAACCAGGAGCGACAGGAACGCAACCAGCTCAGGAGCGGCAGGAACAGCGGCAGCGGTAAACAGAAGGGACAGCCAAGCCAGTAGCGGGAACCACATCAGCGACAGGTACGGCAGGCCCAGCCATCGCCTCGTAGAATCATCGGCAGCCAGCGTGGTACTGGCGGTCGGTCCAGGGCGAGCTGCTGGAACAGCGGAAGTCTGGGGCAGGCAACACGAAGAAACACAGGCGGCGGCGGCATACCCCTCCTCGGTACGGCGGCGACCGGCCCTAGAAGCGGCAGACCGGCGTCACCTGACACAGCATGGGGAGTGTAGACCAGCGGGGGGAAGCAGACATAAGCGGCCGTGAAGGTTGTAGTGGAGACCACTCCAGGTCGTCCCCCAGACCTCGCTAGACTCTGCAGCAGATCGTGGATGCTAGGCACGCCCTGCAGCCGCAGTGGTCCATACCTGTCCAAGGTCGTCTCCCACGGATGTAGCACCGCGGTAGCACAGACAGATTAGTAAGAGGGGTTCCCTCGCGCACGGGGGTGGGGGGGGAGACATGCCCCACCCCGAACGGAAGGAAGACCCCAAAAACAAAATACGAGGAAGCTGAGCGGGGGGCAGGAAAGAAGACGAAGAATCGGATACCAAGGGAGTCGCGGGAGAGCTTTCCGACGACTTCCTGGCAGACCTTCGCTTCCCCTACCCCGCACAGCAGTGAAAAGTAATATTGAAAATGAAACAGAATACTGCACTTGCGATTCACTTCATAGAACTTAAAGAGGGCAAAAATCAATTCCGGGTAAGAGCGGAAACTTGATCCATTAATAATATGATGCTATCATAAATATATATGAAAATGAACAATACTGCACTTGCTATTTTCACTTTCACAGCAATAAATCGTAAGGATTAATTCCCGGGTAAGAGCGGAAATTGATCCAAAATTAAATTTGATGCAATTAATAAATGAAAATGAAAAGAAAACTGCATTGCGAATCCACTTTCATTGCATTCTATTCATACAAAATAAGAGGCTCTTGCCGAGCGCAATCAAGCTCTCGGCAACGAACGCACAGGGCAAAAATATAATGAAAGTTGTACTTACATTCTTTCAATTACACACTTTCGCCCAAAATACATGATCGGCGCGAGTGCTGCCCGCCTCGGCACCGAGACATAATTCAAGGGTTCAATTCATGAAAAGAGCGGAAATCGCCGTCTCTACGGCGATAGTTCCATGTTGATTCATAATTAAGTAATGAAAATGAAAACAGTGTACTTACAGTTTCATTTCAAGTCAAACCAACCATTAGTAAAAAACACAATATAAACAAAGCATACGACGATGAGCGGGCAGAGAGCGATGACGAACACGTCCTTCACACCCGCGGCCGAAAGCAAAAGTGATTCTTCACCTCTTGGCGCGCGGGCGCGCGCGCACGATAGGACAAGCAGTTAACTACCGTTCTCCCCTTGTTCGAAGCTTACGACCGTCCCAGCTGCCGCTAGTTACCTTCCTATTGTTAAAGGACCGAGGGTTTGTATTACGTATCGGAACAAATTTGATTTTATCTACTTTAGAAATATCTGTAATTTTTCGGGGTAATTTGGTTGCAAAAAAGGGATAATATACATGAATTAAATCAAAAATTTTTAAATAACAAAGTAAATTTAAACTAAATAACGAGTAAGTAAACAGTTTAGGGAATAAAACTTTTGCAGTTTCGTCGTCTGTCGTCGTCTGCTGTTCATAATTGTGTTTATGGCGCGCGCGCTTAGAAATCAGGAACAGCAACGGGTTTAAAGTGCAATGTGGAGTGAACTGAGACCAAAATGTGTATAATAACAATCAAATAAGCCGATTACAAAGGTAAGAATGAATTCAGTTCAAACCATAACCCCGGGAATAACAAGTTTCATACTTTCACTAATATAGGCAACAAAATGTTGTTTTATTGTGCTGATTACAACTGCAATCTTGAGTAAGATCAATAAACGTTACATACATACGCTAACATTGTTCAAATGAGTGCTGGGAAGGCTGGGGAAAGATGGTGGCCGTCACTGATGAGAAACAACCGTCCATGCAAAACATAGCCGCCATATTGGATTTCAAAACTGCCTTGAAAACATATTTACGAAGAGCTCACATGCTTATTTTTAGTTCGTATGGGGCTTTCATATATCACAATATGTTGACGAAACTTCAGTCTTTTAAATGTATGCTTAGAGTTGCAATTGTATTCATGTTTCACCAATTAAATATCGAGTGAATAAGACCCGTCCACCGTTGATGAGGGTTGGCCTGTCGTGATATTCTACCCTAAATCTTAAAAATATGACCTTAATTTCTAACATTTGAAGAAAATACGTACTTCGAAAGGATAGCCGTTAATCTCGCCACGATGACTGGTGACTGGTGCCCACCTCCAGTGTCAGGACGTGTTAAAGTACTTTTTCAAAGGGCGACTCTACGCGCGGTGAAAACTGGATCAGCTAGTCCAATTGGTTGTTTCCCCGTAGGTAGTGTTTTTGGTTGCTTATTTAGGAATTACCGAGCTAACGTTCTTTTTTGTTGGAGACTATAATTTAACCCGCCAGGGGCTATTACTAAGTATGCGAAATTCATTTGAGCCCCCAATCCCTAACCTAGTGGCATTCGCGACATCGTTCCTGGAAGACCATGCAGTTTGTTGCTTAGAAATCCCGAAATTTTTCATCGGCACGAACAGTGTCCGTCTTTCTGAACTGGCAACGAGATAAATTTAGACATGGAACTCGATTGCAGGCAACTTGTAAAATTTTACCTCCCATTTTACGGTTCGCTAGGCCTAGGCCGTCATGGGTCTTCATGAATCTACGAAGTCTTGATTAAACATAGGCTAACCATATTCCAGGCATCTTATGTAAAGACAATCTTCATAATTAAATTCCTATCGTGAAATATGTCAGACATCTTACAAGACAGAGAGTGTAAGCTGAGGTAGACCAGCCTAAGCCTAGGCTAGGTACTTAGGCTAGCTAGCTTAGTACCCAAGTCGAACGTGATTAGCCCTAACATACCGGCTATGCTACAGAAAAGTGTACCACTTCCTTACTCACCGCTGATCTTGGATGAATTTTAATCTATGTTAGGTATGTACTACCTATTTGTAGAAAAAAATCTTACCATTGTCTCTTTAACAGTTTAAATACTTGTAATGTATGTACGGCGTGATTGATCGACTCCCGCCTGCCTCCCGGTTCAACAACAACAAACATTCAACGTTTCATGCAATCTTTCTTTGGTGATGTTTCTCAGTATCAGTGTGGTATTCTCGTTAATCAGATATCCTACATGGGACTTTGGTGGGACTTTTATCATACAATAGTATAACTATTTTATTCAAAATATAATCTCCATTGTTTAACATGATAAAATCACGGTTTTAATGTCACCCCCAAAAATCATCCGAGAAATAGTATTTTGGTTGAAACGATAACAATTCAAGTACCCGACAGAAAAGATTTCGCTTATCAAATTCAATCTCGATGACTAATTTTCTTACTCTTAGTGTAAGTAGCTCCGCATTATAAACAGTTACAATTGTCTTAATTTACTAGAGGGTACCGTTTACAAGGGAGTGGAATTAAAAGGTAAAGTACTGTTCAAAGAAACAAGCAGGCGGTAAACTATTATGGCAATTAAAGTCAGAACCATTTCCAAAGGCAGGCAGCTCACGATATAAGTACAGTGATAGTAAGAACACAAGTAGTATGTATTTGTGTGTAGAAAGTAAGAGAAGTTTAGGGAAAAATGGGTAACAAGTCAGATGAAAATTTTATGAGAAAGGAGATATAAGAAAAAGCCCAGATCATCAAGAATCTGAAAAATATGTTGTTTGATTGAATGAAAAGCACAGAGAAAATAAAAAGGGAAAAATCGGTGGAAGAACTACAAACATTATAAGAATGCAGGTCGTACAAAGAATGATAGAATAGGTCAATGGAGAAATGACAGATAGCAAGAGGACAGTTAGTAATCAATGGAGCCTCATGGAAGACCTAAAAACCCTAAATGAAAACCCAGTGGTAGTGGGTAATAGTCAAAACAAAAAAGGCAAGGTAAAACTAGAAATACGCCATTCTGTAGGTTCGGCAACTTACAGTTTACATGCAAAATTGTCGTCGAGTTTACTACAAACCCCTCGGGGATAAACGTAAGACATAAAGCAATGACTTTTAATACCATAAACATGAACGAAAGACAGAAACATAACCATGGACAAACCAAGGCCTTGGGACAAACGACGGTGAATATTCCGGTCGGCGACTGGCGGGAACCAGGCCGCGGTAGAGCCTTCAGTTTTTGTTTTTTTACCGGACAACTCGATAGCTACCCCTTAACCCCTTATTTACCAAGTACAAGATCAACAGACGGAAAGCGCAAGGTTGCGGAATCCAACATAAATCGAATGCGCCTCACCAACGATGACAAAAAAACAGCGTGAAGTTTTATATAGCTGGATATTTCAAGAAAAGTCATTTTTGTGAGCACCTGAATATAGGATAAAGCAAAATCTTTTACAATAACCCAAAGCAGTCAATACTGAAGAGAACCAGGGATAGAATGAAATTATTTCAATGAATGGAACTGAAAATATGGCAGAAACTGTTAATACATTCTAAGGACCAGTAACCAGAACGCGCTATAGTACTAGGTAAGGCAAGGAACACAGATATGATATTTACGAGTATGATGCGATGTTATGGAGGACCTTCACAGAGTAAAAAGCGATCAATATTTTGAAATCAGACGACTTAAGCGTAGGGAACACAGCCCTAATCATTTTGATGACAGGGCAGTTTTCAGGGGATAACGGTGGAGAACATCATGAAATCTTCAAGGAGCGATCGATCGATAACTGAGTGAGTCTCTTCGAGAGTTGCCATTACAACGAAGTACGTATTTAAGAGAATAACATTCCTCTCTTGCGATTTAATAGTAGATGCTAATGCTTACAAGGACAAGTTAGATAAGATTTAACATTAATAACCTAACTTTGAACAGTTTTTATTTCGTAAATTAGACTGCTGTAGGAACCGAACGAATCAAACAAAATTTTGCACATCAATCTAACTGATAGCAAGTTCTATGTATACTTAGTCTACAGCACCACTAGGTTAGTGACAGTTTAAGTTTCTTTATATAGTTACTATAACTAGCAAATTGTTCGTTTTTCTTCCACTCTGCGGTATTTTGAGGAAATACTTAAATGTTGGCAAAGGTCGGCCCGTTTTCATAATTTCGGTTGCAGTTCAACTGGATCAGTGGATAACCTAAAATTGGTCACTTTTCTCTTTTGCCTCTAATCTTTTATTTAGTACCAGACTTTGGAATTCATCCATGAGTTACAAACTTCATCTGTTAGGAGACAGAGGCTCCAATCGTTTGCCTGTGTTAAGAAAAGATATTGTCCTACTCTCCACGGTGACCTGGGCCTCATAAATAATGAAGTTTAATCAATAGTCTCCACACGCTGTTAGTGGTAAAATAAGAATCAATACAACCAGGGCTGCCGAAGTGTGGAAATGACGTCACTAATACGGCTTATCTTGTCCAAATTGTGATTAGGTGTGGAGTGTGGAATCCACACGTAAAATTCCTCCACGCTTTTTACTTAAGAAGCGTATGCTAGTTAAAATCTAATAATAAATTATGAAAATTTTTTACTATTATATTTTATAAGTCTCACACACAAATATCCATAAAAATAAATAATTAATTTTATCTTTTTTAATTTGTGGATGCGTTTGGATGTTTATCAGATGCATAACGCTGACCGTTGATTTCATCGTGGCAAACCAAGACCTAGAATATAAGCTAGGCCGTACGAACTGGTTGGCTCTAGCGCCAACCAACCTTAGTTACCTATCAAAATTATTTTCAATATGGTTCTCAACTAAATCTACATTTTATTCTTTTTCATAATACTAGAGAGTATTCTTAATTTGCTAGTTTTGATGGTATATTTTCTTGAAAATTTTGTGAAATGTATGCATACATTTATACTGCCATTTGGTAGCAAATTATTTTTCAGCGACGCACTTTACAGCTTTACAATACACATTGCAATTTTTGCATGTGAAAATGATTAATGTGCCTGTATAATCAGTTTGGTTATTCTACAACTACGGTGACAAACTTTTGAAAAGAACGGGCTTTAATGATTTCATAACTGTAATTCGTATAACGTAAGACCTTAGCAAAAATCATAGGCCTAGTTTTATCAGTATAGATGATAGCGCTCACGATTTCGTTGTCAGTTGATATGTCATAAATGAATGACTATGAGTATAACACCGATAAAAGTGAGAAATTGGTATAATGCAGTGGTAATTAAATCCTCATGAAATATTAAATGGTTTAGTACTTAGCCAAGGTCCAGGATACGTTGTCAGTTTACTTTACTCTAAAAAAATAAGACATCATTTGCAGCTTCAATTCTTCATGAAAGTTTATTGTATTATGTAATTGCAATGATACAATACAGCGATAATTATTTTTTAAAGCTCACTTGCGAGCATATAACCAACATTGTTTAGTTGACCCAACATATGGGTCTAGTTATTATATTTATGGCAATAATGCCGGATTGAACATCATAAATTTATCGTTATTTTTCATTACGATGATGTGATTAAGATGCCTTATGTTATATATAACCAAAATTTGTTGTAAAACACCTATGTTACTTTTTTTTCAAATCGTCAAATTAAATAACTTTCATTGCAGTTTTTTCATCATCATATTAAAAGAGTACCGACTGTTGTTGAGAAGTTTTGCTTCTTTTACCCTCTCATAAAAAAAAACAATAAAAATTAACTAAATGTTTAAACAATATGAGATAAAAACGGAAAGGGTCATTGTCTATGGTTGGGAATTCATATGCTAAGTTTTGAGCACTTACAAGATCATGTTAAACAACTTTTACATTCCTCAGTTCGATAAAGTCGAATATATTGCATAACTGGCAACTGTCTGAGACCTAGTGTGGATTTCCTTAGTGTGGAAATCTGGCAGCCCCGAATACAACTGCGATTTCAGAGCTGCTGTGATTTTCTTAGGTGGTCTTGCACTTCCTGGACCTTTTTTTAAAGTGTTCGTAATAATTTACATTTTCAGTGTGATCCAAGTGCTATTTTGAACGTCTTGGTGACTTTGTTTGTTTTTTAGTCTCATTTTGACTTTTGGCCTCTTGCACCAGACTGTTATGCTATCATGCTATGTTTTGTAGCAAGTTTGGGACCGCTTAAATTATAGAACAGCGATGCTCAAATCTCATGCGACATGACTCCATAGGATTTCGTTCAAAATTCAATAACTGGCAACTAGCATGCTCCATATTATGTATTATTTCAATGAGGAAGAGCGATTATTGCATACAATAAATGCCATAATATGTTTCATAAGAGTGAAATCTGTCATTTATTTCAAAACTGTAAGAGAATGTCACGTGTAGCCAAATTTCAGAAAAGCACTTACGAAACATTTTCAAAACTTTCGTTCACTCATCGCTGAAGCATTTGACCAAAGTCGTCATGAAGCCTCGGTTCAAACGTTAAATAAAAGAAACGAAAAAAATTGTCATAACATTGATAATGCTTCCAAAGGAAGCATAAAATTTGAAATAGTCCTGTTTGATTGCTTTTACACCTCAGCGCTGGAAAAAATTTAATATGTTTATACAAAAGTAAAATGCGCCCACCGATTTCAACGTGTGAGGGGAGCATGTGTGTGTGTTCTTAGTGTCGGTGCAACAACAACCACCTGGTGTAACGTAAGTAGGTCTACAATGGGTAGCAACCATGAAATTATCACCTTTACTTTGAATGTTGAAGTTTCAGGCTGTGTTTAAGCTGCCTGTATGTTGCAAAATGATATATAGGCCCTAAAAAATAATTTAAGCCTTCTGATATGTAATCTGTTACTAATGGTTTTATTTGTAGAGATTACCTGTTCTTTGAGGAATAAAAGATGATGGTGATTTTGGTTATATGTAGAAGATGGCTGTTAATCGAAACATCATAAGTATTAATATCAAGGCGCATGGAACACTTGTTTTTCAACTAGTTTGAAATATTATTTTCTTAAAAGTCCCTCTGCTCGCTTTTGGTGTATAATTAATTCTTTCATAAGGTAACTTGAAGTGCAAGAAGGTGTAGATAACCTCATTTGCTTTCTGGCCAGAAATTGTTAATAGAGAGATGTGACTGTTAAGTGTAAAGAAAAGATATCTAACACCTAGGCCTAGGAATAATATCTTGGCTTTAACAAAAGAATAATTGCATAGGTGAATATTTACTAGTATGCCATCAATTTTGAAATGTTTAAGAAATATAAGAAACAATTATCTATGAAAATCCAAACATTCCTCTAACACATATAAAGTAAAGGTTTTCAAGATAATTTCATGGTTGCTACCCATTGTAGACCTACTTACGTTATACCAGGTGGTTGTTGTTGCACCGACACTAATAACACGCACACATGCTCCCCTCACACGCTAAAATCGGTGGGCGCATTTTACTTTTGTGTAAACATATTAACTTTTTTCCAGCGCTGAGGTGTAAAAGCAATCAAACAGGACTATTTCAAATTCTGTGCTTGCTTTGGAAGCATTATTAATGTTATGGCAATTTTTTTAGGTTTTTTTTATTTATTTAACGTTTGAACCAAGGTTTCATGACAACTTCGTTTTGGTCAAATGCTTCAGCTATGAGTGAACGAAAGTTTTGAAGATGTTTCGTAAGTGTTTTTCTGAAATTTGGCTACACGTGACATTCTCATACAGTTTTGAAATAAATGACAGATTTCCCTCTTATGAAACATATTATGGCCTTTATTGTATGCAATAATCGCTTTTCCTTTTTGAAATAATACATAAATATGGAGCATGCTAGTTGCCAGTTATTGAATTTTGAACGAAATCTTATGGAGTCATCTCGCATGAGATTTGAGCATCACTGTACACTCGGCAAGGAAAGTTAAGATACAGTTTTTTTTAAATCTTCGGACATGTATCGTTCAATAATGCCACACCTGGCAACTCTAGAAAGGGGGCGGAGCTTCAAAATCATAGCGTTTGTTGCTTTCTAGATTTCCATTAACTTTACATCATAAAGATTCGGTAGAGGTCCTATAATAATTTATACTTGGATGTACTGTCGGCCAAAAAACTCGTGGCAGAGTTTCATAATTTTTCGTTCACTTGCCTGACGCACGATTCATCCCTTATTTATCGATTTTTCTTTACAAAGATGGAAGAAATCGTATGTAATGACGTTAAAAACAGTCACTGATATCTTTAGAACATTATGTTATGTTATTGTGTAAAACTATTTTCCATATAGCAAAATTGACGTGAACGAAACGAAGTGATAAAAAACGTCATATCACAACCATAGATATTCATTAACAAATAGATAGGAGACACCTATATATCACTAGTAGTATCGCATAAACATAGTCCTTAAATTATCATTTCAATATTAAGTTGAAGGTAGTTGAACTATTCCATTTGTTAAATTTTACCATTGGAATCTCACAAAATGCTATCAAATTTAAAAAGAAAAAGAAAAAATATCGATATACTAACAGTGTGAACCAGGCGACCTTACTCTATTGCTTTTGATGTTATGTGCACGGGAATCTAATGTCAATGTGTCATTTATCGGTCTAAGAAACATCCCTCGATGAGCGAGAGACAATTATTGCACTGCATTCGGTGCAAGTTCCTGTTGGAGAGATATCAAGAAAAAAGCTTAATAACCGGAGAGAATCATACATAGATGAATCAATTGTTTAAAGAACGGCAAAATTTAGAACATGGGCCTAGAGGTGGAACACCTCAAAGCACCACAAGAAAGCAAGTCAATACAGTAGTGTGAACGTTGCTGAGCAACATTCATTTGTGAATTTTGAATTCTAGTGCATCGTCACGACATTGCTGAACCACGAATCATGACTAGCTCTACGCTTATGACTGGTGTCTGATGAATACTTTAGATGGAGAGGAAGAGACTTTTAAATCTCCACTTGAAATCTTTGATAGGTGTCTAATGAATAAGTCGAATGAATAAGCAAACGTATCTTTGATGAATGAGAGATTCAGTTAGGCTTACTCTTTTTGTTTTGTTTTTTATCGGTGGCCAGTGAATACCACGGATAGGGAGGGAAACAGTTTCAATGATGCATGCATTTTTTTCTTCAAAACCTAAAGAATACATTTTATTGGGAGATACTTTATTAACATCGGCCTAATCCCTCCATCACTCCTATACACCACCTCCGCTCTCTTCTACATCTCAGGCGATTCGAGCCGACTTCTCACTACGAACTCCATCGCTTGAAAGCACCAGTAATGATAACGGTTATTTTAAAATTCCCCGCACCGACAACGGGCGCCTTAAATGCATGTTTATAAAAATATTTTTCTGTTCAAAGAAACTTTATCTTCTATTCCCCAAAATATGTGCATACACTCGTGTTACACCCTGTAGCCGTCAAAGAGCAACCCTTGATTAAAGCAGTCTTGAAAAAAAATAAATGAAATAAACAAAAACATGAAATAGACTTAAACGAGAACGTCACCTTTCATATTTCTTATCCTTTCAGCTACTTATAATATGCTTATGGTAGTAGGTCGAGGTATACATGTGAAACTAATTTGAATATATTCTAGTTAGAAGAAATGAATAGCTACAGAAAGATCAACCTAAGAAAGCTTTAATGAAAGTAAGCCTTTCTTAATGTATTCGTCAGTTTTGACTCCCACAGCTTTCCAACGTGTCCAAATGAAACAGGGTGATATGCAAGGAATTCGATAAAAAATAAGACTGAATTATATTCGTTTGATATTTTTTTTAATAGCTAGGTCTGAGTTAATTATGTTAAGCAATTATGAAAAGGATAAGAAGAAAGGCGAACATGGCTAATCAAACAAGAATAACGGGAATAATCAAATAAGCAGATTAAATATATATATATATATATATATATATATATATATATATATATATATAGATATAAAAATATATAAAATTTATATATTTATAAATTTTTTATATTTATATACTTTTATTTATATTTATATAATATTATACCCCATATATTATATATATATTGTCGATTTAAATATTCATTTATACGTATCCGAGAGAGTATACTGCTCAAAATAGACCTAGGCTAATCATGTGTGAAATCAGAAGTCCAATTTAGGCCCACTAAATATTATGTCATAAAAAATTATTTTATTGATCAAAGGACAAAATTAGTTTAATTAAACATCGTTTTCAAAGAATGTTAACGCCTTGATGTATTGTTTATCGGCTGTAGGAGACGAAATGACAACACCCCAGTGCAGTACGATACGTTGAGTCAAGACTCGAGCGGCAGCAACGTCAACTTCAAAATGCTTCGGTATGCTGTCACGAAGCTAGAGTTGAGAATAAAATTAGAAATCGTGGACCCATCGGTATATATTTTCCTTACTTTGCAAAATAATTATCTTTAATACGTTGAATAAGTCTACTCTATTCTAATGTAATTTATTTCAAGTATAGCACCTTTGAAAGGAATGTTATTTATTGTTGTGTAAATAATCTGGCACCTACATATGGCAATATTTCCATAACGAACAATGAATTAAGAAACTACGCCAATTCTTCGTTGGCCGTCTGTACAAACAGGCTCTATTTTATTCGTTAATGTTAGTCTGGTAACGTCCGTTCAGGGTAGAATATCGATCATCCTTTTTAAAAACCTACTGTGAAACCTTATTTATAAGTAATGTTTGACAATAAACTGACGTAAAATTCATACGTAATTGAAGCCGGATCTTAAACAATGAGAGAAAGTGTTTTAAAATTTGGGCAGTACTTGTGGAAATCGTTGAGGGGACAACAATTACAGATTAATAAAGAATTTGAAATATTATGACGATAGAGAGAGAGAAAGCGCAAGCATAGGCCTATCGATAGAGATACTTAATTCATTATATTTACTTTGAGAGATTAAGTGATAATATTTTTTTCAAATGTTTCAAAAGTGGAGAGAGAGAGAGAGAGAGAGAGAGAGAGAGAGAGAGAGAGAGAGAGAGAAACTTGGAAGAGATGAAGAGAGAGAGAGTGCGCAAGGACAGCCCTATCTATAGAGGTACTTTAATTCATTTACTATATTATTTAACTTTAAGAGATTGAGTGATGAATATTATTTCAAATGTGTGTTTTAAAAGTAGAGAGAGAGAGAGAGAGAGAGAGAGAGAGAGAGAGTGCGCAAGCTTAGGCCTATCTATAGAGATACTTAATTCATTATATTTGCTTTGAGAGATTGCGTGATAATATTATTTCAAATGTTTTAAAAGTAGGGAGAGAGAGAGAGAGAGAGAGAGAGAGAGAGCAAAATCTGCTTACGTGAAAGCTTAGGCCTATTTATAACTACTTAATTTCATTATATTTTCTTTGGGAGACTGAGTGGTAATATATATTTTTAAAGTATGTTTTTGAAGTGAGAGAGAGAGAGAGAGAGAGAGAGAGAGAGAGAGAGAGAGAGAGAGAGAGAGAGAGAATTATAGCATTGGTGACGGACTTGTGACGGGGGAAACAGGTTGATATGACTGCCAAGATCGTGCTGCACTATACTAGATGAAATTTGAAGGATCATAATATTCAAGTTAATTCTCTAAGGAATTCATACCCTAATCTTGATTTCATTCGACAGTTGCCATAACATTCAGATTGTAAAAAGACGTGGAAAATTTTAGACACAGGCTGAGGTCATTCTTGCTCTCTTGATGTAGTCCGTTCTTTTGAAAATCGGGGTTCATCCAAAAATCATTCACGAAAAAAGCTGTGTTAAGTAAAAATATTTATTACCACAAATAACTCAATATGTATTGCACAGGCAATTAAAGTTTTATATCGTGCAAAAAATGCTGATGTGTTGGGAGATCTTTGAGCCTCGCGGCAAAGAAATGCAGTCGTGTAGGGCTGTAGGCTACTACGAACTGCTCTGTAATGGGAGCATATAGCCAGAAAATCTTTGAGCTGACATGCTACTTTAACCTTGATAAAGATTTATGTTTAAAGACAATAGCTTTGGAAACAGCTTGCGCTTTCCCGCTCGAAGTTCTAGGGCTCCTCCTCACATCATAGAAAACGCTCTTGCGGATGCAACTAGATTTGCTCAACCTACCTTAGCCGTCGCAACATTGACTGCCATTGACGTCAGCTAACTTTAATCGCGTTGGAATACAAACATGAGTTTGTAGAAACTAAAATAATTGCATTCACCACTTACGATGATGCAATAATATCCCCGTTCATGAAGAAAAACGAGTAAATATTGTCGTCGTGATGCATAGTACTACAATCCGAAATTCACATTATATCTACTAGATTTCTATGAACGAATCCATCTGAGAAATTCCAATTACTTCGGACATATATTGTGTTTTTAAGTATCTGAACGGTTTTGTTTTGCAGTTTTAACTTATATGATATAATTTGCAGTATATTTTCATATTCTAGAGTAAATTTAGCGATATTATGTCTTTTCAGTAAAAACAAATGCGAAATTCGATGAACGAAAGCTAATGAAAACTATATCTTCAGTTTTCTTGTAGAGTGTACATGTCCCCTAATTAAAAGCGAAGGACGAAGTATTACCCTTGTTCTAAATTTAGCATGAATAAAATTTGAGGGAACATAAATTTTTGGACGTTTCCCCAATTCCCCATATCTTTAGTTCAGACTGAAATCATGACTAAGCTAATTGTCCTCCGGAGAAGTTCATGTTACTGGAAAAAAAATGACAAAAGTTTGTATTTAAGATCTGCTGTTATTTTTCCAATGTCATGGTTTTGTATATATCGAGATACGAGATTGTGCTCAGAAGTGTCAGATAAAAGTGACATTTAATCTGTCTCCTTAAGTTTTCTCCTCTGTAATGAATTCATAATCTGAAATGTAGATTATTATCTTCTTTTACATAACGATCGTTTCGGCTTAATTGCTGGGTGAACTTTTTATAAACTGAAAAGTAGTACAGTATAGTTTTGAAACTACGAATTTGAACTCTTCTTCGTAAACTGCTCTTTATTTTATTAAATAAATCACTTACATCCTATATTAAGTAATTCATTTATCATCTGATTAAAATGAGAAGGAAATATTCATCAATGCATAAAGGCCTGTCCACACTAGGAAACATTGTTCGAAAACTTTGTTTGCAAACAATGTTTCCTGGTGTGGACAGGCCTTAACATAGAGAACTATTGTAGAAACTTCATACTATTTTAGCTATTGACTCAAGATTATTGCTGTCAATATATGATGATATATAAGACTTTGGGGGTGCGGGGGGATAGAAATGTTGGTAAAACCGTTTTAATACTTTGAATGGAACTGGATAACCGATGTCACGTGTGCGTAGAGTAGACTCATGCATGACAAAATCTAAAATACAAAACTGCGCGCGAAATCATTGTACGTTATCGCCAAAACATCCCAGAGCAATGACACAAACAACCATTCATCTCGTACAGAATTCACTGACGAAAAGAAAAAAAAAAATCTGTCCCTCACTCTACCCAACTGAGGTCCTATCCACGGACCGTCGCCCGCTAGCTAGACCCAAGGTATATTCTATATATATACCTTGGCTAGACCCACCTCGGAGAGTCGGGACTCTGGTCAGAATACACAGTTCGCTGCGCTCTGTTCCGTGGAGAGGAGTCGGATTACTGACCCGCACCTGCGATAGTTTGAACGAGAACTTAGCGAAAAGTTTAAAGGCAATTTGGTAGGTTAATTTCATTGATTGTTGTCCCACAAGGGTTTGGCCAACGTTATGACTCATTGTTGTTAACATCAGGCTGTCATGTTTCGTTGCAAGTTTGAGTAATTCTGTTTTACATGGGCTTGGAATCGTCATGGGCTAAACACTGATTGCAAAGGTGTATGAATGATAAAGTGTTAAAGTAGGTCAAACACGTTTCACCATTTTCTAGAAAGTTTGGTAAAACCCTTCGTTATTTCAACTTGTCTTGGTAGACATTACTTTAGAAAGGTCTTTATAAATTTGGAGGACCTTGCTTTAGACGTTGTTATATTTACCGTTTACCACTGATTTTGGATAACAAAAAAATGCATTCGCCAAACCACTGTAGCGGAAATAGTACCATTCTACAGAGTGGCTTCTTACGTTCATCGATACTTCTATCAATTTACTCCTTGTGCATATTCTGTACACCCAAGACTCCGTAGGAGAGTAGTGCCGTCATTGTACCTCATACTGTGCACTGTAGGCATTACTAAAGGTTCTTTGCAGCGTACCTACGGTCCTTAGCTGCAACGCTTTTCGTTTCTTTTACTGTATCTCCTTTCAAATAACCTGTCTTCCGTCTTACTTTCCACCCTCTCCTAACAATTGATAAATAGTGCAACTGCGAGCTTTCCTCCTGTAACACCGTTCAAATCTTTTACTGCCAGTTTCCATTCCAGGGCTGAATGATTTCATAGGTTCCAGTGCTTGGTCTTTGGCCTAAATTCTGTATTCAATGTACGATGTATTCATTCAATGTATATCAAAGATTCCGGAAGTGTTCATGGTCGGAATAACACTGGTTTAATAACTCAAAACTAAGTAAATGTCTAACTGTTCTGCGTCAAGGCTGTATATTCCATCATCAAAGTAAGAAAATATGCAATTATAAAGCGACTGAATAAATAGCTTCGACTGATCTTTGTAAGGGAACTGATTAGAGATGTCTGGAAGCATTTGATGTATCTAATAATTTCGCCGAATAAGACTGGTGGGTTTTTATTTAGTACTATAGTAGATTCACATCAACAGTGCATTTGATGTCGAGGTCAGTCCCTTACGACGCTCCTGATTGGCTGTTGATAAGCCAATCACAGGGCTGGAAACTCTCAGTCTATCTCGAGAGTTCCTGAGGGATACGTCTTTCAAAAGTATCCCTCAGGAGAGGTGGAACATACATCCTGCCTATGTGAACTCTCGAGAGAGACTAAGAGTTTCCACTTTCCAGCCCTGTGATTGGCTTATCAACAGCCAATCAGGAGCGTCGTAAGGGATATGCCTAGACATCAAATGCGCAGTTGATGTGAATGTACTATAATACAGTGGGAACACAAGGCAGTAAATACTCTGAATTGACGATTTTTATTCATACGTGTGTGTGAATATACATATATTATTATATATATAATATATCTATATATATATATGTATATTATAAAATAACTATAAAATAAAATATACAATTATATATACGCATATATGTGTGTATTTGTTTCTTGAACATTAATATCAGTGATAAAATTGGTCTTTATTTAATAATACCAGTGTTTTTTCCCCATATCTTCGCAGGCATAATGAAGACTAAAGAAGTGGCTCATGACTTGGTGCGGGATGACTTAGCCCACTCGACACCGGCGTCAAATCTTGCTTTCAACGAAGAGGTATATACTTCTTTTTTTCTTATTATGAGTGAAAATACGAGAGGCTTGTAGTTAACTTCTCCGGGAAGCACATTCCCGAACTGTAACCGAGTAGTGAACCTTCCCTGAAAGAGCGGGACGCCATGTCGTAAAAACTAACCATAGAATCTTCTTGAAATTAGTTTACTGTGAACTAACATAACCTTACCCAACCTAATTTAACCTAACCTAGGGGCATAAAAAAAAAAAACCGGGCTGTTGCAATACTGGTATAAAACTCGGAAGCAAATTCCAGCCCCGGTTTTTCTGCCATGTCCCTAGATCAGGTTAGGTTACATTAAATATTATCTGCTACGTAATTTCGACGTGGGAAACATAATGGAGTTTATTTTCAAGAATTTATTTTTTTTACTGTACCTCCATTC
>NC_061088.1:23909571-23927466 GCF_015104395.2 Macrobrachium nipponense | reverse complement strand
TGTACCTCCATTCATATTATCTTTCTTCCGTCTTGCTACCCACCTTCTCCTAACAATGATTTCACAGTGCAAAAATGGGAGTTTTCCTCCAGTTACACCTTTCAGACCTACTTACTCTCAGTTTTCCTTTCCAGCGCTGAATGTCAACCTCATAGGTCCCAGTGCTTGTGGTCTTTGGCCTGAACTCTCTATGCCATTCTATTCCTCAACAGAATGTGGATTTTGACTCTGCAAAACGAGTAGCACGGCCTGCTGTGTAGGAACCGACTCTAGTCAATAATTAAACTCCCCTGTAAAAAAATTAAACCTTTTGAAATATGAAAGCAAGAAATGCTCCTACAAATATCTAAATTCTAATAATGAATGTTGGAAACGTAATAGGAAATTTCTACTACATGAACAAATAATTATTTGTGATAAAAATGGCAGGTAGGTGCTGCCAACAAGTAGAAACGAAATAAGTTCCGTTGATTAAAGTCATCATACTGTAATAGGTTTTGTGTGTGTGTGTGTGTGTACTACTTCTGAGGCAGCATTATCAGTATGCAGCCATCGCTGTAAGTGGGTTGTTCGTGGCTTTTTTTTTTTTTTTTTTTTTAGCTATCTGTCTTGTCGCAGTTACGAAACCAGTAGTTACGTAAGAAGTGGGAATTCAACGAATACAAAAAAAGTTGATGAACTTGACCATATGAAAGATCTCTTATGAACAAAATTGCGACATTAAGGCTAGTATTTTTCCAGCCGTTCCATGACATAATTGACACCCACAACTATGTTATGTTAGAAGTTTGAATAAAAAAATAGAATTTTGGTCCAAGACCAAGAACTGGGACCTATGAGGTCATTCCGCGTTGAAAGGGAAATTGATAGTCAAAAGGTTTGAAAAAGTGTAACAGGAGGAAAACAACTTAGCAGTTGCACTATGAAACAATTTTTAGGAGAGGGTGGGTAGCAAGATGGAAGAAAGAGAATATGAACGGAGGTACAGTCAAAGGAATAAAAAAGGTTGCAGCTAGGGGCCGTTTGGACGCTGCAGCCCTTAAGCAATGCCTTACAGTGCATCGCATGAGGTTTACTGACGGCACGACCCTCCTAGGGGGGGCGAGATGTTTGAGAGTAGAGGGCAAAAACTATACGTGGAATGAATTGAGCTAGAGAAAGCTTATGATAGAACTGAAAGAGTAGCAATGAGGATATATAGTATTACAGAGTATACATTGCTGAGAGCAATGAACATTTTTTGCCCGAGTTTGTTGAAGGGATGGCGTAGAAATGTGCTGACACAGTTGTGCGTTGTCTCCTCAGCTGCTTATCTCTTTGTCGGTGGAGTAATGCAATAAGTGAAGGAAAGGTCAGCACTAGGTATCAACACAAAATTGTGTAATAAGACGATAAGTCTTTAATAGAGCGTGGAACTGCGTATGTTTGTTGATAAAACATCAATGCTATGGAGACAGGGACAAAAACTGAGACCGGTGACAATTTTTTGAGAGTATTCACGAGAGAAGAAAGTTGAGAGGAATTGTGAGTGAGAGTAAATGCTTGCAAAAGATGATGAAGAAACTTTGAGGGTCTATGACAGGCAAGGATGCATTTTGTGAAGGGAACTGTTGAGCCAACTCTCTATTCAAGCGAAGTGTGGATAACTATTGAGGATGAAAGGAAAATTGTTAACATTGTTTACGTGGCAAAGGATGAACTTTGGAGATACGCAGATGGAATGGTAAAAGGGTTACCGTTTGTGATAGGGAGATACGCAGATGGAGTGGTAAAAGGGTTACCGTTTGTGATAGGGAGATACGCAGATGGAGTGGTAAAAGGGTTACCGTTTGTGATAGGGAGATATGCAAATGGAATGGTAAAAGGGTTACCGTTTGTGATAGGGAGAAACGCAGAAGGAATAGTGAAACGGTTACCATTTATGATAGGATGGACCAGTCACGTTTAAGGAATAGAGGATGATATGTAGATGGGTGAAAAGAAACTGCAGTTGTTTAACTGTTAGTAGGAAGGAGGAAATGAACACTGAAAATGTTCGATATATGATGTTCAAAATGTACTGGAAAGAAAACCCATCAAAATCAAGGAAATGAAAGAATATGAGCGAGGTAGAGATTCATGGCGCAATGCCTCTAAGGAAGGATCGATACACAGCTGATGATCGTTCACTGTGTCTTTGAATTAGTCATAATTGTATAAGTTTTCTGCAAAGCGAGTTCTTCTATGATTCAGCAACGTAAGTATGATATAAGTTTTAACATATACGGTGTTTGCTATTTTGATAATGAAATTCGGAAAAATTCGATAACTTTATAATGATTTTTACATGTACATCATTATACGTGATCAATATATATATATATATATATATATATATATATATATATATATTATTATTATATATATATATATAATATATATATAACACGATCACGTATAATGATGCGTCTTTGTAATTATAAAGCACTTGAGTATATATTCAGGTTTGCGTTCCCGAAATAAGCTTAGGACGTGTGTCCATAGATTTTACAATTAATGTATATTTCACGCATTTCGTACTTCCATGAAAAATAGATTCAAATTTCAGGTGAAAGCGCTCATAAAATCGGGAAGGAAGATAGCTCACTTCGGCTTTGGTCTGTCGCCGTTCCCAGTTCCGAAGTGTATGGTCGATTGCGTGAAGCAGTTCGTCCCTGCCAATGATTATTTGCCTGTCGTCGGTAAGTGAAGGGGCATAACATGCCATTACGATTGCTCTATTGTCAATAAGTCATGTATAATTCATATTTACTAAGTTTTGTATTCCTTCTGAATTGTTCTTGATGGATTTTTTTAAAGCGTGGGTCCTGCATTTTTTCTTTTAGATTTCACAATTGCTTATTTAGTGAGAAACTTGGGTTCATCATATTGAATATATAATATATATATATATCTATATATATATATATATATCCTATATATATATATACTATCTTTTATATATATATATCTACATATATATATATATATATATATATATATATATATATATATATATATATATATACTATATATATATATATATACTATAAACTATATATATATTATATACATATATATATATATATATATGTATAATATATATTATATAATGTGTGTGTATGTTTGTTTGTATGGTGTTTTTACGTTGCATGGAACCAGTGGTTATTCAGCAACGGGACCAACGGCTTTACTTGACTTCCGAACCACGTCGACAGTGAACTTCTGTCACCAGAAATACACATCTCTAATGTGTGTATGTGTGTTAAGGTGGATAGCAAAAACCATGGATTTCACGAACTACTTGAAATTTCAGGCAAATAGCGAAATAAACTTAGGGTACATTTGATCCCCCCAGGAGCTATTACATAAACACGGTGAAAGTGACTCACTTACACTGTTTCGCCGTGTATAGTACTAACCGCTGGGGTGTCAAATGTATTTCGTTGTGTTTAGTATTACCCCCTTGGGGAATCAAATGTCCCTTATTCCATTTCACTATCTGCATGTAACATACACACATATAAAGAGAAAAACAGGTTTAAAAGTATTTGAGTTGGAATGAATATTCCTGTTGCTAAGTTAGTAGACTCATTCATTTTGCTACACCGTGTGTCTGAATTACAGGCGAGAAAGACGAGAGACATCAACGTATAAAAACTTGAATGTGCTTTAAGAATTTTATTTTACATCTAGTCTGAATTAAACAGGTAACAATATATACTATGCAATAGATTCCGTGTAATGAATACATACCAATATTACCCTTGAAGAGAATTTAGTTTTATACATAGGCTTTTTCTATTTTCCGTAAGCAAATGTTCGCAAGCTGTTGCTAAATAACGATTATTTCACATTAATTTTCTCGGACTATCAAGCGTTGGATACAGTAATTATCCAAAACGAATATGTATAGGTGCTAAAACTTAAAATATACAATGTATTCCGAGCTACCAGGCTTCAAAAAGAGGTCACCGTTCCCGTATTATTTGCCGAGCTGCGAGCATGCTTTTGGACACTTGTGGTTGTGGGCGGTCTGGGACGGCCAGTTACCGCATAATGTGGTGAATCGTTGCACACGATTTTTCAGGGACAAAAGTGCAAGTGCGAAATGATAGCAAAAATACAAAACAATGACAGCGGCGGTGGTAAATAAACGCAGCAGTGCTAAATAGTAAAAGCCACAACGCTTTCTGTAGCCTAAGTCATGTTAAGGCTGGTCCATACAAATAAAGCGATGCTGTGTTCTGCAACATGATGATGCCTTTGTGATCTTTCCAATTTATGCGCAAGGCCATAATAATTGAATGTGGAGTTCTGGTGATTGTTCCAACAAAACAAGTGATGGAGTCAGCTCCGTAAGGTTGGGATCAATTACTAGGTGAGGACCATAAGTATTAGGTAGTGAAAAAAGTGCTTAACCTCTTGCTGTGTTGTCTCGTTTGGGATAATAAAGAAGTTTCATAAGTGCTTTGTATAACGTGATTAGTTGTGTGGGCAAGTCTTTCAGGCTATACGATTGAATAGATAAATACATTACCTATAAATGTTAAAGGCAGATAGCGAAACCAGGGTTTTTTTGACATTCGTTTCGTTCGTAAATAATCTAACCAACCATGCTTGATCTAACCCAACGTAGGGTAGCAGGTCTTTACCCTAGTGCAAGATATTACTTGGAAAACCTTCCATAAACTTACCATGCTGATCAGACTGATGACTGTCAGTGGGATTAAGGTCCTTGTATTTTACTAATTTTTGTATTTCTTCACCCAGAAGCCCAGCCTTCCCACCGTAGTCCCTGGAATTGCAGGATATAAAGGGGTCTACTAGCTCTAAAAGCACGCATTTGCTAACGAAACAAATAACAGACGTTCAAAACACATAAATACAAGAGTATGATGTATTCTACTCCCATAAGCAATTTGGCTTATTAAAGTATAAAATAATCTTCGTTTATACTATATATGTAAAAATAGGTAATTCTAGGCAATAACTCTTCACGGACTGCAAGGAACCTATTGGGGCGTCAAATGTATTTCGCAATGTTTAGGACCCTGGGGGTTAATTACAGTCGACCCCCCGAAAATAACGGCAAAGCCTTAAAAAGCAACCCAAATAATTAGACGTTTCCAAAGAAATACCCGACGCGGAGTTATTACCTAGACCTAACATATATACGTATATATACACAGTCTCACACATCACGCCTCTATCATCAAACAGGCATTCCAGAACTGAGAGAAGAAATAGTGAAATTCCACGAAAGGTACGACAACATCACCCTGAACGTCAACAACTTCGTCATGGGCCCTGGAAGCAAACAGCTCATTTATCTCGTCATGACCACATTTAAAGGAGGTATGTGTAGGGCATAAAGATTACCTGTTATGAATCTTATTACTTGGTGTATCTTGTATCAAGCGAGAGGTGTTGTTGCCAAAAAGTTGTAAATGGATGACATCAGTTACACCATTTCGGAAAAACTGGAGGCATCCTGGGTGGTGGTCCCTGGAGATAATGATGGAGCTGAGAAAATTAGGCCATTCGGAGTGGATGATATTTTTCGATTGGTTTAACTAAATTATTATGTTTACCACCGTTTTGGTACACAAAATAAATCGGCATAGAACTTGTGTGTTTGGGTATCCGTAATTTACATAGTTTATTATTTTTTCCTTTTTTAAGAGTTCGTGTATTCCCTGTATTAGTGGTTTTTATTCATTTGCTAGGGAAAACTCACAAAAAACACTTTTTTTTTTTCAATTTGTTACAAAGTCAGTTTCCCGGATACAAAAAGAAAAATCAATTTTTATGGTTTTGCTGTAGCCCTTTAGTAAATTGTTTACTCACCAGGTTTGAAATCAGTTCTTTCTAGAGCTAACATCGATTTAAGAATGAATTCTGGTGCTTGCAGTTATTTACAAACCAAGATGATAGCGCAATTTTCTTGGAGAGACAACATTTTTTTTCGAAAAAATATAATTATTGCTATTACTCATACTATGAATAACAATGAATCATTCATTCCTGTTCTAGACATTCTCTTGCCTGCTCCTGCATGGGTCACGTACGCACCTCAGATCCGCCTTGCAGGGAAGGAACCTAAAATAATCCAGACGGACAGTAAGAGCGGTTGGAAGCTCACTCCTCACTCCTTGGAAGAGGCTGCTGTCCTGTGCGGACCCGGATGGAAGCTTCTCATTCATACGAACCCAGGGAATCCTAGTAAGCACATAATTACCTCTTTGAGTTTAATTAGAAGTTGTTTTTTTTCAATGGGATTACTAATCATTGTCTTGTAGGTAGGAGTAATGATCAGCGCGGGCTGGAATCGGTCATTGAAATTTTGTAACAGATTCGTTAAATGGTGGATAAACTTTCAAGAATGGACATCATGTTGTGCTCTTCCTGGATATTATTTTATGCACGATTGTTAGTTGTTTGTGTGATGGATACGTCTAAGGAATCCGAACACTGAAGGTGTGAGGGACAGCGGACAATTATGTAATCGTTTGATGTCCTTTGTTGGGAGATTCTCCGATTTGTTTTTTTGTCCGGCTCGCTTTTATTTTATTTATTTATTTATTTATTTATTTTTTCGGGGTAGGAACTGTAGTCCCGATTTGAAATTTGAGGAGTGTTCGAAATGGTCCCCATTGTAGTTGAAGAACTTAGGCCTAAAACAGAATAGGGGTATACATCCTTTTTATTTGCAGAGTCCAGAGCCAAGGCCTCCACTTATGGTTGGACATATCTTGCCAATTTTGCTATCATGTCTCATCTGAAGCAGGTGCTTGTGTGAACAGTTTGCCATGGTTTCGATCTGTCAGCTAGCTACATTACGAGCAAGAGGAATGAATGTTTTGGCAGACCAGTTGAGCTCCCAATACTAGGTAGTGTGACAGAGTGGTTCGTATATCCTACTGAACCCTTGGGACATTCTGGATGTTTAGGCCTTTCCTTCCTGCAGTCTTATATGCTCAGTGAATCGATCACTCCAGGGTTCATGATGACTGGTAGCTCGTTGTTGGCGCCATATAGTGAGGTTTTCCGAACTGGTGGTTCTTTTGTTTGAAATGCCCAGCCAGATTTATCTGAGGTCCTCTGCTCCATCAGCCACATGTTGTGAGCCCCCTGTTGGGGGTGGGGGGAATAGTGCCGTTAGTGTACCTCACGTGTGCACTGTAGGCATTACTAAAGGGTCTTTGCAGTGTCCCTTCGACCATAGCTGCAACCCCTTTAATTCCTTTTTCTATACCTCTGTTCATATTCTCGTTCTTCCATCTACTTACTAGTTTTTTCACAGTGTAACTGCAAGGTTTTCCTCTTGTTACACCTTTTAAACCTTCATCCTGTCAATTTCCGTCTTCATCGCTGAATGGATTCATAGGTCTCAGCGCTTAGGCCTAAAGAAAAAATATAAATCTATATTCTCCACGTGTTGTGAGGCACCACCTGTCGATAGTATCCCACAAGCTATCATCCAATTCCATTAGATGATGGAAGGAAACTAAAAGCTGCTCAGTATCTATATCCTAGATACTGACCTGACCTTAGCTGCTTTCTGACTTGTACTCCTCTTGTGAGCAACTGTTGGTTCTCTTAAGAGATTCCGGTGATCAGTGAGAGAGTCCAGATACTTCTCGATTGGTCCCTAACATTCTGGCATTTATATGCCCGATCATGAAAGAAGTTAGGGAGTGGCAGCTCCCCTGCTCACTTTCCGTGGGCGGAAATGTGACATTTCTGGGTGGAGATTTAATTTATCAGTCAGCTGAGGGAAGCTAACTAAATCTTGGTTTAACCAGACCACTGAACTAATTAACAGCTCTCCTAGGGTTGGCCCGAAGGATTGGACATTTTACGTGGCTAGGAACCAATTGGTTACCTAGCAACGCGACCTACAGCTTATTGTTGGATCCGAACCACATTACGTCGAGAAATTAATATCTAATCACCAGAAACGAATTCCTTTGATTCCACGTTGGCAGTGCAGGGAATCACGTAGGCGATCACGTAACCCATCGTCCTCGAGGAACCTAATCATTTGAGAATTCTCCTTCTACCTTAGAACGGAGTCTTTTATATAAAAACTTGTAGTTTGTATTCCCATTGGAACAAATTAAAATTGTTCAAAGTAAATTGCATTTTTCATCTGCGACACAAACCAGGACCTTGTATCATAATCCTACCTCAGCCACTCCGCGTAGTCCCCGATGCCAAAGGAAGAGTGCTAGTCGACTTACGTAAGTGGTGGTGGGTTCTCCCCCCCCCCCACCCCCCCCCTCCACACTCCACACACACACACACACGAGCCACCTACCACAAGTTAATTACGTTGTTAGTTGTTACCAAGTTTCAGTGACCTATTCCAGCTCTCGCCGAGGAATACTCTCATGTATAGACGCTGGATTGTATACCTAGAAAAAATAGAAATTACTAAAGATCTGTGATTTTTTGAGAAATAAGTTGTTCATCATATACTGAGATGTTAAGATCGGTATGTCAGCTCTCTCTCTCTCTCTCTCTCTCTCTCTCTCTCTCTCTCTCTCTCTCTCTCCTCCTCTTCTCACACACACCTGTTGACCTAAGCAATGAATTACCTATGCGGGCTGTCGTGGCTCGCAGCTCGAGGTTGGGGACGGACATATAAAAATCACTGACTTTGGTGATCCGTGGTTCGTCAGAATTTAGATTTCCTTAAGGATGGATCAGTCACTAGATATTCATGAGAGAATCTGTGCCAAGTCTTTTGTTATGTGATAACCGATTACTTGATTCGACTCATAGATGGCAGTTGTCTGACCTCAAAACAGATTATTTTCTCTTATACAAAATTTCACCCATCTGGTTTTGAAAGGATGAGATAAACTGATAATAATAGTTGTATGAAAATATCACCCTGCCAACGATGTTTAGTTTTTACATAGTAACAACTCAGTTCTAAGGAAAAGTATTTCTAAACCATAAATGTGCAATGTAGGCATTACTAAAGGGTCTTTGCAGTGTCCCTTCGGTCCCTAGTTGCAACCTCTCTCATTCCTTTTTCTGTACCTCCTTTCATATTCTCTTTCTTCATCTTACTCTCCACCCTCTCCTAACAATTGTTTCGAAGTGCAACTGCGAGGTTTTCCTCCTGTTACACCTTTCAAACCTTTTATTGTCAATTTCCATATCAGCGCTGAATAGCCTCATATGTCCCAGTGCTTGGCCTTTGGTCTAAAATCTTTTCTAAACCATTAATGTTTTTGAACGGTGCATTCTTTAAGGGGTTTTTGAATAGGTTTAATGAGTGTTAGCATTAACAAGATGAATGTGCTTATTTCATCGTAGGTAAAAATAAATATTTAAAAATGATAAAATATTTTTTTTCCAGGTGGTACATGCTACACGCACGAGGAACTAAGGGCTCTCAGGTGAGAGAGAGGTGATTACCGCAGTATCTTTTCATTTTATCAGCCTCCTCTCCCTTTCTATGGCCTTCCTATTTTTATAAGGAGTGGGGGGTGTCATTCTGATCTATGTATGGGTGCACGGTAACCTTATCTAACTGCTGTATCCAAGTACCTGTCTCGTTAGAAGAGACAACCTCATTAATGTAATTGGGCAGTTGCTTCGTAATTACATCTATTACATTGTTACTCCGCGTTTCATTTTCTAAGATTTTATAATCGTTAAACTTGGATCCAGAGTCGGGTAGCTATATTTTTGCATTGAAAAACTAAACATATGAATAAATAATGTGTTTTATACAGAATAATTTTAGCCAAATCAACCGTAGGGGGTTAGTGCTGCCAGTACACTTCACATGGTGTACTGTAGGTATTAATTAAGAATCTTTGCAACGTCCCTTTGACCCCTGGCTGCAACCTATTTCATTCCTTTTACTATACCTCCGTTCATATTCTCTTTCTTCCATCTGACTCTCCACCCTCTGTCTTATAGTGCAACTGCGAGGTTTTCCCTCTGTTTTGCCTTTCAAATCTCCTTACTGTCAATTTCTCTTTCAGCGCTGAATGACCTCAATAGGCTCCAGAGCTTGGCCTTTGGCCTAAATCCTATATTCTGTTCTATTCTTTAGCCAAATCAGATTTGAGCTGCTTGCTTAAGTAGAATTCCTTTTAAATCATCAAGAACATTGTCACTTAACGAGGCTGATATAAAATAAGTTAGAAAATTATAGTTAAGAGCAACTTCCTTCTTTATTGCTGTGTTACATATATGTCTGAGTATTTGTATGTAGTTTTTGTCAAGCGTAGTTGTATTGATTTGTTTTTGCCTAGTCAGATTCGAGCTGTTGTAAAGCCAAAACCCTTATAAATCATGAATAACATTTTCGGATCTTTCCTATATAGTGACCCCCAAGGGTTTTCGGGGGTCATTATCTAGCACTAATATTTCTTGGAGGTGCACCTCATTCGGTACAATGTAGGCATTACTTAAGGTTCTTTGCAGCGTCCCTTCGGTCCCTAGCTGCAACTACTTTTATTCCTTTTCGTGTACCTCTGTTCATATTCTCTTTCTTCCATCTTGCTGTCCACCCTCTCCTAACAATTGTTTCATAGTGCAACTGCTTTGAGGTTTTCCTCCTGAAACACCTTTCAAACCTTTTACTGTCAATTTCCGTTCCAGCGCTGAATGGCCTTAGTTGCCCCAGTGTTTGGCATAATGCCAAAAATCTATATAAATAAAAAAAAAAAAACATCCTCATGATATTTACAGTCTTTTGTTTATGTTTTTACGCTAATCCCCAACGAGCTTGTACTCAACAAGCCTTTGAGGTCACTGTCTAGGAAAGATCCACATTTCCACTGAACGAGACTGATTCATTATTTGATTGTAATTTAGAGTAACTCTTCCCTGTTGCTGTTACAAATATTTATGAATATGTTTTTATTATTAATAATAATAGTTTTGTTATTGTTGTTATGGATGTTGAATTAGCGATAATATAGTAGATTCACATCAACCGTGCATTTGATGTCTAGGCCCTTCCCTTACGACGCTCCAGATTGGCTGTTGATAAGCCAGTCACAGGGCTGGAAACTCTCTCGAGAGTTCACACAGGTAGGATGTGTGTTCCTCCTCTCCTGAGGTATACGTCTTTCAAACGTATACCTCAGGAGAGGTGGAACACGCATCCTACCCATGTGAACTCGAGAGAGAGACTGAGAGTTTCCAGGCATGTAATTGGCTTATCAACAGCCAATCAGGAGCGTCGTAAGGGAAGGGCCTAGGCATCAAAGGCACAAAT
Organism: Macrobrachium nipponense; assembly: GCF_015104395.2. NCBI lineage: Eukaryota > Metazoa > Arthropoda > Malacostraca > Decapoda > Palaemonidae > Macrobrachium > Macrobrachium nipponense. The sequence goes on along the minus strand of NC_061088.1, from coordinate 23,916,194 downwards.
GCACGGTTAATGTGAATCTACTATAGTGTCAAGAATTGTCGTTTTCCTTTATTATTCATTATTATCGTACAGTGCCGTGTGCCGTAAGCGGTCGATCATAGTGCTGAGCGACGAGATCTACGCTCGGCTGACCTTCAGCAGGGATCACGCCTCCATAGTGCAAGTAAGGGCAGCTCCTTATCACCCTCGTCCAATCTGTTATCTCCTCCTTACTGATAGGTCAGTGAGGATTTTTTTTTTTTCATTTTGCTTATCTTCAGAGTGCTGACAGGTCAAGGTGATTTCGAAGCCTAATAACCAAAGCGGAGTTTCCTTAAGGCTTCAGCAGCCCCCGTGCTTCCATTTGTTTAGATGTTTAGGCCTCGTGATCCTGTGTCGTCGTTTATTTAGATGCAAAGCCTTTATGCTGTCATGCCATAGTTTATTATATATAAGAACAGCAATTATGAAGAGTGGATATAAAGGATTTTTTATAAAGTTTGAAGTAAAGAATTGGCTGTTTGTAGCAGATTAACCTGAAAAATATATAGAGAGAAAGAATTTTAGCGCTACTGATTGTGTTAGTTTGTGTGTGATAGAGAGAGAGGCAAAAATTTAAGGATTTCTAAACGTGTACAGTATTCTTATCCTATTTCAGCATTATCCCGAAGGAACCATCTTAATCACAGGGTTCAGCAAATGGGCGTCAGCTGGTGGGTGGAGACTTGGGTACGCCCATTTTCCGAATAGGTTGCAGGAAATGTTCAATGCAGTCAAAAGCGCAGCTTCGCACACCCATTCATGTGCACCGGCCCCCATGCAGTATGGGGTCGCCAAGGTGAGCTGGTTTGATTGGAGTAAACTTTTTATGATGTGCCAGTGGTCTGGGAATGTGATTTACCATGTGCTTAAATAGAGGACCTAAATTCGACTGAAATATGTGCAGCGGAGTCGAATTCGTCATATATCTATCTTTGTATCTAAACCATAAGGCCCGGGTTTGAATCCTGGCCGGGCAGACTGGACTGTATCAATTTATGTAAATTACCGAGGGAGTGGTATAAGTTATGCCTTCGGGCAGAGTGACCACTCGATATAGTAAGTTGAGATGTTAGTAACGTCGACGTGAGTGATAGATAATACTTATATATAATATATAGACTATCTATATATATATAGGTATTATAATTATAGATATATAGGATGAGGATCTTGATTCGACATAGTCTATAGACAATCGTTATGAGCGATTACGTACCCCCTCCTACGGGTGCATCGCGCTATTATAATATTATATACTAGTATATATATATAAATATACTATGAGAGTATAGAGCACCGATAATACTAATTACTATAGGTAGAGCGTAATATATATATATATAATATCTAAATATATTATATATATTAATATATATTATATATATATATCATATATAATATATCTTATATATATAAATATAATATATATATATATATCATATAGATATATGATCTATATATATATATGATATATATATACAGAGCCATATCGTCTCCCAGGGGAAACATCAAAGAGAAAAGACAACACTGGACTCTGTCTATTGTGCGCTTTAATTACTACATCACAGCTGAAACGTCTTATAAGAGTTGGTCCTTCCCTCCACGGCCTGCCTTGCATCTAACGGAAAAAAAAATAAAGAGAGAGTTTCGAGGGATAGGGAGGGAAGTAAATAATTACAAAATTTAGTAAGCCCAACGAGTTTAACCAGAGTTGTACACTATAGAAAACTATAGTTAAAAGGCGATACGTAACCCAGGGCAGAGGAACGGTTTATGAAGAGTTGCGTATTTCCTGGTGCAAGGTTGCAACCTGCAAATGACAAATAGGTCTCTCTTCCGAGGAAGAGGGATTTGTAAGATTGAATAATTGGGTATTTTTTTGCTATGCGATGTAATTGTGTTGTATGACAGAAAACGAGGTGGCGTCATTTGAATTTAATAAAAGAAAACGGTCTTTTTGTTATGGGATACAATCGTAAAGTATGACAAAACGAGACGGCATTATTTGAACGAAATAAGGTAACGGTTTCTCGGTTTCTTTGCTATTGGATATAAATACATAGTTATGCGACAGAAAACGGTACCCTGTTATTTTCATTGAATAATGGGGGAAATGAGTATCACGAGAGGCCAAAGAAGGCTACCCATAAGTATACTTTAAGAAAAAATTGAGGAGAATTTCCAAATTATGTTAGTAAATGAGGGAGATTGGAGATAAATTTGTTTTGCATAGGAGGAATCAATTTGACGTTTTAGTACATGTATAACATATATATATATATATATTATATAATATATATATATATATTATAGATATATTATATATATTATATATATATATATAAACACACGTACATTGTATATATATATATATATAATATATATATATATATATATATATATATATATATATATATATGTGTGTGTGTGTGGTGTGGTGTATGTATTCCTGATATGTCTATATCTATATCTATATCTATATTATATCTATATCTTATCTCTATCTATATCTATATATATATATATATATATATATATATATATATATATATAGATATATATATGTTGTATACGTGTACTAAAACGTCAAATTGTACAGGTACAAAGTGGTCGCTGTCATGTTCACAAAAACAATAGTAACCGAAGTGATCGAAGAACGATTTATTGCCCCACAGATCTTTCAGTAGAGGGAACCAGACCTTTAAATAACTCTCGATCTATCAAAAATGATTGTGTGACGCGACAGTAATTTAGCAATGCAACCTTTCACTTGAGATTAATTAGATTTTTTTCTTGTTATAGAGGATAGACAAATTCACGCTTTTCCATTTGTCAATCCCGCTCGCGTGAGATCGGAAGGAGAGATTGTAATTGAATGGTAACAAGTTTTGTACATGTAACGTTTATTATGAGAATTTTATTCCTTTATAGTTCAGATTTTGCTGTGGAAAACTAATTTATTTTTTATTAACGTTTAGTATGAGAACTTTATTCTTTTATAGTTCAGAATTTGCTATGAAAAACTAATTTAATCGTATTGTATTTGTTGGCGTTTAGTATGAGAATTTTATTCCTTATTCAGATTTTGCTGTAGAAAACTAATTTACTTTTATTTATTAACGTTTATTATGAAGGTTTTATGCCTTTATAGCTCAGATTTTGCTATAGAAAATATAATTTTTTAACTATGCCTGAGAATTTTATTCCTTTACAGTTATATTTTGCTATGGAAAACTCATTATTTTTTTTTTTTATTAAAGTTAAGTGAGAGATTTTTATTCCTGTGTCGTTCCAATTTTGCTTTGAAAACTTCACCTGTTTGTTTATAAACGTTTGTCTGAGAATTTCATTTCTTTGTAGTTGAGATTTTGCTGCGAAAAATGAATTTAATCCTATGTTTGTTAACGTTTTATCTGAGAATTTTATTCCTTTATAGTTCATATTTTGTTATGAAAAACTCATTTAACGTTTAGTATGAAAATTTTATTTCTATTTTTCGGATTTTACTATTAAAAACCCATTGAACTTTATTGTTTATAACATTTAGTATGAGAATTTTATTCCTTTATAATTCAGACTTCGCTATGAAGGAATCATTAAAAGAATAAGTTTTTTTTTTAAATAAGTAATTATTTTTCCAATAGACCAATAGGACTATTAATTCAAGTAATGTCAATACATAAATCCCACGACTCCAGCCCCTATCCCGAGAGAGAGAGAGAGAGAGAGAGAGAGAGAGAGAGCGACGTCTAACCTCCCTCATGAAGACAATGTTCTGAAAATTTGGAAAAGCTGATGTAACATAAAAACAGCTTTAAAATAATATTACTTAGGATGAGAAAGGCACAGAACCATTAGGTGAGGGTTTGAATAGCTTTCAATGTTTCGTATTATTATCGATTTCTAGTAGTGTGAACCAATACACTCACTTTTTTTTATTTTTTATTTTTTTTAGCAAGCTTGAAGCACTTTTTAAGGATTAGTTTCATTTATTTACCCACAAAACACCCTTGTGGACTATGACCACTTATGCCCACCACTTCACACTTTCATTCACTGATCTAACACTGTTCAACTCCCCAACAGGCACTTAAGGAGAACGCTCAAGAACTGGACCAGTACATGAATAATTGCGCAAAAATCTTGCAGGCCGTCAGTAACTACTGCCACAGGTGTGTAGTAAATCCTTCACTTATTCACTGAACAATGATTACTTTTTGTTAAGAGACGTCAAAACTAGCACTCGCGGGTTTTTTGTGTGTGTGTGTGTGTGAGCAGAATTGCACAAATAATATACTAGTGAATTTTACGAAATTTTGACCTAAGGTTTGGCTCGTACTTGACAAAAAATAATTAGATTTGGAGAGGGGCGGGGATGTGAATTTTGGAAGTTTTCAATGGACTTTCGGAGCCATCTGTGAGCGTCAGGTCACAATGAGACCCAAGTGTTTATTCGTGTCCTGACACGTAGCTTTAGATCAGAGTCAGTTCATTGGTTTTAATCAGTATAATACTGGGTCACTACGAGACACGAAACCCAATCGATGATAATTGCCTCTTGATAAACTTCGTCGTGAACTCTCGATTTTTTCTCATCGTGTGACCATTGTAAAAAAAAGTATCGTACCTGACTATCACAAGAGCGGGTCATATATCACCTTTACAAACAATTAAACTAACTACTCTGTTCCGTATGCCTTGTCGGGTTCCCATAAATCAGATTAAAAAAATAAGTTCTGAACATTTTTTAGAGACACTTTATTGCGTAAAATTCGATTGCCGCCTAACTTTCCAATCATCAGTTGTAATTTTTCCCAGAGATATATATTTTGGTAAAATAATTTTTGCTTGATGAGAAAATATTCATTTTTATTAAAGTCATTTGTAACTTTCCCTCGCTGTTTCCGACTTTCTCAATCGCTCTAATCATTATTAAGGGGGTATAAGCGCTTCGATAGGTGCGAGGCGAATGGTTTCATTTATGTGAAACTTTATATAATGTTTTAGATTATATATAATAATAATTATTAATGATAATAATAAGCTATCGCTTAGCCAGCGGACCGTTTTCAGAGTATTATGTTATTTATCATTAGGAAGAAAAGTTCGTATTTTCATCTTATTTTGAAAATTAGACACTGCATTTATTTTAAAATTTATTCGTAATTTTTTTTTTTTAGTTACGCAAAGAAATTTCCTAACTTTTTTTTTTTTTACAAAGCTAATAGAATTATAAGGTGTGAATTTCGTTTTTAAGCAAGTATTAAAAGTATTTAGTAATGCTAATGTTACTATAATTAATACCTTTTCTCCTAGCATTAATGATACTTTTCAAACTAAAGCTTCTAACATGAATCCAGTTAGATAAAAATACTTAGAGGATAACATGTATTCAAGCGCACACACACACACACACACACACACACTCACTTGCATAAATAAGATATATGTATAGGAATTCGATATATTTTAAATCGAACATTGATTAGTCAATAGCTATATAGAGTATTGCCCCTGAAAGATATATTAGCGCAGTGGTCAAACTCCACCCACATCTTGAGTGTGGTATCTTCATACATTCTAATGAGAGCCAAAGTTTGGAGGCAACGCCTATTCACCCAAAGCATCTCTCACTATTTTGACAAGTATTATCAGCTTAAGTTCTTGACGGAGAGAGAGAGAGAAAGGGACGATTGCACACGTGAAGACGTTCGCTCACATTTCATAATCGGGACCAAAGCAGACAGAATTTTGAGCCTGCGTTAAACATTTAAGTTAAATTAAACGTTTCGATGAAACCATTAAGTTTAATTGTGCACATAGTCATAAATTTCTTCGTGGTTTTGTTTCCCAGACTTTCCTCTTTCCCCATTTTCACCCGGACTACGCGAAGATAATGGTTTACTTGGCTAATGTGACATCTGAACAAAATAATATACTTATTTTAGCTCGTGGTATCCCCCATATGTGCGCGGTCTAATTTTTCAGAAATGGTCTCCATCTCAAATTGTTGTTGATAAGATTTCCCTGTTGTCTTGACAATTATACGCGCGCGCGCGCCACACACACACACACACACACACACACACACACACACACACATATATATATATATATATATATATATATATATATATATATATATATATATCAAGCTACAAATGTCCTTTAATATCTAATTGGCTCTACCTCGGAATTAATACATTTTCATATATCGGTTAAACATATATGAAAATATTATTCATTCCAAGGTAGAGCGAATTAGATATTATAGGACATTTGTAGCTCGATATATGTATATGAATCACAGTAATGTGATATGACTTATATATATATATATATATACTGTATATATAATATATATATAATATATATCATATAATATATATATATACATATGTGTGTGTGTGTGTGTGTGTGTGTGTGTGTGTGTGTGTGTGGTGTGTGTCATATAAAACACGTAAGAAGTTGAGTGAAAACTGGGACTTTGAACAAGTACTTTCGTAGTTTATTCTACTTTTTCAAATTCACACCGAATATCGAGGTAGTTGACAGGGCTTTATATACAAAATGGGAAAGGAGGGTGGGGTTACAGTATCTTA
>NC_061088.1:23902071-23904571 GCF_015104395.2 Macrobrachium nipponense | reverse complement strand
TCAAGCGAAAATGCAATGACTTACTACCCTTATACTATTCTTCTTGCATTTTAATACTTTTTTTTATCTATTTATTTACTAGTTTTCTTTCTCTTCTGATAAGTCGGGTCTCTTCTTTCTGTATTTGACTTTTTTTAAATTCTTTCTAATGAACACCATATTTTTTGGAAGTTTAAATTTAAAGTCAAAGGCTCCTGTGGGCTTCTTCCATATGAATAGGTTTCGTCTACTGACTAATAATAATAACAACAAAAATTATAATTATTAATAATAATAGTAATGATATGCTTGGTGTTCCCTGCTTTCCCACTTTTCCACATGTGGTCTTCGTGATTTGTTCAACCTTGCTTGGTATGTTATTATGATAATGGACTTTAGTGAGTAGTTTGCTGGGTTTGGTAATATCATTTAAGAGAGGGCCTGAAAATGAGATCAAGGAATTCAATGCATTTACTTCTTTCCTATTTTAGTCTTGTCTAAGATTAATGTTCCTTCTAAAAACCATTTTTTTCATATTAACAGGGTTTTTTTTTATATAGTTATATTGTGCTCACAACTGAATCATTTATAATAGACTAAATGACTCAGTCTTTTAGATCTCTAGGTTTTTCCTTTACTCTTGGTACCTTTTCTTCCATGTTTTGAAACCTGCATGGTGCACCTGAATTCTTACACTAATTTCTTTCATATTTTTAAAATATTTTGTCAATATTCATAACTATAATTCTTTAGAAATTCGATATTTTCGTATATTTTTTTTATGTTTATGAAACATTCTTAACATACTGTTGAAATCTGATGCATCATAATTCTGAGTTACAGTATATAACATTCAAAGCTAGATATTTGTGTTAAGGTCAACAAAGTCAGACATTCAATTCATAGTTTGATGATTTAAGTTAAAAGTCCCTATTGCAGAGGAAATAGGTAATTTAAGTTTAAAGTCCTTATTAAAGAGGAAATAGGTAATTCAAGTTAAAGATCATATTGCAGAGGAAAAGGGTAATTTCAGTTTAAAGTCCTTATTAAAGAGGAAATAGGTAATCTAAGTTAAAGTCCTTAGTGAAGAGGAAATAGGTAATTTAAGTTAAAGTCCTTATCGAAGAGGAAATAGGTAATTTAAGTTAAAGTCCTTAGCGAAGAGGAAATAGGTAATTTAAGTAAAGTCCTTATCGAAGAGGAAATAGATAATTTAAGTTCAAGTCCTTATTCAAGAAGAAATAGGTAATTTAAGTTAAAGTCTTTATTGAAAAGGAAATAGGTCATTATAAGTTCAAAGTCTTTATTGAAGAGGAAATAGGCAATTTAAGTTCAAGTCCTTATTGAAGAAGAAATAGGAAATTTAAGTTAAAGTCCTTATTGTAGAGGAACTAGATAATTCAAGTTAAAGTCTTATTGAAGAGGAAATCTATTGGAAAGTATGTCTCTTAGCATCATCCACAGAATTTCTTGTTAGTGGTTTCTCAGGTTAAGCTATTCCCTGAGCTTGCTTACCTCTTATTACTGATGCTCTAGTGACATGCATACTTTAATAAATGCAGAGAGAGAGTATTCTTTAAAATGAAATTTTCTTATATCACTAGTCCTCAGTGCAGTTATAAATATAAACATACAGAGAGAGAGAGAGAGAGAGAGAGAGAGAGAGAGAGAGCAACGGCAGTTTTAATGTCATTGCTCTATCGTAGATGTACTTGATAAGTACGTACTTCCAAAATGAGAGAGAGAGAGAGAGAGAGAGAGAGAGAGAGAGAGAGAGAGAGAGAGTAGGTTTACTGCCATTTTTCTATTGCAGCTGTACTTGATAGAGAGAGAGAGAGAGCAGCAGCAGCAGTTTTAATGCCATTTCTCGATTGCAGGTGTACTTAATAAGTACGTGCATACAAAATGAGAGAGAGAGAGAGAGAGAGAGAGAGAGAGAGAGAGAGAGAGAGAGAGCTGTCTAAATGCCATTTCCTCATTGTAGCAGTACTCATTCCAGACAGCAACACGCCATCGTCAGTTAATTAGGTGATTGCTTCATTTTATAGCAGTCGGGAAGAGGCACTACTGCCCTAATCCACCTGCGGGGGTGAGAAGCAGAGTACAATAAAGAAAGGGAGAAAGTATTTCCCGATTGCTGGCTTTTCATACTTAATTATCGCGATCATCATGAACATTATTGTAATTGTTATTGCCGTTATCATGGGTACACGTAAACAATTTTGATTTGTTCGTAGATAATCGTGTAATTCTATGGAATTAACTAATGCAAGTTTTGATCCAATAATCATTACCTTCGCTTCAAGAGAAATAAACCTGGATTGAGGTTTTATTGCCGTTGTATGCCGTTAGTTCAGTAATTTTGTGTACCGCACTTTCTCGTGAAGGGGCAGACGCCATTTGATCGGGAAAATATTACTCTGATAATAATTATCTTTGCTGTATTGTCAACTACCTTTGCCAAGTGTGACATTACCAGGCTGCAATATTTTTAAAAACATTGAATTATTGTTGATCTTTG
>NC_061088.1:23894571-23899571 GCF_015104395.2 Macrobrachium nipponense | reverse complement strand
AGAGAGAACAACTTGTAGTAGCAGTAATAAATATATAATATGACTATACCGGATTTGACGATATCCATTGGCACGTTTCTTGCCAGTTTTAGCAACATTGAGAAATCCTTGATCGAGAAAATAGAGAAAAGACTATACAAATTTTATGGAGCTGATGCAGCAGTCCTTTTTAACAAGACTTGTTTGAAAGAGAGTCTACTCCCAAGATATAAGAAGAGCTATAGGAACGGGCCAAAGATCTTAGGAATACCGTTGGTGATGATATAGATTAGTTCAACTGAACTACAGGAAATTAGAAATAAGGTAAGGCGGAGTTATCCGAAATTTCATATATAATGAAGGGAATGTTTATAGAGGAAAGGAATGGTAATTGAAGTACCCACAGTTCTTATACCCGTAGTGGGGTGAGTGCCGTTAGTGCACCTCATGCGGTGCAATGTAGGCATTACTTACAATTCTTTGCAGCATCCCTTCGGCTCCTAACTGCAACCCCTTTTCATTCTTTTTACCGTACCTCCATTCATATTCTCTGTCGTCCATCTTACTGTCCACCCTCTCCTGTTTTAGAGCGGGGTGATTATCCAACCTTGCAAACCTTTTCGCTGTCAATATCCGTTTCAGCGCTGAATGGCCTTAAGTGCCCCAGTGCTTGGCATGTATGCCAAAAGTCTATATATCAATCAATCAAAAAAGTCAGCACTGAGTGACCTCTTAGGTCTCCGCGCTTGCTCTTTGGCTTGAGTTCTATATTGTATTCCATTAGCTGAAGGCACTAGGAAAGTTCAAAATGAAGAGACAGAGTGCCAAGTACTCTCGTGTATTTACCATGTCTTTGTATGCCCCGAAGATGTGTTAAATCCACGAATGCAATGTAAACATTAATTAAGGTTCTTTGCAGCATCCCTTCGGCCCCTAGCTGCAACCCCCTTTCGTTCTTTTTACCTGTACTTCCTTTCATATTATCTTTCTTCCAACTTGCTTTCCACCCTCTCCCAACAATTGATTTATATTGCAACTGCGAGGCTTTCCTCCTGTTACACCTTTCAAAGCTTTTCTCTGTCAGGTTCCTTTTCAGCGCTGAATGACCTTAGTTGCCCCAGTGTTTGGCGTTATGCCTAAAATCTATAAATGAATCAATAAATACGCGAAAGTACTTGGCACTCTGTCTTTTCATTTTTAACTTTCCCAGTGGCTTCAGCTAATAAACCAAATCACTTGCTTACTTTTGTGATTTCTTGATATGTCGTATTCCAATCTATTCATACTGGCCCCAGCGCCTCGCTTTGACACATCCACCATCCATCCATTCACAAAAATGCGCTAAAGGCAAACTTGTGGGTAGAATAAGGTTTCACCTTGGAATGAGGTAGGTACGGAGAAAAAGTCAATCGAATACCCTAACAGTGTTTAGCGCGGAGTGATTATCCAAATTATTTGCCTGGGACTACAAAAACAGTAAAATTTTCACAACAAAAATCATTTTCATGTATGGTTAAAACGTTAATTTTAGCAAAAATTTAATTGGCCACACAATTTCCAAAATAATGATATTATAAAAAAATAATTTTCCTCGGCCTTTAATTGGCCCCACAAATTATATACACAAAAATAATAGAAAGTCCTTTTTCCTCAACCTTTCTCATTATTATTTTTATTATTTATTATTATATTACCCTTCTGTTCGTTGTACTGATTCTATCATTCATATAAGCAGAATCCCTCAAGTAGATGTACCTTTCTTGCACGTTTCATGATTTGTTTTGAAGTTCCTCTACTATTATTTGTATAGCCAGAATCATTCATGTAGAGGACTTTGTAGATTTGTATGTATTTTTTGGGGGGGAGGTTCCTCGCTACACTTATAAGCGCACTATTCTTCATGTATGTGACGCTTGCCTTGCCTTCGAGATTTGCATGTGCTTGATTTTGGAGATTTCTATCCAAAAATTGTGTATGCGTAACCCTTCATATATAGGATACTACTGTGGAAACCCATCCAGTATTGTACAGATCAGATCCAATGCTTTTGTCTTTTACTACTGATTGAAAAGCTAGTGTAATGATAATGTGTCTGACTTCGGCACTAATACTTTATATGTACGTATATACATATACATACATACATACAATACTATATATATATATATATATATATATATGATGTATGTATGTAGTATGTATGTACTATATATAAAATAGTATATATTTATATAATATATATTATATATTGTGTATGTATGTATGCATATATATTTTATATATATACATATAATTATATGGTAATATATATAATATATATATACATATATATATATATATATATATATATCAATTTTATTTAATTATTTATCTATTTATTTGTTTGTTTGTTATGTACGTGCACTGCCTATTGACGATTCACAAGATGGCTTAATCGAGATGAATAAAACAGCGACTTCAAGAGGTCGTTTCAAGTGGCAATGAGTCACAGTAAGGTCCGAGACTCAACGGGGTTTGTTTTATTATCGTAATTGTAGTAACCGTTAAAGGTGATATTATTATTACTAATAGCATCAGTAGCAGCCCGATTTCCCCCTTACTATTTTTCATCTTGAAATCGAGTACGACCCTCGCTTTCAAAACTCACTTTCATGCAACACGGAAGTAACGGTTCACGTTCTCTCCCCGTCCCACGCCCGCCCGCTCGCCACCCATGCCCCACCCACCACCCACGCCCCACCCACCGGAGTCGTCAGATCATGCTATTAAAAGAAAAGCACCGTCAGTCACGGGGCGTAGCGAATAGGAAACAGATAAAAAATTTGTAGTTTATGAGCAATTTATTCAGATATCGGTTTCATCTGGGAGTCATTTTTTGTCTGCGAGTTAATCAGATATGACATTTTAATATTTTCGCAACTGAGTTTGATATTTTAAGAATACAAATGGATTTAATTCGGAAAGAATACTAGGTTGAATGATTCTAGAATCAAAACTTTGGAGATGAAAGCCACTCACAAGCACTGAGGCTGAGCTGGTTATGTATGACGAGTTAGTATTGAATTGATATTCATTTAATTTTAGAACGAGACGTACTTTCCTCATAATCATGAATTCTTTAAGATAAGTTTTACATTACCTATGACCAAATACCTTCCATTAGACTGAAGAAATCCAAAGTTATTTTTCTCAGGAGAAAAGTTTCAGTAATGTAGAGTTATAAATTAATAGAAAAAGGATTACAGTTTTTCATTTAATATGGAAATGACGGTACAAACAACATTAACGAACGCAAAATAAAATAAAAACACTCGACACCGCACGGTCGCTAGCAAGGATATCGTATAGACGCGCACAGCTGTCGGGAGATTGGCGGTTACAGGGGCGTTGAAATCGCTGGCTGTACCACTCGCTGGCAGTCAGTGTTAGCCGAGTGTTCCGAAGGGGAAGATGTTGCGCTCACTCTCTTATCCCCGCGCTCGCTTGGACATAAACACTAAAAGGTGTTTGATCTCGTTGTGTTTACTACTTTGTTTTGGCTTCATGTTGGTTTAATGAAGTGGTGTGATTGTAAAATTGTGATGATATATAAACCACCTGAATTTAGAGCCCTTTAATGTTGTTACTAACAATAATGAAAAACTGAAGTTTATTAATGAAACAATGTTTATGACTGAAAATTTATATTGTGGTGGAAGTGCTGTGGTGATTCATCAGGAAGTGTGGAAACGAAAATCGGAAATGAGTACATCTTGTAATAAGTTTTTATGGAAGCACAGTGAAAAATTGTTTTCATTGATTGCTACTCGAGAACTTTCTAGGTTGCAGAAGAAATAGGCTAACTACTGTTGTGCTATGATGATTTGTACGCCTACGTATATAATTGGTATCAAGCAAGCATATAAACATCACGTGTGATTGGCTTATGAAATACACTACTACAAAAAACCCATAATATATATATATATATATATTTGTGTGTGTGTGTGCATATATATATATATATATATCTATATATATATTATATATCTATATATATATATATTATATAGCTTATAGTGAGAATTGTAAAAAATGTTCTTGTTAATACATTCAGATTAGTACTGCATTTGCTTTGCCTTATTGCCGCACAATAATTTTAATTGCATGACTTCTTGTTGCTTTTGTTCAAGAAAGGATTTCGAGACATCCAAGAAGTGATCCTGGTATTTTGAAATGCTTTGATAGGTTTTGGTCATGTGGAAAATGAAGCTGATATATTGGTTGCAAATAGGTTCGAGAGTTTCGTTTGGGCTCTCTCTCTCTCTCTCTCTCTCTCTCTCTCGTCCACTTTTTGTGAACCGTATCTGTTTTTTTTTTTTTACCATATCAGATTTGCTCTCTTCTAAGTAGATTTCCTTCCTATCCCATTTTCCTCTTATCCAGTTTGTCTGGTGTAACTACTAAAGTTTCCTTTACGAATATGCTGTTTTTCACGCTCCTATATCTAGTGGTTTTTCATCCTCACGTGGTGCACTGTAGGCATTACATAAGGGCGTTTGCAGCGTACATTCAGCTCCTAGCTGTAACCTCTTTCATTCCTTTTGCTGGACCTCCGTTCATATTTTCATTCGTCCATCATACTTTCTTCAACCACTGCTAGGTTTTCCGCTTGTTGCACCTTTATAACCCTCTTACTGTCAATTTCCCTTCCAGCTCTGAATGACCTCATAGGCCTTTGGCCTAAATTCTATATTCCACTCCATTCCACTCACCTGTGAAAGACGATACCTTGAAAGACAAGGTTGCCGCTGATTTATGTCAGGTGAACGACCTTTGCCCCGCCAGTTTTTTCTACTTTATGCATTTACGTATTTTCTATAGTTATTTATTGCTTTACGATGAACTTAGGATTAACATCTCAACAGAGGGCTCTCTCTCTCTCTCTCTCTCTCTCTCTCTCTCTCTCTCTCTCAAGATGTTTTAGATGTTTGTACGCCAGGAAGAATTTCAGAATATTTTTTAATTTAGTTTTTGCGTTA
>NC_061088.1:23829571-23892071 GCF_015104395.2 Macrobrachium nipponense | reverse complement strand
AGCGTGAAAAGAAATAGTTTTTGGTTTGCGTACGCAATTTTTGAAAGAAATGGCAGTTTGGGAATGAATGCACAGCGTGAAAAGAAACAGTTTTTGGTTTGTGTACGAATATAGGGAAAGAAATTGCAGTTTGTTTTCGAGTGAATGCACGGCATGAAAAGGAATAGTTTTTTTTTTACATGAATTTACGGAAAGAAGTAGCAGTTTGTTTGTGAGTGAATGCACGACGTGACACGCTTGCTTTGCAAGAGAATACGGGAGTGATAGACAGCATCATCTCGCATGGAGTATAGTCGCGGAGAAACGACGACAGCAGTGTAACCGGGAAAGTGTGCCGTGGAGAGCCGTTACAGCCCCTTCGTATGCAAAACGGGAATTGTCTTTGGTTACTTATGGGAGATGGTATACGAGCGCTGCGCACTAGCGTTTTTCTTTGTTATTTTTATGTAAGATTGCAACTTGGAGTCACGGAGCGTGACAGAGACACACAATGTTTGTTAGAAATGTGGTTGTCTATAAAATGGTTAATTAAATATTTTTTAGGACAAAACGCAGAATATCACGTAAAATGTGTCACATTAATAAACGCTTACTGGGGTAAAGAATTTATTACCTGCTGATAGTTTTTAGAAATAAGTGAATGAAGCATAACAGTTAGACATGTGTAGGAAGAAAAAGATAATAATTCAAGAGGTTCCTAGGATACAAATACTGCGTTATTAGAAGTAACGCCAGTTGATAGAAAAGTATTCCTGAAGGGAATACGAATTGCAAACTCTGAATCTTCCCTCGTGATTCACACTCATATAATGTATTATTATAGATTACTCTCCTTGGTGTACGTTTATGTATATATACTTCATCTTTGAGACTTGTAGTTGTTCCAGGTCTAGTATGCAGTGAAGTTGATAGTGTTATGACGTTGGGTGGTATTATTGGCAGAATAATAATGCTTCCCCGATATGACCTTGTCTTGGAGCAATGGGTGTGTGTGACCGGAATGTATATACCCTCCTCACATACTTCATGTATATATGTGCATCGCGTGTACGGTTTCTCATATGAATAACAATAACCTGTTTGTGTACTAATACCAGCAAGAACTGTGTTTGTGAATAATTTAGAATGCCTGCTGCTTGAGTAGATATCTTGCAGTTTTTATTTCTTTTTGCTCTTTACCATGCGTTAGTAAACCGCCATCTGTCGGATATTCCGTAACGTTTGACTTGACGGAGCAGTCTGTATGCACCGGTGTGATTAACATTTTTCATAGCAGTTGCGAAAACCTCGCCGGTGAGAATATGTGCACTTAAGTTGGTTCCTGAATATAAGAAAAAGTTTAAATTGAGTTGATTAAACGCACAGTGACCTTCAACAGTCTGTTGCAAGCGTATAATGGTCATAATGAGACCCAGAAGCCAACAGAGTACAAAAGTTTGAATGATTAGCGTGAAAACTTTAACTATCAATGAGCAAGTCGGATGTGAGTGCGAGTAGATTGCGTGACAGTACCAAAGTCACGCCTTTAGAAAATGAGGAAAAATCTATGCAATCACATAAAGTAGTTAGAAAGTAGAAAAATCTTTGGAGATGACTGGAACTGCCTCACTTCTCCTCTCTTATCACCTAACTATAGTAGATTCACATCGCCCATGCTTCGGATGTCTAGGTCAGTCCTTTACGACGCTCCTGATTGTCTGTCCATAAGCCAATCACAGAGCTGGAAACTCTCATTCTCTCGTGAGAGTTTACATAAGCAGGATGTATGTTCTACCTCTCCTGAGGGATACGTCTTTCAAAGGTATCCCCCCAGGAGAGGTGGAACATACATCCTGCCTATGTGAACTCTCTCGAGAGACTGAGTTTCCAGCCCTGTGTTTGGCTTATCAACAGCCAATCAGGAGCGTCGTAAGGGACGGGCCTAGACTTCAGATGTACGGGTGATGTGAATCTACTATAGTTGCCATCGACAGAGGGATTTGAACTATAGTTACTTTCGTTTCCCTTTTCGTTTCTCGGGGCACCGAAAGCCTGATGGTTCCGTTACTTATTTTCATAGGCTGTGGCTTAATGTTTCATGGGCTGCGGCTGAGAGCTTCATACTACATTATACAGATAACTCGAGTCTTCGGCGCATTTTTTACTTGTAGTTTGTTGTGTTGAGGGAAACGAAACCCATTCAAACATGTGACTCTTGCAGTGGACCTGTTAAGGGAGTAGTTTTGTGGATGTAGTTGGGTACCTGTCGAGTTTATATAAATTGTGTGAATGAACTAAACGAGCCTCCATACAATTTGCAGCGATTAATGCCATAATGATTAAAGTTGTTTAATAGAGTAGTTAATACGGTCAAAAATGTAAATAATTTTGTGCATAAAAAGCCTTGCCTAAAGTAACTTTTCCTTTGGTTAGTCCCATAGTTCTGAAAGAGATTCCATAACCCCGAATTACTTATTAAAGTAACAGAATTCTAAAAGTTTCACCGGAACGGGCGACGTGCTGAGAAATAAGACTAGTAATGACGGTGCTCCGGATTCGGAACGTTTATGGTTTGATGTTTTGATTGTCCTTTTATATGAAAGCGAGCAGAATTATAGTGATTTAATTAATATCATTAAAAAGTCTTCTTGCATCACGACTTGAGTTCTCTTTTGTTTCTTTCAACCTCGTTTGCTGTGCTTGTGGAAGTTTGCTGTGAAACTTTATTGTATATTAAGTTAGTTCTTTTGAACAACAACAACGACAATAATAATAAAATCCGAGTGAATCTTTCTTGTTTGTCCGCCTCAGTTGGGGACGGGGTAGATAGGGGGATCGGAGGGTAGGGGAGACATGAAACATCCACTCTCCTCCTGCAAACCTGTTTATCTGCCCCAGGTGGGAGTGGGGTAGGTAGGGAAGAAATGACGGGCAGCGCCGGGTTCCAGCGCAGCTTAGCGCACGCCATCAAGCTCGTAATAATAATAATAACTGAATAATTAGATTCTGGAGGCTTTCCGGGCTATGGGAAAGAAGTTTGCGTGACATTAATTTGCCTTAATAAGAAAGATAAGTTTTTGTGTGGAATTATTTATATTTTTCTTTTGATTATATACTTTTTATTGTAGACTGAGAGAGTCAAACCATATATTGGGCTACTAAACCAAATCATTGTTTTCTACATAATTATTGGTGTGCCATGTAAACCCCAGCATACGTTATGTATAAAGATGTACAAATGTACAATGAATATTCACGTATTTGCACGCATGCTCGGTGCATACAAATGTTACACACACCCACACGATGTGTAACTTACAAAGAGTAGACTCCATTTTGCTTACGTATGCTATGTAAGATTATTATTATACATACATATATATACATACATACACACACACATATATATATATATATATATATATAATAATATATATACTACTAGTATACATATACATATATATAGATATATATTAGTATAATATATATATATCTATATGTCTAATTAAATAATATAATATATGTTGCATGCATACATACATAGGTACTTATTAATGTATACGTGTCCGTGTGCTAAGCAGATTTTAAGTAAACTTTATACTCCGTTAAAAACTCTTATGTAGGTCCAGTTTTTTCACGGACTCGTCGTTGGATCCCCCGAGGCGAATTGGAGGGAAAATTGTGACAAAAAAAAAAAAAAAACACACACATTCGAGAAGTCATTAGTTCATGCGTGTCGCTGCTAACTGTAAACCTGTTTTTTTTTTAATATGTATATACACGAGGTATCCGACGGGACGGGCAATCTTGTGCCCCTATTTCTCTCATGGTAGGGAGAGTTTCGATTAATTATGCCTGAAGGCCTACACCAATGGCTCTTAACCTTTTGGTGACTCCAGACTCCCAATGAATTGACCAATATGGTTCCATACCCCCTTTGCTTAAGTCCAGTTAAGTCCTATTTGTTGACAATATAGCTTAAGATACTTAGTTTAATTCATACATTAGCTATGAATAGCTAGGAATTGAACATCAAGAAAATCAAAAGAATTTATAGTTTTATATAGTTATTGATTTACAAAATGTACCGAAGTATACATTGACACATTAAAATTGAATGTATATAAATATCCAGATATCAAGTTCCATACCCCCAGCATGGAGTTCTCATACCCACAAGGGGTTTGGATTCCTCCTGTTAAGAACAGGGTTATACATACCCCCTGTTAAGAACGAGGGTATGGATACTCCCTGTTAAGAATTCCTGATCTAGACAAACAGAATTTATTCAAGTGTAAAATATACTTTTTTATATTACATTTTCTATGTATACGAAAAACGGAAACATATAATGTATGAGTGTATATGTATATATATGTATATTTATAATATATATGTATAATAATATGTGTGTCCTGAATTAATTCTTTATGATTGGTCATAAAATGTCCAATTACTTATTTCAAGTAACATGTGTTGGGTACAGGGCCAGAATGTGACACCATATGTTTCATTCTTTTGGAGTGATGTAAGATATACAACTGGGGTAAGGAGGATATTATTCAGTAAATGATAACTTTATTTCTGTTGTTAGAAAAAAAAAACAGAATAAAAGGTTTGTTGGTTAATGACTGACCGAGAGAGAGAGAGAGAGAGAGAGTGTTTCTTTGCAAAGCCTGCGCCATTTAGATTTTGAAAAGAGGATTAAAGACTAGTATTGAGATTTCTGGTCTATGGCTGAACTGTGCGGCAGTGTATGTTAAAAGTGCTGCCTTTTGACGGTAGCTTTTCCATCAGACTGACTGCTTAATGTCTGTGTTTCGGTGTTTCTTAATAATTAATCAGTGGATGAATATGCACGAAAAAAACCCGTCGTATAGAATATTTTTTTAAACGCAATTTTGAGGTACTGATTAGACTGAAATATTTGACATCTTTGAGTGCATCTGGTTCCAGCGTTGAAGTCTCTCTCTCTCTCTCTCTCTCTGCTGTGTCGTGTCAGGGTAACTTCCTGGATTCACGCTGGTGTATGAAAAGTTTTATTACACTATTTGTGGTCGGACTTTTTCTCCTCTGCCTGTTATTTTAGGCTGTAAATGCTGGTCGGCGTTTTTCTGGGTGTTACAAAAACGCCTATGGTCTTTGTTTAAACATTTTAATTATTTTTTTCTTTATTTTCATGTGAACGTTTTTGCATATTTTTGTATTTTATGGTACTTGGGTACGTTTTATACACACACATATGTATGTTGTGTGTATCCATGTAGACGATGCATGTCTACCTGTGAATGGATACATCCCGACATAGTTATGAATAATTTTTACATGTACATAAAAGTTAATTTATCAATTTTATGGCCACATTAATTGCTCCAGATTTATCGAAACAAATCAGCCTATCCCTACTCATCCGAACTTCCTCTCGCACACCCATTTATCTGACAATGAATAAGAAATGTTTTAGAATTACAGTAACAACTCACATTAACAACTTAAATGACATCTTTACTTATCAGTTGCCAAGCAGACTTTTGTACTTACCAGAAGCTGAATTCCGTACTTATCAGTAACCAAGCTGATTTCATTACTTATCAATTACCAACCTGACTTCTGTTCATATCAGTTACCAAGCTGACTTCTGTACTTATCAACTACCAAGCTGACTTTTGTACCTATCAGTTAATAGGGCTGACTTCTGTACTTATCAGTTAGCATGTTATGATTATTCTTCACTATGCGACTATTTTAGATGCAGTGTAGATCTATATTTAATGATATTATATACTATTATATATATATTATTATATTATTATATATTGAATATTATTTATTAATTATATCATATTATAGATATTATATATATTTATAATATATATATATTATATATATGTAATGTATATCTTCAACTAAATGTTATGTGTAAACATAAGGTGAGGTGGAATTGCTGTTAAATGTAAGATATCTAGAGAATATTGAAGTGCGGGCTATAATACAAAGTCTTTATTTAGGCAGGGAGTAGCGGTTGTAGGGAGGGAGGATGGCTGGAAAAATTTATCATGACGAAATTCACTTACTTCATTTTTTTAAAGCATTGTTCATACTATGCCTTCGAATTTCAGTCACAAAACAAATGTCGCGTTACCCGTATGATCTCCATAATTTCATTTCTTTCAACGGTCGACGAGCTCTCCTCCCCCGTCTCACTTCGGCTAACTTGACCCATAATAGTACTATTTTTAAACCTCAAATGAGCCCCAGAATGAATATTGTTATCATTAGGTAGCTGAACCTGACCAATACGTCAAGAACCTTGACTTTCACGGTACTGGCCCGGAAGCTTCTATTTTTCATGGTTGAATATATAATTTTTAAGAACGGATTTAAGTTTCCTGAAGATGTGATAACTTGCTAAGTCGAAAATTATATAGATTCTGACAAATTTTCATTCATTCAGTTGTTTCCATAGCTTGATAATCACATTCACAATTGATCCTTGTTCCCCTTTATCTGCCGAGAGCAACTAGATTCGCCGAACAGCAGCACAAATAAGCAGTAAATGTGCTTTGCTGTCGAACCTCTCAGTTCCAGAGGTCCTTTATTCCTCACACCGTTGGACTCTGGAACAGCCTCCAAGAGGAAGTCATGTAATTGGAGCTTAAGAAGTTCAAGCGAAGGTGCGATACATTACTACCATAATACTATTCTTCTTGCATTTTAATACATTTTTATCTATTTGATATTTTATTAATTTTAGATAAACTGTGTCACCTCTTTCTGTATTGCCCTTTACCTCGTCTTCTTCCTAATGAACACCATATTCTTAGGAAGCTTGAATTTCAAGTCAGTGGCCCCTGTCGGCTTGTTCCATATGAATAGGTTTCATCTTCTGAACAACAATAATAATTGTTGGTTGAAGTTTGGACATTTCACATAAAATGTGCTTAATTATCACTGTTGACCTCCACTCTATGCATACAGAAATTGGGTCGTGTGTAATTCAGTATTCACGTGACATTGTCTGGCTACTGATAACAATCACGTTGGCGGGTCCCTCTCCAGGAGAGTAATTATAAATTCTTAATAATGATATAAGAAATAATTGAGGCAGAAAAAACATAACAATGAGGATGTATAAAAACAGTAATTACATGGCCCCTCAAGGCCAGCCGACTAATACCCTTATTAATGGTGCTACAGGAAAAAGACAATTACCGTCAGAGTAATTAGTATATGTCGTAGTACATGCTGTACATTACACACGCAATACAACAGGTATATACTTCGACCAACTTGTATATATATATATATATATATATATATATATATATATATATATATATATATATATATATATATATATATATATATATATATATATATATATATCTGTGTGTGTATGTATGTATGTATATATATATATATATATATATATATATATATATATATATATATATATATATATATTATAAATATATATATATATTATTTAAGACCTCTTTAAAACTGGACGGTATCTAGTGGAAATATTTATTCAGGATGAATAAATATATACATGTGTATGTATATATATAGAGGTGTAAACATATAAATATATATGTGTATATTATATATAAGGGCCCACTATGGTCAACTAACTACCAGATGTGAAACTCACAGAGCCAGAAAAGTTTTTCAGGAAACAAGTTCGTGTCTGTGGGAGAGAGATTGAGAGAGGCGGTATTATGCTCTGTTGGCCTAAAATGGAGTACCCCACACATCACGTCCCCACTGTAATTTCCATTACCCAATGACATGTTTTGTTGATTTACTGCCTCCTGAGGTTTTTATATTGCTTACCAACAATACCCTTTGCTTCAGTGCAACATTCGTATGTTCTAGAAAGAGTGAGAGATGGAGGAGACAATGCCGGTCATTGTTAGGCCTATGTCTGAACGTGGTTTCATTTAGACCTAGATGTTTTAAAGACGACCAGATATTAAAGTATTATCTCTCTCTCTCTCTCTCTCTCTCTCTCTCTCTCTCTCTCTCTCTCTCTCTCTCTCTCTCTCTAGTTTAACGTTCTAGGGAGTTGTACGTTTAGACCTAATACTTGACGGAGGGCCAAAGTCTGTAACTGAAAAACTCTCTCTCTCTCTCTCTCTCTCTCTCTCTCTCTCTCTCTCTCTCGGAAACGGACATGGAGTTTGTTACTTGGTAATGCTCGTTGAAATGAGCTGACTGTTCACTTTCGCTTGTTTGCGAACTTTTATCACCTTTACCAGGAAGCCAAAGTTCTCTCTCTCTCTCTCTCTCTCTCTCTCTCTCTCTCTCTCTCTAACGTTGTAGTCAGAGAATATCTCTCTTTTACTTTCTAGTCAGAGAATAAACTTCAACGGATGTCGCATTGAGTCTAGACGTGCTGGAACGAAGCCAGGGAGAGATTCTGCGGGAAAATGGTTGGAAAAATATCAGCCATCTGGAATTTGCGGGATGAGTCTTGATCACTTCGCTGGTAAGATGATGGACTGCAAAAGTCCTCTGTGGGAAAAGACAAAAGTCCAAGTAGAAATCACGATTAAGTTTACCGGGTATAAATACCGTAGGAAATATATATCACGTGCGCAGTGAAATTTACAAGCTACCTAATTTTTCTTTTGTTCGTGTACCCCTAAGAGATTTTTTTAAAGGTAAATGCCACTATTTAAGAAGCAAGCTAGTTAAGGTAAATTATCTATATATATATATATATATATATATATATATTATATATATATTAATTACATACATACATATATATATAAATATATATATTATATATATATATATATATATATACAGAGAGAGAGAGAGAGGTATTTACGGAGTTCAATATTTCAGAGAGCCAAAATCCTTTAAGCGCGTTCTGTCGTGTAGCAATGTGCATTTTGTGATCTAATCAAAGAATTATGTACCTGGTGGTTAGTCGAATGCGCTATGACGGTTGCAAACAGCCAGAAGAAATCGCGGGCTTGCGACCTCATCCTAAAGAACCTTTGCGAAGATTGGGAAGACTAAAAACTATTGTAAAGGGAAGGATTTGCCAATTAGTTGTGTCAGATTATAAAAAGAAACTTTTTTTTTTCTTTTCCGTACATTTTTGCTCAAATTATCATTTGATATTCAATACATGCGTAAGATTATACCTACAGACCTTGTCTGTACAGTAATAATAAGAAAATACTGTATTAACGATTTTGTAGCGGAGATCACCATCTACAATCCCGTTGAAGTCTCCGGATACATTACAATACAACCAGAATAATATATATATATATATACATACTAGTATATATATATATATATATATATATATATATATATATATATATATATATATATATCTTTATATTTCAGTATTGATAATACCAGACCTTGACATTCAAAATATCAGAATAACACCATAAATAGGCCAGTTACTTAGCAGTCTCGCGGATTATGACTGACGTATATTAATTATTATTATTATTATTATTATTATTATTATTTTATTATTATTATTTGCTTTTCGTTTATTCTCTAATTTTAAAGAAACTTGATACTTTGGCATCTTGGAGTTTGTTTCTCCCAAATATTTCGTCATGACCTAGTTTTCAAGGACACAAGCCCATTTAAAGGTCAGTTAGTAACAATTTTCCCCCAAATCTCGGAAACTACAGTCGGGAGAGGTCTCTGGTCTTCAGAATCTTGGCGAAGAGACAAAATAAAAAAGTTCTGAGCCTGCAATGATAGATTCTGAAGGGTGTGTTACTTTACCTCGGGCAATCTGCTACAAATCCTTGGTTCCGAATCTGATTCATATATCTATTGTTCGTACGGATATCCCTGCCACCTTATATTATTGTTGTTAAACAAAACCTCTTTTTCATAGAATGCATTGGGCATATGCATCTTTTTCCTATGTGTAATTACATAGATTAGATTTGACGGATTTTCCCATGATAGTGACCCCATTAGTGTTTTAACACGGTATATGTCCACCTTTGCGGCGTGTTTAGTACAAGCCATTTGGGTATTAATGTAAAAAATTTAAACAAAAGACTGTAAATATCATAAAGATAATGACTCCCGAGAAATATTACTCCGTAAGGGGGTAGTGCCGTCAGTGCACCTCATCCGGTGCACTGTAGGCATTACTAAAGGTTCTTTGCAGAGTGCATTTAGCCCCTAGCTATAACCACATTCGTTTCTCTTACTGTTCCTCCTTTCATATTCTCATTCTTCCATCTTACTTTCCACCCTCTCCTAACAATTGATTCATTGTGCAACTGCGAGGTTTTCCTCCTGTTATCTTTTGAACCATTTGCTGTCAATTTCCGTTCCCAAGTCTAACATCTCTCACCATTGGCCTCTGTCTAAGTATGCAGAATAACGGCACTTTCTCCAAGCTATGGGGCGGTATTTATGGTTCCCAGGGTCATTACTTGCCCTTTCTACCCTCTCTCACATTACCGTAAATTTGACAGTACTTTTCTCGTGATATATGGCTTCCAAAAGGCCTGAGTAAGCCACCTGCAGCAATAATCGCATTTAAGTGCAAGTGGAACAGATACTTTTCAAGTCTAGTTATTATATTTTACTGTTATTAGGTTATGTAATGAGAGTTTTGTTTATTTCTGTAATTTATTTTATAATTGTTATGATGCTGTTACTTAATATATGTCGGACTGTTACTTAACTATGTCGGTTAATAAATATTTGTTATTTTTATTAATGTTACTATAACTGCAGAGGAGTGTACGTTAATTCACACAACGGTTTTCTGAAAAAAAAAATTAGAATTAATTTTTGTTGTCTTTACAGAAAAAGGGACCAAATTCTTTCCCCGTGAAAAGTGACTCAAGTGATGTTTGTGCCATAAGACTTTTGTCTTTGAATAACTAAAAACGCTAATAACTGAAAAAAGAGGAAACATTTAGAAACGCATTAGATTGACAGATCATTTTGCGATTATACTAGTCTATAATCACAATTATCGATCGATACCTTGCGAGAGAGAGAAAAAAAGTGGCGGTTGGAAAAGCAGTTCTTGGTAAATTCTCTTTATGTACACTGACAAGTATGTAAAGAGAACGCCACCTGTTGTGTACATATGTACATAGTGCAGAAGCATGTAACGTGTGCTCCGAAGAAAGGTAGAATGAAAGTGTATTGAAATGTATTGAAATGTATTGATATGCGTTGAAAAATTCATGAACCAAGGAACGTAACAGATGTATTCTGAATGTAGACCATAACTTACGGAACGATATTCAAAGAATGTATATATATTGAAGCGTGATAGAGCGTGCCTGTGATAAATCGTTTTTTTTATTTGTTTTGTGATTTTCAAGAAATCAGCAAACATGCGGACTCCAATAAACCCGAAGCGGAAAGGTAAGACAAATTATCGTGATGATTGTTAGTTATTTATTCATGGTGAAGGTGTATTATATTTGATCATTTTCTTCCATGTGTAATATTTACGTAAATTTCGTAATCAGTTTCCTGGTAAACCCGTAGGGGGTTAGTGTCATCAGTGCATCAGCGGTGCACTGTAGGCATCACAATGCGTCCCTTTGGCCTCAGCTGCAACCCCTTTCATTGCTTTTACTATACTTCTTGTTATATTATCTTTCTTCCATCTCACTTTCAATCCTCTGCTGACAATTGTTTCAACATTATTCTCAGTGCTGAACGACCTCATAGGCCCGTGCGTTTGGCCTAAATTTTATCGAATTCCCTATTCCAGTTAACCGGTAAGTCGAAAATTTGTTGATTTTTAGTGTTTTGTAAAAGAAAACTACTGAGATGACTTTGTCTGTGCGTCCGCACTTTTTCTGTCCGTCATCAGGTCTTTAAAACTACTGAGGCTAGAGGGCTGCAAATTGGTTTGCTGATCATCCACCCTCCAGTCATCAAGCATAGCAAATCGCAACCCTCTAGCCTCTGTAGTTTTTATTTTATTTAATAGGTGCCAACAACACAGACCAGAAGCGGGTCTGGTTGAAAGTTTCATGGGTCGCGGCTGGGAGTTTCATGGGCCGTGGCTGATACTTTTTTTTATTTATATAGCATTATACGCTGTACAGAAAACTCGATTGCGCCGAAGTTTCTTCGGTGCATTTTTTACTTGTTTCGTATAATTTTGATGGAGGCGATTGTTCCAGGATTAACTGAACAGGCTTGGAAGCATTCATGTTTATTTTTTCTCATATTCCGCAGTGGTGTTTAATGTATTTGCTGCGGAAACGTCTCGATATTCTTTGACCGTTAAGTCTGTAATCGTAGGTTATACTGTGTTCGCAAGTCGTCTGGTATTGGTGCGAACTGGATGCTCACATAATGAAGGCATACTGTTTATGAGCCACTTTTAATTATTGGGTCTTATTCTTAGCTATCTGCTAAAAGTAGTTGCATTCAAATTCTGGGACATCATAGGTGTTTTTGTGTTGGCCATTGATTAAAATATATATGTTACAGTAAGACTGTGAAACCAAGGATTTCACTAAATCCCTGAAATTTGCAGGGAATTCGTGATTCCCGAAGGGCTAGTACTAAACACGGCGAAACAGTGTAGATGAATCGTTGTTTCGCTGCATCTAGTACTAGCCACTCTGGGATCATATGCCCTTAAGTGAATTGGTGATTTCACGAATTCCCTGCGCAAATTTCAGGGATTTCGTGAAATTGCTGGTTTCACAGTCTTACTGTAACACATATACCTTCATGTTTCTTTGAGCAGCGGAACGTATGATGTCACTGGATACCGTGCAATAATAAATATCGCAAAAATTTTTGCGTCCTAAAAGAAGGAAATATCTAGTAATATAGTCAATTGTGTAGAACTTATATTTGATAAAACGAAATTATAAGAATGTTGGAAATTAATATGAATGAATGAAGAGCAAAGATGGCCAATCGTTCAGTCGTAATCTCGGTCTGCCCAAGATTTGTAATAGTTTAGTCGTAGTTTGGGATGTTTTTAAAATTGTGTGTATTTTTTTGTATAATGTGCTCTCAATTGTACTTTTACTTCGACTGAAGAAGTATGTGCGTGTATGTGTGTGTGTGTGCGGGAATTCTCAAGAACGGCTGGACAGTATTTGATAAAATTGGGCAGTAGCTTTTTAGAGAAACCAGTCAAAAATTAAGGCCTCAGGTAAATTTTAAAGATATTAAGAAGCTGTTCAAACTTCATAGCCAGTTACAGATTGTGGGTTCAGTTTCATATTGATTAAATTTTAACGGCAATTTCGTAATAATTAAGGTCAAGGCCACACACTTTCGAAGGTTTGACTGCTCTTTAGGTGGCTGTATATTTGTGGCATTCTTTTCGTTTTGATTCATTTTGTTGTGGTTTAAAAAAGATACCACATATTTGTGGCATTCTTTGTTTATGAAATTAGTATGATTTTGAAAGTCAAGCGTCAAGGTCAGTGAATAGGCCACGGTTTTTATGCATGTGGTCACATAAGCCAGGAAATGACAGTGAGGTCATTCTATTCGATGATGAGTGACCTTGGGAAAGGTAGGCTCCGTGCTGAGCGGTTTTATTGCATTTTTTATTCCAATTTTTAAAAGTTGTAAAAAGCGTTGATATTCTCTTTTCGAACCAGTCATATCTCTCTCTCTCTCTCTCTCTCTCTCTCTCTCTCTCTCTCTCTCTCTATGTTTTTTAAACAGCATTTAAGACGATCATTACCTCGCGGACTCATTTAACACCGTCTCGAGAGAAGGGAGTGTCAGTTTCCACACTTTCCCTCCCCTAAATTCTTCATTTCCTCCAATTACTTCCTTTGTACGATTCCTTTCCATTTCCTTTCCCACCTACCCTTGGTCATTTTTTCTACCTCTCCCCCTTCATTTCAGACTTCCCACACTTCTCTTCTTTTTGTTCCCATTTATTCTCTTGAGGCTATTCCTGCGTTATTACTTACATTACATCTGTGATGAATTTCCTTCAGTTTTTCCCATTTACTATTCCTATATTATTTCTTACATCTTCGATGTATTTTCTTCAGTTTTTAGATTACGCAAGTCCATTATATTCTGCGGGATCTTGCTAGGCTAGCCAGTTCAGTAGCCTCTGAATTTGTTTATGGAAATATGGGCTCATTAAGCTTAATTATGATTGTTAGTTAAAGCAACCAGTGTCCTAAAAGAAAATCTCAGTATCTGTGAGGCTGTAAGCGTTACCTTTCCTCCCTCCGCCATCCTCCATCCCTCCCCCACCAAAATTCAAGAACCGAGATGGTGAATAGGATTGCAGGATAGGGTGCCAAGGTTACCTGGTCGTTACCCTGGGGAGAGGGGAGACAAAAGAAAGATCTTTCATCAAGATTTAGGACAATGGAGGCTAGGACAGGAGGCCAGCGTTTGGGGATGACTCCTAGGGGGAGAAGAGAGGGATGTTCGACAAAGGATCGCCGATCAAGAGAATCGTGATATTCCATCAGGGCTCAAAACATTGGATAAAGAGCTAGTGTCTTCCCTCCCTCAGGGGGTGTCTTTAAATGGTTAGTACCAGGGAAGGGGGAGGCCAAAATAGGGTGACTGTAGGAGTGTTGTTAGCTCATTAGCATGGCGTACGTCCAGCATGTGGTAGGCAGGGTCTCGCTAGCTGGAAACCGCGATTCCACTACGTAATCAGTTGGAGTCTTTCAAACCAGCGAAGCAGTCTGGCGTTCTTTCAATTTTCCAGAATAATTGCGATAGAAAACTAGCTTAATCTTACCGGCAAAGATAGAGTAGTTTTTTTTATGAACTTGTACCCATAAGTAGGCCATAAACCTAATTGGTTAGACCGAGCTGGTTGCGATGGGTGTCCAAGCCTTCGATCGAGTGAAATTTCACCGCCGGACATTACTCGTCGGGTAACCTAATTCTAGCCAGAAAGTGTCTGACTTCTTCGTTGTAGAGAATTTTGCTTCTTTGAGAACAAAACGTCAAGTTGATATGTTTTTAAAGCGTGTTTTGCAGATACTGGATACATTAGTACAGCGGGGCATATGTTTATCCGTGCAATAACAATGATCATATCCGTTACCATTATCATTGTTATGAAAATTACCATATATGAGATATATTAATGTACATATGGTCATGTGCTCATATATATATATATATATATATATATATATATATATATATATATATATACATTCATTAATTCATTCATTTCTCAAGCCTAAAGAAGACATTACAATTTTCATGGATAAATGAATACATAATTAGTATTGCCTGGCAAAGCTGAGTAAGACAGCTGACAGGAATATATATATATATATATATATATATATATATATATATATATATATATATATTATATACATACATATATCATATATATATATATATACATATACATATATATATATATATATATACATACATATACATATATATAAACTTAAACGACATTGTAATGCCAGTTCCGACATAAAAAATGTTCAATTTTATTTGCTTTTCCACGAGTGAGTTACTTTCATTAAAATCGAATCTAGTTTTATGTCTTATAATCACACGATTTCTTTATTAATTCACAAATTCAAAAATGAGTGAGTAACATTAATATTTTTTTCTTGGATTACACCAGGGGTCCAGCACTTAGCCCATTCATCTTTAACATCGTGATGGATGTAATGACCAGGGATGTTAGAGAAGCAGTGCCATGGTGCATATTATACGCGGATGACATTGTGTTGTGTTCAGAGGGGAGGGAGGAGTTGGAGGGGAGGTTGGAGAGTGGAGGAGCAGCACTTGAGGAGAGAGGACTGAGAATAAGCAGATCAAAAACCGAATATATGTGTTCTAGTATTACTGAGGGACGGTGGAAGTAGCATAAGATTGGGTGGGGAAGAAATAAAGAAAGTACAGAAGTTCAAGTACTTAGGTCCGTATTGGAGGATAGTGGAAGCATGGACCAAGAGGTGAGACACCGAATTCAGGCAGGATGGAATAACTGGAGGTCTGCATCAGGGGTACTCTGTGACAAGAAGGTCCCTCTGAAATTGAAAGGAAAGTTCCATAGGACGGGTGGTCAGACCAGCAATGTTATATGGAACAGAAACGGCAAGTATGAGGAAAACAGAGGAGAAGAAGATGGATGTAGCAGAAATGAGAATGTTGAGATGGATGTCGGGAGTAACAAGGGAAGATAGGATTAGAAATGAGTATATAAGAGGATCAACAAAGGTAGCTGAAATATCAAAGAAAATACAGGAAGGAAGGCTTCGATGGTATGGACACCTGTTACGAAGGGAGGAACGTCATGTTGGAAGACATACGATGGAAATGGAAAGTGCGGGGTAGAAGGAAGAAGGGAAGACAAGAAAGAGATGGCGTGATTGTGTAAGGGAAGATATGGAATTGAAAGGTATAAATGAGAACGAGGCACAAGACAGAAATACGATGGAGACGACTCATTCGTAATGGCGACCCCATACAAAAAATGGGTTTAAGCTAGGAAGAAGAAGAACATTAATATTTTTTTCTTTATTAATTATCCAAGTATTTATTTTTTAGGCAAACTGCTGATAAATAACGATTATAACCCGTGTTATAATCACACGGTTTCTTTATTAATTCAGGAATTCAAAAATGAATGAGTAACATTATTAACTTTTTTCTTTTTTAAATTTATTCAAGTATTTATTTTTTATGCAATCTACTAATAAATAACGATTATAACCCGTGCTATAATCACACTTGTTTGTTAATTGATTAATGGAAAAATTAATTAAGTAACTTTATTAATTTTTTTTAGCTATCCAAGTATTTATTTTTTTAGGCAAACTACTGATAAATAACGATTATAACCCGCATTATAATCCCACGGTTTGTTAATTAATTTAGGAATGAACAAGTGGGAGAGTAACCTTTTTAGTCCTTGGCCGTCTTTTTCGTGAATGGCTTTCCTGTTTATTAACAGGATCCCCCGAAGTGTTCAGCCTTATGGTGCCCTTAACCACTGCGTGTATCCTGTAGGTACTCGTTCAGCCTTGGCCCTATTATTCTTCTTTCCTAGCCGAGTGGGTGTTATTGTGTTCTAATTAACCGAAAGTGTTGTAGCGATAATGTGACATCCACCTCCTCCCCATTATTTTGTTTTTCTTTTTTTTTTTTTTTTTTTTTTTTTTTTTTTTTTTTTTTTTTTTTTTTGGTATCTACTTCAATGTTTACTTTATATTAGTTTTCTGTAAAAGCTAACTATTGAGATGGCTATTTGTCCGTCCGTCCGCACTTTTTCAGTCCGCCCCCTCAGATTTTCAAGACTACTGAGGCTAGAGGGCTGCAAATTAGTGTGTTGATCATCCACCCTCCATTCATCAAACATACCAAATTTTAGCCCTCTTGCCTCAATAGTTTTTATTGTATAAGAAGTTAAAGTTAGCCATGATGGTGCGTTTGGCAGCGCTATAGGACAGGCCACCACCGGGCCGTGGCTGAAAGTTTCATGGGCCGTGGGTTATACAGCATTATGCTACATTGTACAGAAAACTTGATTGCGCCGAAGAAACTTCTGCGTATTTTTTTACATTTTTTATTTAATTAAATCCTTTGTTTTATTTATTCATTTATTTTTGTGGTCACTGACACCTCCATAATGCAATAGAATTTACTGTATTTGGAAGACATGTCTTTGGCGGAGAGAGGATGGAACACCTATGTTTTGATGCAAAGTATCAGCACAAAACTAACACGGTTTTTTTTATATGTACAGAGGGCAATAGGACTCTCAGTCCAGTGACTTTAAGTAACCCAAGCCATAGGAAAATGTGATAAAGGAGGCGAGAAAAATTCAATATGTTTGCCACGATTGGTTGGTTTTGTTAGATTAGGCCGGCTTTATTTCGGTACGGGTGTTTGTCCGCGGGTTTGGTTAAGGTTTTTAAGGTAATAAGAGATCTGCAGGTTGTTCATGAATTTGATATATATAATATATATATATATTAATATATTATATATATATATATATAGTATTCCTATAATCTATATTATATAATATAGATATATATTATATATGTATATATGATATATATATATATATATATATCTATATATATATTTCTATATGTATATCCTATATATATATCATATATATATGTATATATATATATATAGTATTATATATATATATATATACACTGATATAATAATATATATATATATATATATAGATATTGATCTTTTTTATATAAATATTTCTGTATATTGATAATAGTAATATAGTATATATATACCCATATATTATATACATATATATGATATATCTATATATATAGGATATATATAGTATAGATATATCTATATATAAAAAGATATAATATATATATATATATATAATATATATATATATATATAATATATATAATATATACAACACTTACGTATCATAGCATATATATACTTTGTAGGTGAGAGGCAGCATTAACTTATATCCTCTCGTGATTGCTCTGTGGTTTAGGGCGCTTCACTGTACGTCTTGAATTCTTGGTTCTGTGGTTCGTGCTCAGGAGCCGACGAATTTATTATCGACTAAAAATTCCCCTTCGGTTTAACATATTTGAAAATATATTAATTCCTACACATTTTCAACGTTATAGGGACAAGATCCAAGATAAATACTCAAGAAAGTCGAACATATCACGCATGAATTGTTCAAGTGATGTGTCTTCGTCTGTATTGAGTTACACACTTGCTGTTTACGTTGCAACATGTAAACACTAGTTGATAAGAGGCTTAATTTACATTTTGCAATTATTTTTGTTTTTCCAAAAATACTTTATATAGGTTACTTGCAACTTAGATTTTAGAAGCTTGTTAAGGATTTCTTGGAATAATACGGAAGTTTGTCAAGTATCAGAAGTAGACATCAGTTAAGATTCGACTTTGGGGGAGGGGGGCGTGGGCGGGGTTATTTAAACCCTTGATTTTGATATAGGTTTATTATTTTTCAGTAAGTTTACATATTTGTCATTGCTGCAAGCAACGAAGAACTATTTAAAATATCCACAGGCATTAGCTTAAGTTTAAAATATGATGCATATAGAATATAATACAAATTAGATCTTTAGGAAAATGGGTAACTGTATGGCAAAGCAGCACATTGAAATGCCAGGTCTTTAGTGAATGACATCAAAAAAAGTTGTAAATAACCAATACCTAATTCTCTTTATTTTCCTTTCCTGTCCACTACTGTGGGTTTAGGGGAGAGAGAGAGAGAGAGAGAGAGAGAGAGAGAGAGAGAGAGAGAGGAAAAAACAAGACCATGTCTCAGCTGTCGTCACGGTTGGGCCGTTCTTGCCCGGAAGCTCTTTGTGCCTCCGGTAAGTCTGGCAGATGCTCTCTCGGGCTGGCCACCTCCTCCGCCACGACTGACTGTTATCGTCGTCATATTCTTCTTCTTCTTCTTTTCTTCTTCTTCTTCTTCTTCTTCTTTATCGTTCTCCCACACGGAACCCAATTATAGCCTGCAAAGTGGCTCACATCTCGTGGATTGTAATTACGGCGGGCCGGATGTATTGCATGGTACGGAAGTACAGTACCGTGTACTCTCTCTCTCTCTCTCCATGCACGCGTGTATATACTGTATATATATATAATATATATACATATATATATATATTATGTATATATATATATTTATATATATATATATGTAAGTATGTATGTGTATGTATATTTATATTTTTACACATATTATAGTCTATTATACTTCGTATGTTATGTGTGTGTGTGTGTGTGTGTGCGCGCGCGTATTTCATGGAAGTTCTGTCTCAGCGGCGTGCGTCTGGCTTTCGCTGGTCACCCAACCATGTTCTGACTAGACTCAATAGTTGTTGACCTTCAGTGAGCGGACTGGTATTATTTTATCGCTTATGTTAGTACCGGGCAAATATTATATGGGAAATTATCCATACATTGACCTAAACAAACCTTATTTGACTTTCAAATTAGGAAGACGTAAATCATTTAGATATTTACCGAACCTAAGTACTCTTCAGATAGTTGATGCTTACTTGGCAACGTGATACTCAATGACAATCATTTTATTGTCAGCATTTTCTTTAAATAGCTCCTTAAGTTCTCCTTAGAAGACTTGGCGGATGTTCTAGATTGCGAAAATTGATGGGCCGGAACATGATAGCATTCTACACATCCTGTATTAATCTTTTCTTTTTGTAGTCTCTTCAGAATGACTTATTTGCGGTCAGGTGGATCGAATGGGTTCCGATATTGAAAATACAGGAAATTCCGTCGCTCTAGCCTGTAATAGCTGTGTATTAGAAGCATATTATCGAGTATATTTGTTTTTCTCGTCTCTCTGGGAAACTATATCTTCTTTCGTATCTGTCTCGATTTTTATTTATGAAAGATATGTGTTTTTTACCATTGTATTTTTGGTACCATCCGTATTTTTGGTTTGTTATATCTTAGTAGTCTGACTTTCCTTGTTACGTTTGTAACTTGCTTTGCGAGCTAGTAAGGTTTTAGCTACTTCATTCTGAATGTTTGCACATTTGAATGATAATTCTCTCTCTCTCTCTCTCTCTCTCTCTCTCTCTCTCTCTCTCTCTCTCTCTCTCTCTGCTGGACTGATCGCTGAAAAGATAACGAGGGAAGATGTAATCAGCAATTATATATTACATTAACTCGTGCTGCTTCCCCTGTCAATAAGGCAGATGTCTTTGTCCTTACAGTCGCCTTTCTTTGTTTCTCTTTACGATGACTTCCAAAATTTCGAGATGAGGTTGCAAGATGCATGAACTTCCAGCCCCTACCCTACCCCTGTTGCATACCCCCACAGTTTACTATAAACCAGCCTCAAAGAAAATTTCACAGGAATCCGGCCAAGATGTCGAGATCTTGGTGAATAAACAAACCTGATTAGTAAGATGTCTTCCTTTAAGAGGCAGGTATAGGCTTATCGCTTCGTTCGTGACTAAGCCTCTCCAATCACTGCTGAACACGACCTATCCCATTAGAGATGCGCGATTTACGTTAATTTTCTACACAGAAAGGTAACTGTGTCACCAGCAAACTAATATGTCTGTCCAAAATCTGTCAGCAGTAACGAATAAGCAATAACCAATGCCATTTTCTTGCAAAGTCCACGTCCATTTATGTGTTGAGTGACGTCACTCAAACTTTCTATTTGATACACGCCTTACAATTATTGATATTTAAACATATATTTTTTAATATATCTTTTTAAAAATTCCTACTAATTTCTGCCTGACATATAATGTGCAGATGAAAATCGTAAATATAGACGAGACGAGGATTTTTGACGAAGGAATGCTGGCAATACAAAAAAGTTAATCTAAAGTAAAATACCACCAAAAGTTAAATTTCATCTAGAATCAGTTTTTTTGTTGCATAAATACCTTAAATTATGTCGTGTTTGTATTGGAGTTTTTGCTCAAGTATATTTTTATAAGATTTTAGATTCAGAAATTATCGTTTTCTTTGAGATCTGGGTTGAAGAACACAAGTTCTCGTTTTTTTTGAGATTTGGGTTGAAGAAGTCCCATGGTTTCCAGTGCTGTTAAACTTTGCCCATCACAAACAACGATGCATACATTACCTTCATTTAGCTTCCTTGGAGGAGTCGATGAAGCCAGCGAGTTCATTGAAGGAAGTTCGTTGCGATTCCAATAGGAACGAAGCGTTTTCTAACCAAGAGGACCGTTAGGGGATTGTAATAATCATACTTACTTACGCTTTTGGTTTTCAGGACTCATTATGACCCATAACCGGTTGACGAAGCTGCTAAGTATATTGATTTCCAATATAGGGGGCTTGAACAATAATATATTACCATCTCTCCATCGAACATAACTGTTCTCAGTGTGTGCACAAGATAAGCTGTACAATATATTGTGCCCTTTTCTCCTCGTACCTCGACTCCTCTTCACTAACACTTCAGATATTTTTTTATCTGCCTCTAAAAACCGTGGGTAACATTTTTTTTCCATTTTTAGTTTTCTGTAAAAGAAAACTATCGAGAAGGCTTTGTCTGTCTGCACTCTTAAAAACTACTGACGCTAGAGGGCTGCAAATTGGTATGTTGATCATCCACCCTACAATCATCAAACATTCCAAATTGCAGCCCTCTAGCCTCAGCAGTTTTTATTTTATTTTATTTCAGGTTAAAGTTAGCTATGGATCATTCATCTGGCACGGCTTTCCGGAGGCGTCGCCGATGCACCTTCACTTGACCGCATCTGGGGAGCAGGTGAGCGCTGCCCAGGCGTAGCTAAGAGTTTCATAGCGCAGCACATCGAGAGGCTCGTATTCATACAACATTATACACTGTACAGAAAACTCGAGTTCTTCGGTGCAAATTTTACTCCTTTTTTTTTTTTTTTTTGACTGAGACCACCAGAAAAGTATCAGACTCTCCAGCCAGTCATGGAAACCAAACGACGGGAAACAAAAGACGTTCGAAATGCGGCCTTTCTCTCCGGCCTTTCTCTCCACCAGGTCTCCTGACATTTCTGCAATTAATTGGAAATCACCTGAGCGTATAAGATCGGTCAGATCTCATCGTCTTTGCCCACTGGGGTGAGATTGCATTGAGTTTTGCCTCGATGTGATTCACCCGCTGGACTTCGCCTTTGTCTTCGCGCTCACGAACAATAGCGAGTTCAGCTTTATTTGCAGGTCGAAATTAGAGGAGACTTTAAGGACACTGAAAGGTCATTGCAGTGTGATAAATTTAGTCATTTAATATAGAAGTTATATATATATATATATATATATATATATATATATATATATATATATGTAAATGCATGTATAGAATAAATTATTTATGTGTCAAATATATGTACAACTGACTCACGAAGTTTGGAACGTGATAAAATGCATAAATAAAGTACAAGCCACGAAGGAAAGTGAAACACTGGAGTACCTGCAAGATCTTTCGACTCACGTCCTTTACTTAGCAGACAGACTGACATACATGAGAAACTGAGATGACAAGTATGTATATGTATATGTACAATATGTATATATATATATATAATATATAAATGTATATGTATATAAGTATGTATATAATATATATATATATATATATATATATATATATATATATATAGTATGTAGAGAATATATCGTGTAATATATACATATATATACATTTTAATCAATTTGAGTTTTAAGTTTCCAATAACGTCAGGGAATTAGGTTCTGAGGTAAATGACATTCACATCAGGAGTTACATTCCTTGATGGGCTTTAGAAATTCCAAACATTATCACAGACAATTTTTCTTTTTTTCACGAGAGATATTTTTTCATTAAAAATATTTTTGGGACACCGCAATTTTAGTTTACAAATACTCAACTTATATGATTTAGTTTATTTTTTTTTTTTTTGCAGTCATCTGATATAAAATCGTATTTCATCAGATCTTAATCTTCTTGAATTGTCAGCAAGAATTTATATCAACTAATTAATTTTTTATGTTTTTATACCTGAAAATGATATTGAACTGTATTTCTTTATTTTCTTAAAGAGTATTTATTGTTATTATTATTATTATTATTATTATTATTATTATTATTATTATTATTATTAGAAGTAAGCAGATCCTCTCTTCAACAAGTCTATTAAACACAAAGACTGCATCATTTGAGGTAATTTTATATTGAGTCTTCGCAATTAAAATTATAAGGAAATTGAGAAGACTTATAAAATTAACTCAAATGATGCAGGTAGTCTATTATTATATTATTATTATTATTATTATTATTATTATTATTATTATTATTATTAGAAATTCACAGTTCCGTGAAAACAAATTGTTTAAAAAATATCCACAATTATATGTAAAATATTTTCTATGTAAAAATAAAAATATAAAAAACAAAGACTTTCGAACACCTGAACGGTGTTCCTCATCAGTGTGACGTTAAAATGTAAATATTATTATTATTATTATTATTATTATTATTATTATTATTATTATTATTATTATCATCAACACAATAGCAGAACAATAAAAAGGATGTTTTAAAGATATAGTAGAAACTCTTTCCATCTAATTGTATCAAGTTGCAAAAAATCTGTGGATTATCTCAAGTCTTTTCATCAGAGGCTGTTTTCTCCGAAGCCTCCATTGTCCAAGAGATCGCAATCTGAAAAACCGGAGGAAGACAATGCAGGGAACTGCGCTCTCATTCTTTGGCGTCAGACTCTTATTTTTTTGTTTATTTTTATTTTTTCCTTGTCACGTGACATTTTTTTTCTGTTGGTCTGGTCACGTGAAACCCAAAAACGCTAGGACGCGTTCTTTTGTTTATTAATTTATTTATTTACTTATTTGTGTGATAATATATTTTTTTGGACGCGTGTGAAGACAATGGTGTTAAGGCCCTATTCTCGATTTTTGGTAATGGCGTGAGGGTTTTTGTCTGTGTTTTTTCTTTTTTTCTTTCTATAGGGAGTTTTTTCAATGCGCACTCCTAAGTCTGTTTCCTTATCTTCAATTTGTAAAATTATTTAATCTATATATATATATATATATATATATATATATATATATATATATATATATATATATATATGTGTGTGTGTGTGTGTGTGTGTATGTGTATATATATACATATATATACATATATATACATATATGTATATAATAGTATGTATGTGTATATATATATATATATATATATATACTATATATATATATATATATATATATATAGAAACTAACAAATTGAGCTACAAGTCGAATTTTTTCCTGTATTATCATTTTACATAATACAGACAGAATAAATCTTTCATATAAATGTGAATTTTGTATATTTGTATGTCTGTATATTAGTGCGCTGTAGAAACTCGAACCGCTTGACCGATCTAGACAAAATTTGGCACGTGGCCATTATTTGACCAAACTTACATGATATGGTAGATTTCAAACCCATATCCCCGTGACAGACATACAAACGCAGACATCACTAAACAACAAGGCTTCATCTTTCATAAGAAAATATATGCATCTTGCTTGATTGATTTCCCTTACAACGAATGAACTAATAAATACAGACATACAGAGAACTAATTATATCTTATTAAATATGACGCAACTGCACTGTAACAACGACAAAGGTTTCTCGTCGTATTCGCCAGTTACATATAGGTCATAAATGTTAACAATGCAAGTAATTATGGA
Source organism: Macrobrachium nipponense (assembly GCF_015104395.2). NCBI lineage: Eukaryota > Metazoa > Arthropoda > Malacostraca > Decapoda > Palaemonidae > Macrobrachium > Macrobrachium nipponense. The sequence continues at coordinate 23,866,910 of NC_061088.1, read as the reverse complement.
GTATTACTGGTAGTGAAAGAATTAATGGGAACGACATCATGTTATTTGACTAGTTCACTTGTAGCTTTCAAATGACCTTGACACAAAAATTAAGTTACCAACCCCATATTTTGTCCACAAATGAGTTCGGTTGATGACGGTGGTTTTTGAAAGGTTTGCCAAAATTGATTTTTTGTGTATGATGTTATGTGCTTATTCGCTTAAAATGCCCAGTAATTTGTTTAGGTTTCTTTAACGTATAGTTCCTCGTTGGACGAGAGGGTTACATGCTCGCCTACCGATTAGGTAGTCCGAGTTCGCTTCCCCGTTCTGCCAACGCAGAATCAGAGGAATTTATTTCTGGTGATTAGAAATTCATTTCTCGATATAACGGGGTTCGGATCCCACAATAAGCTGTAGGTCCCATTGCTAAGTAAGCAATTGGTTCCTAGCCACGTAGAAATATCTAATCCTTCGGGCTAGCCCTAGGAGAGCTGTTTATCAGCTCAGTGGTAAACTAAGATATACTCAACTCTTTAACGTCTGGGCGTTATCTTTCTGTTTTCCACTATTTCTATAATCTTCGTTCGTTTGAGAGGTCTATTGATCGTTTGTTTTGGTTTTAAGCCCCATTCACTGACTGCACACCTTCCACATTTTTGTATCACCTTCAGGGGTATTCTAGTTCAGGACAATGGAAACGGCTTCCCTTCCGTACAAATATTAAAGTAAAATTCTCTTTCCTTTGAGTTCCTCTATTCCTTGGATCGAATTCGAACAAGAGTTCCGCTCTCGTAGTTAAGATGATCAGGCCTCAACTTTGCTCTTATACACTCAAACAGTGTTTTTTTTTATCTAGCTGAAAAGATCTCATGTGTTTATAAAAGCTGCATGGTGCTTTGCTTTTTGTAATGGGTACTTAACTAAACCGCCCTTCCTTTGAGGTTCGCGCTTGTTATTACCAACGTTTGAGAATGTGGGACTTTACTTTTAGTGTAATGACTCGTAACGAAAATACATAGGATGGCAAGCATCACTATAGTAGATTCACATCAACCGTGCATTTGCTGTCTAGGCCAGTCCCTTACGACGCTCCTGATTGGCTGTTGATAAGCCAATCACAGGGCTGGAAACTCTCGGTCTCTCGAGAGAGTTCACATAGGCAGGATGTGTGTTCCACCTCTCCTGAGGGATACTTTTGAAAGACGCATCCCTCAGGAGAGGTGGAACATGCATCCTGCTTATGTGAACCCTCGAGCGAGACTGAGAGTTTCCAGCCCAGTGATTGGCTTATCAACAGCCAATCAAGAGCGTCTTAAGGGATTAGCCTAGACATCAGATGCACAATTAATGTGAATTTACTATAGCTGATGCTATTTTAAAATCGGTTCTTCAATGCTCTGCAGAGTAAAAGGCCCCTTTGTATTCCATTCACCCTTCTGTTCAGTCCGCTTGATTGATCAGTGTTTAATAGGATGGCCTCTAAAAAGTTAACACGGAAGATAGGAAAATAGATTTGGATTAGATTCATATGATTATGGAAGAGTGAAATATGCACTCATTCTTACTGCTGCAATATTTGAAGATCTATAGAGAGCTTTCGAGAGCCTGAATAGCTCTCATGATCAATCTGCAAAGTGTTCAAATTGATCATGAGATCGGATCAGGCTCTCTGAAGCGGTTTATGTGCATTTTATCAATTTTTGACAGAGAAAGTGCATTGGATTTCACCCTTCATTCTATTATTATTATTGTTGTTCTTAAGTGGCCTACAGTTAAAAGTAACACGGCAATAATGGCTATTAACATGCCGAAGAATATTCAACAGAAGCTAATGTCAGTAGGCTATTTTACCAACAACCTTGGCAAAGGAAAATGTATAATGATTGGCAGCTTTTGTTTACCCTACTCTGTATTCGCTAACCGTTTTGAGTTAGAATCTAAGAATTATTTGTTCCTCTCGAGTTCTCGTTGGTGACAACTTTGCCTATTGTCTGGTGATAAAACGAGATTCAGGCGATGAATTTGTTTTTTTATTTATTTGCTTTTGGAAGGTGACACTGCACAAAGTCTTGGTCTTTTTATGGCACTAGTTATCGTTTCACTATTTTGCTTTTTTTTTATTCATTCGTCGATGTTACATTCATTTTTAATATTTGTGTTAATTTGGTAGATTATTGGTCGTTTTCCGTACTTTCATAATTAAATAGCTCTTCCATATTCACTGATTATTCTTTTGTAATGAGGTAGGAGTTGGGATGGGGAAGCAGTGGGTTGCAGGAAGGGTAATCAACCTGCCCCTCGCATACAGTCCCCCAACCCCTCCCCCCCAAAAAATGAAACTTGCAATAAAACTGAGTGGACTGCAACTAACGTCGATTGGTCACGATGCCCTCAAAATGCCAAAGCAATAAACAATAGCAAGTTGTTTTCCTCCCTGGGGTCTATTGGAAAAACAGAGAACGAAATCGTTATGTTTTTTTAGATGCGCGAGTTCCGGCCTGCAACGAGTGTCATCATTGTGTATGTGCATCCGCCTTGCGAGGTGATGAATGGCTGTCACGAGGTGGGAGATTTTGGCCGAAACAATCGAGGGCGGAGGAGGGAAAGAATGCTTATATATATGAGTTTCATGACTTGTCGTTGCTTGGCTTAGAAGCTCAAATTATTCATCAAACGACGTCTTAATGAATGCGTTTTTGTCCTATTTTGTTGTGGGTGTTGTTACAATCTGGTGAGTCACATATTCCTATTTTGTTTGGTTGTTGTTAAAATCTACGAGTCACATACTTAGTCCTATTTTGTTGGGGGTGTTCTTACGTGTTCTTACAATCTGACGAGTCACGTACTGATTCCTATTTTGTTGGAAGTGTTCTTACGTGTTCTTACAATCTGACGAGTCACGTACTTTAATCCTATGTTGTTTGGGGTGTTCTTACAATCTGACGAGTAACATGCTTAGTCCTATTGTTGGGGGTGTTCTTACAATCTAACTACATACTTAGCCCTGTTCTGTTGGGGGTGTGCTTACAATCTGACAATTCACATAAAAGATAAACATTAAAATAATACAGTATGAGGGTGAATAGTAATAAGCACATTTTAATTTGCTTGATTGTAGGAAAGTTAGTACTTATTTCCGTAGTGAGTAGTGCTGTAAACATCCTGCAGGCACATCTGTTCTCTTGATCGTAATTATAGTATTTTTGGTTAATTAAGAGTCTTTCGGTAAATGGATCGTACTGAAAGTGACAGCAGAGTCGTTGCCGGCTTCGGTAGCTATCGTAAACATCATTACGCCTTGCGTCATTATACATCTTCATTACAAGACGTCGATGACGTTAATTCAAAGCAGCTGACTTCATTACAGACTTCATTACAGTATTCATAGACCGACTATAAAAGCAGAATACGTTAAGTGACGAAAGCATGAACGCATGGCAAGGTCGTTATTGTAGTTGTTCTTGAATATCTGTCTGCATTCCTAGATAGCATTATTACATATATTACAGGTGAGATAAATCGAAGAGCATGGAATGTGGATCAGCTTGCTCTGAGGTGGTCTGTACGTGTCGAGAGATAAGATAACGATAAGTTATTATTATTATTAATTAATATTTGAGTAGATGAAACCTAATCACATGGAACAAGCACGCAGGGGCCATTGACTTGAAGTTCAAGCTTCCAAAGAAGGTTGGTTTCAACCTCCCACCCGAGACCCCACGCTGCAGTAGAAACTGATCATGCAACAGAACCGGTGATTTTTCATCACCCTGGAGGAGATGCTAACCCGCGACATCTGAGTGGTATACCACGACACTAACCACTATAACAGGGAACGAGTTAGTTGTTGAAAATGCCTTGTACTTCGAAAGCTCATGTAACAAGGAAGGAGGGGAGATCGATAAAGAGATTGATAGGGAAAAGGAAGAGGTATTGTAACAGTGAAGTCTCTAGATAAGGAAGTGTATGGAAGAGAGTTCAGTAGCAAAGTATATGGTTACAGGTTGGTGGTTTGATTCGCTGCGGATGATGCAGGGAATCTTTTGCACAGGGGTTTCATCCTTAATTTAGTAGTTAAAGGATGAATGTGGCTTGTCAGTTAAGTATATCTTAGTTTAACCAGACCACTGAGCTAATTGACAGCTCTCCTAGGGATGGCCCGAAGGATGAGATATCTTTACGTGGCTAAGAATCATTGGTTACCTGGCAACCGGACCTACAGCTTATTGAGGGATCCGAACTACATTATATTCAGAAATTAATTTCTAAACACCAGAAACAAATTCCTCTGGTTCCACGTTACAGAGCGGGGAATCGAACTCGGGACTACCGAATTGGTAGGCGAGCACGTAACCCACTCGACCAACGAGAAACTTGTGGCTTGTCAGTACGTAGATTTTCTTACGGGTCATCATCCGTGTGGGAAAATAAATAACGTGTGAAACAAAGTTGACTTAGTTTTCGGAGGGGTTAATTGATTTATTGGCTTATTTCTTCTGTTGTCAGTATTATGTACTGCAGAAGGTGGTTGGGCCTGCTTGGCTTATAGCTGCATTTTATGTTTGTTTCTTGCATATTTGTTAAACGAATTTTGGTTTGTTTTAGTGTTGTGCTTTTTATTTTTCTGTAAAAGAGAAGTATTGAGATAGCTTTCTCTGTCTGCCCGCACTTTTTCTGTCCGTCCTCAGATCTCAAAAACTACTAAGGCTAGAGGGCTGCAAATTGGTACGTTGATCATCCACCCTCCAATCACCAAACATACCAAATTGCAGCCCTCTAGCCCATACAGTAGTTTTTGCTTTATTTAAGATTAAAGAAAGCCATAATCGTGCTTCAGGCAACGCAACAACACAGGCCAACACGGCCGGCTGAAAGTTTCATGGGCCGTGGCTCATACAGCATTATACCGAGACCACAGAAAGATAGATCTATTTTCGTTGGCCTTGATTATACGATGTACAGAAAATTCGATTGCGCGTTTCTTCTGCGCATTTTTTATTTGTTATACTTGGTATGTGTTATTCAAATTATACGAGGTTCCTTTGCTTTGGTCGGATAAAGAACCACAGTTAAATACTGAAAAAGACTTGTAAAAGGCGCTGCAAAGGAAAGTGTGTTTTTAATGATGACTCTGATAAGGATAAAAAAAAACGCCGGACATCGTACCACCACCTCAAACGGATGTGTTAAAAAGAAAAAAAAAAAACTATAAACGCAAATAGCGACGTAATAAAGCTGTGCAGAAGTTTTTGCTATTTTTTTTAAACAAGCCATTCGGAAACATTGGAAAATGTCAGAAGTAATGACACAGGGTTTTCCAGTTTTCCCAGATAATAACCGGATAAGGGTATGAGAGCTAAGGAGTTATCACGGGTTTGCTCCTTTTCAAATGACAAGCGGTTGGTGGTAATAATATTGAGATCTAAAGTGGTACGAAATGACCCCTCAGGATTATTTCAAGGTTGTAGCTTTGGTGTGACTATGTCCAAGAGGATGTAATCGGGGCTCCTAGTTAGTGACCCCAAAGGGTATTAACCCAGTATGTATCCACCTTTGCGGCGTGTTTAATACAAGCCCGTTTGGGATGACCGTAAAACATAAACAGAAGACTGTAGATATGACATATTAGTCCTAGCTAACGACCCCCGAAAACCCTTAAAGCCACTATCTAGGAAAGATCGTAATCGGTGCAATAATCATATTAACAACAACCACAAATAGATGTCATAGTAGTTGAAGCACTGTCCAAATTCTCTAGCTATGGTTGGAGTCAGTACCATAGGACAGTTGATAATGAAGTTGAAATGACAATCAAGAATATGTTCTGAATGGTAAGGGAAGAAAAATTCAAAGCTAAGGAGGTTTGCCTTCGTTATTTCAAAGCTGAAGAGGTATACCATTAATCTCTTTATCTTTGCTTCGCCAATGGACATGGTTGTTGTTTTTTATTAGGTTGACGTTATCCCGAAACGGACTCTTGTTCATAGAGCAGCCCGTAGTAAATAACATGGATACTTTTCGCTTTGTAGACCAAAATGGTTAGATACACTCTGCTTTGTAGACCAAAATGGTTAGATAATCTGAGCTTTGTAGACCAAAATGATTAGGTACTCTGTGCTTTGTAGACCAAAATGGTTACATAAGGTTAGTTGCAATATGATAGTTCACCTTTTAGATGCAAAAGGTAGTTACACGGTCGCTTTTAATAATCTTTATACGGTTCAAGTTGTGGCAAGAACCTACATGAAAATAATATTGAATCGAGCTACTATATATCGTCTGTAGCGAAGGCGTTCTACGTTCTGTGGAGTTTTCGTAATAACTTGACACCCCCAGTCTGTACCTAAACTAGATAAGAGAAAAAAGCAAAATCAAACCATCAGTCTGAGTTACAATCCACTTAAGTCCCTCAAATCTGTGGCGTTTTAGGTAGTTCCAAGACCATTTTCATAAAGGCAGTCATTTCCCCAGTGAAAATCAAGGTTGCTAGCACGCAATGTCACGCTAATTCTGGTCTGAGGTTCGACAGGAAGCGTGCACTTTCGGGTGGTTGGCGGAGATCTCATGAGGTGGGAGCAAATGCACCCGTAAAATAAAGGAATAGGCTACAGTTAGCTCTTTCCCGTTGCTGCAATCCCTTTCATTCCGTTTACTGTACCTCCGTTCATATTCTCTTTCTTCCATCTGATTATCCACCCTTTCCTAACAATTGTTTCTTAGTGCAACTGCTGAGAGGTTTTCCTCCTGTTACACCTTTCAAACTTTTTATTGTCAATTTCCCTTTCAGCGTTGAATGACCTCATAGGTCCTAGTGCTTGGCCTTTGGCCTAAATCCTATGTTAGTTCATTATTATAGTTCTCTTAGACTAAAATGAAACACCTAGAGTCGGAAACATCCTGAAAAAACAATTGTTACAAGGAGTTACAAGGATTACGATGTCTCAAAGACTTGTTAGTCCATCCGAGGAGACATAGAAGTAATATGAAAATAGTTGAGTTTTACTAAAACCGCTGACTCTCTACTTGCACACCTCATGTTGCTGATTAATAAGATATATATGATCTTATATTTTGATTTGCGTTTCGATCTTTTGCCTAAGTTCTTTACCGACATGCATCTTTGAGCTTATGACGTCGGTTGAACATCTAGATTTGATGTCAGTAATGTATAATAATAAAATCCTAGTTGATCTTTCTTGTCCCCACCCCACTCGGTTGGGGACGGGGTAGTAAGGAGATGGAGAGGGGCAGGGGAGACATGATACATCCAGCCTCCTCCTGCAAACCTGTTGGTAGGTGGGGGAGACATGACTGGCAGCGCCAGGTTCCAGCGCAGCGTAGCGCACTCCATCAAGTTCGTAACTAATAAAAAGTCATATTAGCATTGTCACGATTCTTAAGCGCACTTTCAGTCAACCGAATCATAGCCGATGTCAGCTCCCAAAATTTACTTGTTCATTCAGATGTTTTACTTGAGTTTTTTTTTTTTTTTTTTTTAGCTACTTTCAAATCGTGTTTACCTTATGCCAAGAATTTACAACCCGACCATCAGTTCTCCATTATCAAAATTAGTACTTTTATTGCCATTGTTATAACTTCCTTCGTCACTTTACATGAAATATTTTATGCTTGATTAGGTATTCTTTGAGATTATATATATGTGTGTGTGTTTATAATATATATATATATTTATATAATATATATATTTTTATAATTAATGTATAATATATATATATATATATATAATATATATATAATGATTTTTATTATATATGTTATATATATATAGTATGATATATATATATATATATAATATATATACTATAATATATCTAATATCATATACACACACACACATATATATAATCTCAAAGAATACCTAATCAAGCATAAAATATTTCATGTAAAGTGACGAAGGAAGTTATAACAATGGCAACAAAAGTACTAATTTTGATAATGTATGTATATATATATATATATATATATATATATATATATATATATATATATATATATATACATACATACATATATATACGTATATTCTTGTGAAATACGAATGAAAAATAAAGATGTGAAGAAGTGGGATAAATTGTCAGCGTATTATTATGTCTTGAAAAGAACCGGAATGGTGATAAATGTGGAAATCTACAAGGAATGGTAAAATTCTTAGCATAAGTGGAGGGATTGGTAAAAGTGCTCGCAGATGTGTCAGTATTATGGGAAGAATGAAAGACGGTCAGTTGCCGAAAAGCGTGAATGATTTTGAAGTGCCAAGCGGTTAGTGTTAAGTGGTAAGCGTAGTGAAAGACCCAGAAAGTGTTTGATAGACGGAGAGAAATATATATTAGAAAAGAAGGGAGTAAATGCTCATGAAGCAAACATCGAAGAGAATGACTCCGTATTATGTTATGCGTGTTCGACGTCATGCTGATGAGCTGTCTGTGTAGAGTCTATGAATTTGCTAACGTGGAATTTTTCTCACTATTGAGCTCTTCCACAATTTAACACTTAATGAACGTAAGAATAATTCACGACCGTTTTGTTAATTTTCCTCCGGACAGAGAGAGAGAGAGAGAGAGAGAGAGAGAGAGAGTAGTTTGACGACCTCTTCGGATGAGCTCCGTTAAATACTTTAGGCAAAAAGAGAGATTTTCCGCTGGCGGGCCGTGTATCCAGGTAGCGAAAAGAATCAGCGATGAGTTCATGTTTGTTTGTTTTTATCAGTTTTTTTCGCTTACTCGGGGAGCCTACAAATTACTTTGTTGTTGTTGTTTTTGTTCTTGATGTTGTACTTGTTTGGAGGGTAGGAAAGCCCTATGAAAAACCCTAAAAAGGTCTGAAAAAGGTGTTTTGCGTTGAGTTAAAGATACAGGAATTTTAGGACAGTACATTTATGATTTATTGATTAGAATGAAAATGTAAAACAATGAATACTGTGCTTGTTAAAGAGCACAGAACAATAATTTCTGATAAAATATAGCGTATTTATTTCAATTTTCGTCGAAACAGTGCACTATTTGACCTTTAGCTTTTAGCACGCGGCCCGAGTAAGCTGGAGGTCGGATCACACCTTGTTTTATCATGTATTTCTGTATGCTAATTGGGACTTACTTCTTATCGCAATTTTAGGTATTAAAGGCTCTGATATAATTCTGTTGCTTCTGGTGTTTTTAAGGAAGACACAAACAGATACCGTTAATGTTTAAGGTTTGTGTTTTATGAAGTGTATCAATGCTGGAACTTTATATTGAAGTGATGGACAACGCTAGTGAGATGAGGAAAATTGCTATTTAAAAGTTGACCAGTGTGATGCTGGTCTACTTTCTGTGTCTATTAGTCATAGTATTGCAATCATTTAAAAAGAGGACCGGCATCATTAGCTCTGTAATTGTGTTATGAATAAAACCTACTACTTTTACTTAAGACACTGCTTGAAAACCGACAAGTATTACTATTAAGAGTGCCTAATGACGTCTATTACTACTACCTAGTTAATCCAGCTCACTTGGATTTCAACACATAATGAATCCAGCTCATCTGTACAGAAAACACTTGATAAATGAATTCGTTAAGTAGGCGAATTAATTTCAATTATATTAATTACTTTTGATAACTACTACTACTATTTGATTGATTGATTGATTGTTTGCTTTATAATGACTAAAACTGGCGTGACAACATCTCGGTTACGACGCCAGTTTCAGTAACGGCAAATCAATCAATCAAATAGAAGCAGTAGTTATGGAATTCTTGTCGCTGTCGTGTGCGAATGTTCTTTTTATCCTGGGTCATTAACATCAGTAAACATAAAGCCTCTTTTCACAGTTATTGTCGAGTAAAAACAAACAAGCCACAAAGGACGGAAGTAGGCGCTGCATTTTGGGGCTGGGGGTGGGGGTGGTTGGAGGGAAGGTGGAGTGGTTGGGCTGGGTGGCTTTGAGAGAGGGAGGTAAATGATTGCAAAATAGTAAGAGCATGTAGTGTGTGTATGTAGTATGTAAATATAGTATATATATATATATATATATATATATATATATATATATATATATATATATATATATATATATATATATATATATATATATATATATATATATATATATATATATATATATATATATATTCATTTATTTATATAGTATAATGGATACATTCGAAGATAAATTGTTAGGATCAGATGATTGTGGAGGTATATATATATATATATATATATATAAATATATATTATACGTTATACGTATATATATATATATATATATATATATATATATATATATATATATATAATATAAACAAGCAGAGCAACAATCATGAGAAACATGTCCAAGAAAATTATATAAACTATCAAATGTTTGTGTATATACTATATATATATATATATATATATATATATATATATATATATATATATAGTATATACACAAACATTTGATGGTTTATATAATTTTTTTTCTTGGACATGTTTCTCATGATTGTTGTTCTGCGTGTTTAGTTAGTTCAGAGTTCAAAAACATTGACCATGAAGTACAGAAAAAGCTTGACAGACAAAACAATTATTCTCGAAGGGTAAAAAAAAAAAAAAAGGGGTGAAGTGAAACAAAACAGAAAGTAAGAGAAATCGAGGTTGATCCCTCAGAGGAAACAGGGAGACACGGTGGGGTGCTCATCGGTACCTCGTAATTGAGCCTCTCAAGTTCATTATAGCCTTGGCGCGTTCAACACCTGCTCAGGAGCTTCGGAACAAGAAACTGAATGGTTTCGTTTGGTTGCGTTCGCTAACGACTTGTCCTTAATTTGATCTGATGTGTTGCTTTTAATTTCTGTTAAAGAAAAAAAAAAAGTGTGCCGGCTTTGTCTGTCCGCCCTCACTTTTTTTCTGTCCGCACATTTTCTGTCCGTCCTCGGATCTTAAAAACTACTGAGGCTAGAGGGCTGCAAATTGGTATGTTGATCATCCACCCTCCGATCATCGAGCATACCAAATTGCAGCCCCCTAACCCTAGTAGTTTTTATTTTAATTAAGATTAAAGTTAGGTATAATCGTGCTTCTGGTAACGATGTAGGATTGGCCACCACCGGGCCGAGGTTAAAGTTTTGTGTGTCGCGGCTCATACAGTATTATGCCGAGATCAACGGAAGATTGATTTATTTTCGGTGGCCTTGATTCAGGCGGCTGTACAGAAAACTCGATTACACCGAAGAAACTTGTTTTGCCGTAGAACTGGTTTTTCATCTTCCGCTCTATCACATTTATTATCATTACTTCGGTCAAAGAAGTATAAGTCTTCCTAAAGTTTTCAACTCAGTGTGTGTTGTAGAAAATATCTGGAGACGGACCAACAGTAGTTAGGTGAAATCTTTGAGAACATAAATTAAGTAGGTCATAAGCAAGCTCCGTGTTTTTATTTCAGTTACCAAGTATATGTAGATAACTGATCGGAGCTATTGGATAATAGTTAGGTGTTGAGGATGCAAATAATTACTTGCATGAGAAGGAGATTCACAGTCAAAGTTCAAGGACGAACTTAGTCTTTCTTATACGGTGTGAGGCGTTGCATGACTATACTCTGTTTTTTTTCATCTGTCCATCCGGCTGTGGGGTTTTTGTATGGTAACACTGCGTCCCGGGCTTTAAATAATTACGCTACGTGTAAGTTTTAGGTAAATAAAAGGATATCTGGGTGTACATTTGCAACTGAAAAGTGTTTTAATAATTTACTGTATGCGAATTACACCTTATTTTTCGGAATTGGTTTATTGTTATTATTGTTGAATGTAAGCTCCCTTTTCGGGGTGGCGAATGGAACAGCCAGACGCAGTGGCGGGAAAATTGCTTCTCTCGCTGTTCACTACGGCAAGATGTCAACGTATTACTTCATTATACGTAAGTATATCAGTATGTACTGTTAATTTTTATAAAGTGCGTTTCAGCCAGATACGATATGACGTAACTTGGTTTAGCATCTGTTTGATGGAATTTGCGTCTGGCTGTTCCATTCGCCACCCCGAAAAGGCAGCTTACATTCGACAATAATAACAATATCCTATTTCGAATATTAACGGTGTAATTCGCATACAGTAAATTATTAAAACACTTTTCAGTTGCAAATGTACAACCAAATATCCTTTATTTACCTAAAACTTACACATAGCGTAACTATTTCAAGCCCGGGACGCAGTGTTACCATACAAAAACACCACTGGCGGATGGACAGATGAAAAAAAACAGAGTATAGGTGTTAATATACTTTGACAAGTGATCTTGTCATTAGTTATTGTTACTCACTAAACACATTTATCTTGTTATTGTTTTCTTGAACAGTATTTTGACTTATTGTTCCTTAAAACCACATTAATAACTACGATTATGTGCATCGTTCAGATCAGCTCTAACAAACGTGATTCAGAAATGCAGAGGATGCTCTAGTACCATCCGGTAGATTGAGAGGCGCAGATGATCGTTCGTTGCTATGTGGAGTCCATGACAATGTTCCGCTGTAACAAAGGCCGCTGACTCGATAACAAATAAAATCTCCGTTATTTCAGAAGTAATTAACGAAAGCAAGGGAACTTTCCAAAAATGAAAAAGAGTATGAGGACCTTCTAAAGTACGAGGAGAAAGTAAACAAACGAAGAAGTACGAAGCGGAAGTAGGTTGGGAACATTAGACCTACGTGACGAAAGTAAACAGAACTTTGAAAGTGCGTAATAAAAGTAGCGAGAACTTGCATTGCACGATCAAAATTGTGAAGACGAATCCGCTCCCTATAACAAATGGTTTTGAAAACTAAGAAAACTCTTTTGTTATAAACGTCGAATGAAAACCGAGTTCTTCGAGACTAAGGCTTGAGAGTTTTCGAGACAGTGAGAGACGTGACATCGGCGAGTACTTTGTTCGGTTGCGTTCGTTCAGCATGACTTCGCCTTCCGAGGTGAAAGGCGATGAATTATGACAACGGACGAAACTCTTTGCGTCGTTTTTGCCCTGGCACGTTGGCGGTCATTGCCTTTTCATAACTGTGGACACCGAGAGAGAAAGAGAAAGAGTGAAAGTAATGGAACACCAATTTTAAGAGGTGTAGTGAGTGCAAAACTATTTGTAATTTTTAAAGAAATATTGCGGAGATTCTCTCTCTCTCTCTCTCTATTTAACGCTTTCAGTAGGTAATTCGACATAAGATTCTGACGATTTTGTTCATCTACATAAACAAACATTATTTCTAGCTTATCTAATTGTGTACCTGTTGTTCTTCACAACTCAGCATCTGTCTCATTCCCTATCTCCAGCTGTGATCATCAAGATTTTTCACCCATTTTTATTTCTCTTTTACTCCACATTTTTTTTTTCAATTATTTTTTTCTGCATCACCCTTGATTCTTAACTCCCGTTATTTTCCGTTGACTTTCTTCATCACTAGACGATTACTTCACTTTTTCTTCATTACCAGATGGTTCTTATCTTAAATTGTACTTTTTTTCATTGTATTTATCGCCTCATAATGCTTATCTCCCATTTAGATATTCTACTTGTCTCCATCACCTCATGAATCATATCACCCTTATATTTTGTTTCTAAACTTCTTCCATTTATATTTCTCTTAAATCTTGCTTTTATTTCTTTCCGTTTCTTGTATCACCTCATAATTCTTATCTGTTAATGTTTTCTTCTCTTTCTTCATCACAGGCCCTAAGCAATCAATTCCAGACTTCAGAACCTGAGTGCCATTCTCTGTCTTCTCTCTCTGAAAATCAGCCTAGGTCTTATGAGTATTTCATACTTCAGAACTTGAGTGCTTTTCTCTGTAGAATTTCAATCTTAAAATCAGCCCAGATCTTGAGAGTATTTCAGACTTCAGACTGCAGAACTTGAGTGCCATTCCTTGTCTTCTTTCTCTCTGAAAATCAGACCAGATCTTGAGAGTATGTCGGACTTCAGAACTTGAGTGTTATTCTCGGTAGCATTTCAATCTGAAAATCAGCCCAGATCTTGAGAGTATTTCAGATTCCAGACTTCAGAACTTGAGTGCTATTCTCTGTAGCAATACTCTCTGAAAATCAGCCCAGATCTTGAGAATATTTCAGACTTCAGATTTCAGAAATTGAGTGCTATTCTCTGTAGCATTTCTCTATGAACATCAGCTCAGTTCTTGAGAGTATTTCAGAGTTGATATATCAGATATTAGACTTCAGATTTCAGAAATTGAGTGCTATGCTCTGTAGCATTTCTCTCTGAAAGTCAGCCCAGATCTTGAGAATATTTCAACCTTCAGAACCTGAGTGCCATTCTTTGTCTTCTTTCTGAAAATCAGCCCAGATCTTGAGAGTATTTCAGACTTCAGACTTCAGAACTTGAGTGTTATACTCTGTAGCATTACCTCTGACAATCAGCCCAGATCTTGAAAGTATTTCTTGAGTTAGGTGCCTGTACTGATTCCTTGTGATTTTCTGCAGATTTTCTTATAGATTCGTCCTTCCTGTGCTCCAAGCTAATGGGGTGCCTGAAACCCTGTTTCTTTTATTTGCCAACCTTCAGATTTTAAGTGAGGGTTTTCTTCAAAAGGTATTGTCACGTACTACTGCACAATTTATCTTGAAAAACTGCCAATTTCATCAGAGTTCTTTATTATCTGCCACTTACATTTTTTGTTTCTATTCTGATTACCCAGAGAGAGAGAGAGAGAGAGAGAGAGAGAGAGAGAGAGAGAGAGAGAGAGAGAGAGAGAGAGAGAGAGAGAGAGAGCGAAGTTGTGTAGAAAAAAACCATGTTTACACATTGCTGATATTACAGTGCTACGCATAACTCAGCAACTTGGGTATACCTGTAGAGAACTGTATTTAGTTGAGGTAAAACCACATTTTAAAAGAAATAAAGAAACCTCGTGAAGGGAACAGATGCTGCTTCCTCGTAGATGGGATTAGAAGAAGATGAAGAAGAAGAAGGTGCCAATTAGAACATTGAAAGCCCAGTAACAGCTATAGTGCTGCTATTGTCAAAAGAAGCGTGAAGTGGCAATCTTCTGAGACCACAAAGTACTTAGAAAGTCAGATAGTAGAGAGAGAGAGAGAGAGAGAGAGAGAGAGAGAGAGAGAGAGAAAGTACTATAAAAGTTTAAAAATGTAAACAGGAGATATCAGTGTGAATAAATGCATGTGCACTCGTGCATGCTTTCCCTTTAACCCCCCCCATATATATTATTTATATATATATTTATATTGTTTTATTTATAGTATATATGTATATATATATATATGTGTGTGTGTGTGTGTGTGTGTGTATAGGTATGTTTATATGTATGTATGTATGTATATATCAAGATAGAGAGAGAGAGAGAGAAAAAGCTCTTTATTTTTCCTTAATTCTTAGACGTGTCCGCAATTTGGATGATGCTTTCTTATCTTAAGCACGTGGTGTGTTCATCTTATGTTGTGGTTTGCTTAGGCATATTGATGTAGGCTTAATGTTGTTAACTGTTTTCCCATATATATATATTATATAGAGTATAATATATTATATACGTAGAATATATATATTATACTATACATATTTATATATATATATATATATATATATATATATATATATATATATATATATAGTTTTACCAGGTAGAGCCAGAAGCATTACAGAAATATGAGAGAGAGAGAGAGAGAGAGAGAGAGAGAGAGAGAGAAGAGAGAGAGAGAGAGAGAAATGACTACAATCTCTGAGATGTTATTGTTTACTGTTCGTCGCATTTCGGTTCCATTTATCGTCGGAAGATTGATTTATGAGCAGTGATTGATGGCGTAGTAAATACCTGCTGTTTATTCTCTCTCTCTCTCTTCTCTCTCTCTCTCTCTCTCTCTCTCTCACAAAACTTTGTATGACGGGTTTTTCGTCCTCTCTGGTAAAATAATCCCTATAAAGTAAATTGATCGCTCGAATAGAAAAGAACCTTTTTTCGCGTTGCATTTTCCATAACCAGAAATATTTAATTGAAGGCTGTATTGCACTTCTTCACTGATTGATTGATTGATTAAACATTGCAAATAGGCGTCAAAGGTGTTTTATTTATTTTAATTTCAATTTAAAGGTTCCCTAATTTCTGTTTATTTCACTGTAACTATGCTTATATATGTACACACACACACACACACACATATATATATATATATATATATATTATATATATATATATATGTATATATATATATATATATATATAATATGAAATCAATTGAAATAACGATAATTATAATTATAATAATAATAGTAATAATAACCTCATCCCAATAATATGAATACTGTTGATATATATATATATATATATATATATATATATATATATATATATATATATATATATATATATATATGTAAATATAATAATTCTATTTCAACATTGTTCATAAATATATAATGGGATGAGGTTAAGGTTATTATTATTATTATTATTATTATTATTATTATTATTATTATTATTAATATTCTAAGACAACAGAAATCTGTGTATCCTTAGGAAACTTGATGTACCAGCTACATGCTGATGAAAAGAAGATTGTATGAAGAATAGAGAAGACTCTATATATAAATTAAATTGCCGTGGAAACAGCTATAAATTCTCAACGCTACTGCCCTCAGAGAAAGTCTCCTGAATATTATTATTATTATTATTATTATTATTATTATTATTTTTTTTTTTTTTTTTTTTTTTTTTTTTGTTTTTTTTTTTGCTCTATCACAGTCCTCCAATTCGACTGGGTGGTATTTATAGTGTGGGGTTCCGGGTTGCATCCTGCCTCCTTAGGAGTCCATCACTTTTCTTACTATGTGTGGCCGTTTTCTAGGATCAATTCTTTCTTCTTCTACATGAGTCCTGGAGCTACTTCAGCCCTCTAGTTTTTCTAGATTCCTTTTCAGGGATCTTGGGATCGTGCCTAGTGCTCCTATGATTATGGGTACGATTTCCACTGGCATATCCCATATCCTTCTTAATTTCTATTTTCAGATCTGATACTTATTCCATTTTTTTCCCTCTCTTTCTCTTCAACTCTGGTGTCCCATGGTATTGCGACATCAATGAGTGATACTTTCTTCTTGACTTTGTCAATCAACGTCACGTCTGGTCTGTTTGCACGTATCACCCTATCCGTTCTGATACCATAGTCCCAGAGGATCTTTGCCTGATCGTTTTCTATCACTCCTTCAGGTTGGTGCTCGTACCACTTATTACTGCAAGGTAGCTGATGTTTCTTGCACAGGCTCCAGTGGAGGGCTTTTGTTTTGCCACTGAATCATGCCTCTTTTTGTACTGGTTCTGTGCAAGTGCCGGGCATTCACTTGCTATGTGGTTTATGGTTTCATTTTTCGTATTGCACTTCCTACATATGGGAGAGATGTTATTTCCGCCTATCGTACTTTGAACATATCTGGTTCTTAGGGCCTGATCTTGTGCCGCTGTTATCATTCCTTCAGTTTCCTTCTTTAGCTCTCCCCTGTAGCCATTGCCAATTGTCATCGCTGGCTAGTTCTTTTGTCTGTCTCATGTATTGTCCGTGCATTGGTTTGTTGTGCCAGTCCTCTGTTCTTTCTGTCTTTCTCCTGTCTCTGTATATTGTGGGTCTTCGTCTACTTTTATTAGTCCTTCTTCACCATGCACTCTTTAGCCACTCGTCTTCACTGGTTTTCAGATATTGCCCCAGGCTCTGTTTCGATGTTGACGCAGTCCTCTATACTTAGTAGTCCTCTCCCTCCTTCCTTTCGTGTTATGTATAGTCTGTCCGTATTTGCTCTTGGGTGTAGTGCTTTGTGTATTGTCATTTGTTTCCTGGTTTCTGATCTATGCTGCGGAGTTCTGCTTCGTCCATTATTATTATTATTATTATTATTATTATTATTATTATTATTATATTATTATTAACCAAAATGCTGCATTATCTGTAAAACCATGATGCTACAGGCTCAAGGAATCCAGTAGAAAAAGCAGCCCAATACAGAGAAAAGTATTGTAAGTTGAATCATAGTTATATCATCTTTATTGGAATTAACAACCTACAAATTCATTGCCTGAACGTGGCTCACGTCTTCAGTTTAATGCCAAAAACCACGTAAGTTAGATAAAGTTTGTTTAAATATATCTTGAAATTAACAGCCTAGAAATTCATAGGCTAAAATACTCCTTTTTAAATATACAGAAAGATGCCACCGTTTTCAGCTTAAAAACTGCCTTCTGATCTTTCCAAGATAGTAACCCCCAAGGGTATTCGGGGGTCATTAGCTTTATGACATTTACAGTCTTTTGTTTATGATTTTACGGTCATCCCAACGGGCTTGTATGAAACACGCCACAAAGGTGGATACACACCGGGTTAAAACCTGTTGGGGTCACTGTCGAGGAAAGTTTCGATTACTTTTTCGTATTCCCTGCATTCAGTTCGGGCAGGTTGTGTCGATTTTTCGTCCTTATATATATAATCAGTATTGCTTTTAAAATCTCGCCTTGAAGTACAGGGGAAAAGAAACATGACCATACCGGCTTCAAACCCCGTGGGGGTCACTATCTGGGAAAGAGCCAAGCCTTCGTAACCGAATGTTGCTTGACAGCTTGGAAATGCAAAAGCGCACAACTTGGCGGCAAATCCTTGACCCCGGAACCGCAAGGCGCTGAGTGACCTTCCCAAGCCATGGCTCACTTATTTCCGGGAATTCTTTATTACGAAATTTTACCAAATATGCTTGACGCACCTCCGTGACTCAGCAAGTTTACAGCATGGCGATTTCATCCATATGATTATTATGTTGTATTGGAACTGCTGTTGGTTTATTTTCTTATTTTCATGGCGTTTTTCTTGTAGTGTTGTAGTCTGTAGTGGAGTTTGTATTTGTGTATTTTTAGTTTATAGGTATTTTAAGGAAGCTTAGGTTAGAGTCGATATTGAAGCTCTGATTTGTGCTTAATGGAGTCATTTGCCACCGGATAATTTCATAGAGAGAGAGAGAGAGAACGAGATTGAGAGAGAGAGGAGAGGAGGAGAGAGAAGAGTTATTGGAGGAGTCTGTGTGTGTAATCACTTAATATATTTAACTGCATAACGGCATAGAAATATAAAGTTTGAATATTTTAGTGTCGATATATGTTTACTGGAGTCATTTGCGACCGAAAAAACAAAAAAGGTTATATATATATATGTGTATATATATTAATTATATAGTATATATATATATATATATATATATTATATATATATACACACACATATATATATGTATATATATATATAGTATATATATATATATATATATATATATATATATATATATATATATATACACACACACACACATAATATATATATATGATATATATATATATATATATATATATATATAGAGAGAGAGAGAGAGAGAGACAGAGAGAGAGAGAGAGAGTTACTGAAGGAGGCTGTCTGTTTTAGCTCACAGAATATATTTAACTGAATAACAGCGCAAAAATAGAAAATTTTATAAGCAAAAGAAGTTTGCCATGCGTGAACACGCTCCTTCTGAAGGCCATTTTTTTGTGACTTTAAAATTATGATAATATAGTAAAAAAAAAAAAAGTCCTAAAATAGGAAACTCACTCCAGGGAAATCCAGTTTTGAAGACGTCTCCGTGACACATCCGTCTGACCGGGTATACCCATAAACCAGGCGGCATTTCCCAAAGACTGACTTGGACCGATACGGGGTTTGGTGGGGGGAGGGGGGTTGGTAGCGAATAGTGCCATCAGTGCACCTGACGCGGTGCACTGTAGGCATTACCTAAGGTTCTTTGCAACGTATCTTCGACCCCTAGCTGCAACTTCTTTCGTTCCTTTTACTGTACCTCCTTTCATATTCTCTTTCTTCCATCTTACCTTCCACCTTCTCATAACAATTGATTCATGGTGCAACTGCGAGGTTTTCCTCCTGTTACACTTCTCTAACCTTTTACTGTCAATTTCCGTTTCAGCGCTGAATGGCCTCATAGGTCCCAGTGTTTGGTCTTTGGCCTAAGTAGGTGCTGCCGAGCTTAGGCCTCAGGAAAGAAATAATTAGCCCTCCTCTGTTGGTTACTCATCCTGGTGGTCCACACTAGTCCTCCTACTCCCTTGCGTGCCTTACGACACACTGGGCTAAGGCCTGTGCCGTCATAAGTTCGACTTAATCTTAACCAAGCAGCCACCTCCACCGCCAGGCTCTGGAACGCTCACCCTGCTTCCGTTATCCTTGCCTGTTCACACCCTCTCTCCTTTGAAAGATAGGTGTATCGTTCCGGATGGACGAGACTCTTTCGCTTCCTTTAACTATTGGTTTTTGTGTTAAATTCTTTTTTTTTTTTTTTCGTTTTTTTTTTTTTTTGACTTATGTTACTTTATGGTTTTCCCCTTTACCCCCTAAAATAATTGATTTTCGTTCTAATTATTTTTTATTCTTTTCCCTTAACTAATGATTTTTATTTTAATTGTTTTATTCGTTGCCTTTAACTATTGATTTTCGTCGTAATTTTTTTTCGTTCCCCTTAGCTATGGATTTTCGTTTAATTAATTTCCTATAAATTGATTTCGGTTTTTTTTCTTTTTTTCTTTATGGGTTCATTTCCCATAACTTATTTATTGCCGTTTTAGATATTTAAATTTCGTTTTTCATAACATTTGATTTTGGTGGGGGCGATGGGGATGGATTGTGATGGGTTAGAGGGGGAGGTTATGTGTGAAACTCGGGGCTGGACTAAATAAAAGATAATCGTTTTCCAATCAGTTCTATCTCTAAGTCTTTATTTCCTTGGCCCATGGGGAAATAAGTTCACTTTCGGTCGATGGAAACGCACAGATTAGTATGTAATCGGTTTTTAATTGTTATCATTTTTAATATATTTTTTTACTATTAGTCTCCATATTAGTCCTGTCATAACATTTATTGTGAATACTAATTTTTCCACTTTTTCGGCAAGTGTATGGTTATTGCCGATTCTATCGTGTTATCTAATGTATCTAGATCAGTGGTTCCTAGAGTTTTTCAGTCCTTGTACCCCAAAGTTCAACTCCAAGTCAACCTGATAACCCCTCACCAATATCAGCCTGCTACTCCCAACGTTTAGCTTTTAATTTTCAGTAGAAAAGATCAAACAGGACGGCTGTAAACATACAGCTGAATTATAAGGACTAGTTAAATTTTATGTTGAGTAGATAAATGAATGAAGTACAAGGGGAAACCTAAAGATTGATCAATTTTGAGCCTACACTGCGATTTGAATCGAGGAAAACACTTAATTTGATGTTTTTCGGGATGCCTTTTTCGATAACCCAAAAACCGGTTTTGATACCCACTGGAGGGTACTGAGGTGCTGTAGGAATACCTGATCTAGATTGTGTGCATTGTATTTGCATATTCCTGAGCTGAAATAAAGGATATTATTATTATTATTATTATTATTTTTTCCTATCACAGTCCTCCAATTCGACTGGGTGGTATTTATAGTGTGAGGTTCGGGTTGCATCCTTAGGAGTCCATCACTTTTCTTACTCTGTTCACTGTTTCTAGGATCACACTCTTCTGCATGAGTCCTGGAGCTACTTCAGCCTCTAGTTTCTCCAGATTCCTTTTCAGGGATCTTGGGATCGTGCCTAGTGTTCCTATGATTATGGGTACAATTTCCACTGGCATATTCCATATCCTTCTTATTTCGATTTTCAGGTCGTGATACTTATCCATTTTTTCCCTCTTTTTCCCTTTAACTCTGGTGTCCCATGGTATTGCGACATCAATGAGTGATACTTTCTGGTCTATTTGCACGTAACACCCTATTATTATTATTATTATTATTATTATTATTATTATTATTATTATTATTATTATTATTATTATTATTATTATTATTTAGTTGCTAAGGAAACCTGACTCTTTGTTATTAACGTAAAACGATCATTGGCCCAGACGGCGTCGTTTTGAGTTATTAGAGTTCACACCTGACGCCTTTACTTATTTTCGTACTCTCAACTAAACAAACTTTCCCTCTCTTACTAATGGGAAGTTTCATGAATTGTAATTTTTTTATTTATGTTTGTGATAAGGTGTATGGTAATGCGGAGTGTCTGATGAATAAACGCATTAATATATATATATATATATATATATATATATATATATATATACTATATATGTATATATATATATATATATATATATATACTATA
This sequence comes from Macrobrachium nipponense, assembly GCF_015104395.2. Classification (NCBI taxonomy): domain Eukaryota; kingdom Metazoa; phylum Arthropoda; class Malacostraca; order Decapoda; family Palaemonidae; genus Macrobrachium; species Macrobrachium nipponense. Next base: position 23,844,729 of record NC_061088.1, on the reverse strand, counting down.
TATATATATATGTATGTGTATGTATACACACATGTTCCATGTTTTCTTCTTAGAGGTGCTGGTCCAGAGTTCCATAACCCTGTTTTATTTTTGGGGGGCGGTGTGGGGGTTGGGTTGGTGGTGGTGATTTCGTTACCACCATTCTTGACAAATTCTGGCAGCCGCCCCACCGCAGTCGACTAATCGCAGTGTGCATGACTGTTAATCTGGGTGAATGTGGGGCGGTTGGTTTTTCAGAAAACGAACCCCCCCAAAAAATATTTTTCATTCATCGCCATGGGTCTATTTCGGGTTCCTGTCTGGTAAGCCTAAAAACAATAATGATAATAATAATAATGTAGTGGTAATAACAATAATAATAGAAGCTGCAGTTACTCAAATCAGGCCAACGAAAAGACCCGGGAATGGAAAGTAAACAAAGCCGCATCAGCGCCATCTCGCGCCGCCCGGACGAAAGTGAAATGAAAAGATAAATAAATAGATAATTAATTTTTCGATCATTCCTCCGTATCATTTGCATTGTTGCGAGTGCAGGAAGTGAAATGGGGTTGGCACGTGGATGCAGGAGGAGGAGGGGGAGGAGGAGGAGGTGGTGGTAACGCTCTCCCAACTATCGTAGTTCCTATTCCTTTCGGTATGTAGAGCGAGACGTTTGACAGACGACTGGTGAATAAAATCAGAAGAAGAATAAGGAAAAGAAAGTTGATTCATTGATACCCTACATTGTTTGCTAACAGTATCTCTCGTCCATTGTACGTTTTTTTTATCGTTTTATTTCGGCTTTCATCGGTAGAAACTGAAGAGATGAAAGTGATACATAACCTCGCCTTAAGATGTTTTTTATGGCACCGGTTTACCGATTGGGTCCACCCTGTAGGTGACCTATATATTTGTCTGTCTGTCCGTCTAGCCGTCTATATACTCGTCGGTCTGCTATGGCTGAGGAGTTTTGTTTTTTATCTCTGGCGTTACTTTCAAAATATAAGGTAGACTCCTCAGTTGCCATGCATACTAATGAAGCTGATTTGTAGAGTATAAGCCAAGGTGATAGTACTATGGGAATGGATGGAGTTGGTATTTGAACGTGTTTTTAATGGGCCGAATCAAATCATTAAATGAAGTGTGGATACAGAAGAAGTGATGGTAAGCCCCGGAGAAAGCTATTAAAATTTCCATTGGATGCTTAGGGAAAAATAGCTCGGTTTCATTTATTTTCATTTTTTTATGACTGACAAAATGGAAATTTTTATGTATTTCATTTCGCTTCTTTCGTCTCTGAAGGAAAAATATATTGAAAAGTCATCAGCGAATACTTAATATAAGAGAGAGAGAGAGAGAGAGAGAATCACTGAGCTGGAGAACAATCGGTGCCTCAGTCACTTGAAAACTAAGAATCGGTTCATTTTTAGCCAATCGAAATTTGACGTTTGCATCTTAACTCCCGTATTGTGGTGCACTGTTGGCATTAAGGAAGGTTATTTGAATCGTCCCTTTGGCCCCTAGTTGCAACCTCCTTTCATCCATTTTACTGTAGCTCCGTTCATATTCTCTTCCATCTTACCTGCCAAACTGTCCTCCCAACAGTTGTTTCATAGTGCAGCTGCTTTGAGATTATCCTCCTGTTACACATTTGAAACCTTTTTACGATTAATTTCCCTTTCAGTGCTGAATGACCCCACAGGTCCCAGCGCTTGGCCTATGACTTAAATCCCGTATTCCATTCAATTCCATAATTCTTAATCTTTATCAATCAGTCTAGCATCAAGCTGCTTTTGTTACCTTCAGCGAACAACTATCGGTCACTTTTGGTAATGTAAGTGAGGCTGCTGCTTGGATGTTTAGGGGAGGTTGCTGTTTAACTTAAGTGATTTATTTACCTGAGTATCCACACTGTTAAAAAAAGCCATTAATAAAAGAGGGGCGGGACTATTGTGTGCTTGTCTGCGATTAGCAAACTTTGATGTTTTCACATGAAGGGCCAAAGGAATCGTCAGTCTTCTTTCTCTCTAGGCCAGCCATTCTCAACCGGGGTTCCGCGGAACCTTAGGGTTCCGTGAACGATAACCAGGGGTTCGGTGAGAATTCATGTTTTATTTGAATTTTTTTTTTTTTTTTTTTTTTTGCGTAACAAGCCAATGTTTAGCCCTATGTCAAATTCCATCCAGTAGTACTTTATATCACTCTCTCCTCTCTCTCTCTCTCTCTCTCTCTCTCTCTCTCTCGTTCCATCCAGTAGGCTTGCATTGTAATTCCCATTCCCCCCCTCTCTCTCTCTCTCTCTCTTTCCACCAGTTAGTGTTTTGGGGGGGGGGGGGGGGGGGTCCTTTATATCATTGCTCAGCTCTCTTTCTCTTTGTTCTCTCTCTCTAATTACATTCAGTAGTGCTTATATCATTCTCCTCTCTCTCTCTGCTCTCTCATCTCTCTCGTTCCAATCCAGTAGTTGCTTTGTATCATTCCTCTCTCTCTCTCTCTTCTCTCTTCTTCTCTATCTCTCTTTCCCACCAGTAGTGCTTTATATTTCATTCCTCTCTTCTTTCTCTCTTCTCTCTCTCTCCTCTCTCTCTCTCAAATCAAATATCTGGAAAGTCCCTTGGCGATTCGAGTAGGCAATGTAAGTTCAAGGTGAGGTGGACAGTGACTATGATAGTAATGTGGCTGCGGTTGATCTTATGAGGCTTCCTTCTTCCTCACATTTCGTCTATGGCTTCGGGGCCCTGGCTTATCTCTGTGTATGCAGGCAGGCAGGCGGGCGTTTGTATATTTAGTCAGTTGCCCATGGGACTGCATTTCTGTTTGGATTTTTATTTTGGAGCCCTTTGGCTCTCGTGTGATCGCGAGATGGATGCTGTCGACTTCTTCCTGAAGATTCTCTCTCTCTCTCTCTCTCTCTCTCCCTCTCCCTCTCTCTCTCTCTCTCTCTCTCTCTCTCTCTCTCTCTCACTCTCTCTCTCCACACATATACACACACACATATATAGATAAATATATATATGTGTGTGTGTGTGTGTGTGTGTGTGTGTGTGTGTGTATTTCTGTTCAGATTCGTTATTAGTCTTCTTCTGGCTTGAAGATCCACAAAATGGCTGTTGAGTCGACTTCTTCCAGAAAAATCCTTCTCTCTCTCTTCCTCTCCTGATAAATCCTCTCTCATTCTCCTCATCTCGTCCCTCCTCTTATCTCCTCTCTTCTCTCTCTGTATATATATATATATATTTTATAGATATATATATATATATATATATATATATATATATCTACACAATGAAAGCAGGGGAAGCACACCAGCAGGTCAAGGAACTCATATACGAGTTCCTTGACCTGTATGTTGGGATTAGAGAAACCTCCGCCTGTTGAATATATATATATATATATATATATATATATATATATATATATATATATATATATATATATATATGTATATATACATACATACATACACACACACACACACACACACACACACGCTTTCCCACCAGAAGACATGACAAGTGTCATGGTCACTTTTCTGTTTTAACTGCTGAGGTTAGGAAATACCTCGCTGTGCATAAAACTTCACAAGGACTGGCTGCTTTATACACATATGTGGAAGCTAATCAACAGCACGTCTGCCCCACCGTCTTACCTTGGTTCCGCCAGTCATCCTTTATTTTGGCAGCATCTCTTAGTTCACGGATATTCAGACCATTCTGTTCCATCACCTACTGAACTTCATTGAGCTAAAACTTCCTAAGTCTTCCTCTCTTCCTTTCTTCCACCACTTGAAGATTTAATCACTCTTTATCGCCCTATCTCCCCCGTTCTCTTCACTTGACCAAACCACCCTGATCTTGTCTTCACCAACGCTAACTTTTTTACCGTTGATGTGTAGATCTCTCACTGGTCAAATCAATGGAAGGAGACCGAGAGGAAGACCTAGACAAAAATATATGGATGGATTGGTGAGGATGACTGGAGGAAGAATGTCTGAAGCCCAGTTGCTGCAAAGAGCCGGAAATAGAGAGGAATAGCGAGCCATGATTGCCGACGTCCTTGGGGATATGGCACCTGGATGATGATGATGATGATGTGTATATCATTAGTTCTAGCCTTTTCACGCGTTTCTTTCCACAAATACTTAACAAACAATTCATCACAACAGCTATAAGCGTTTATTCACCGTATGGGGAGCAGTGCCGTCAGTGCACATCGTGCGTTGCACTGTAGGCATTACTCAAGGTTCTTTGCAGCGACCTCTCAGGTTAGTTCCTGGGAACCAGCTCGAACAGAACCTTTGTTAGGCTCAGAGGTCTTATTAAACTCATCTTTTCTCTTATCCTCTTTGCAGCGTCACTTCGGCACCTAGCTGCTACAATCCCTTTCGTTTCTTTTGCTGTACCTCCTTGCATATTCTCTTTCTTCCATCTGACTTTCCACCCTTACTTAACACTTGACTCATAATGCAACTGCTTTGAGGTTTTGCTCCTGTTATTACACCTTTCAAACCTTTTACTGTGAATTTCCGTTTCAGCGCTGAATGGCCTCATAGGTCCCAGTTATTTGCCTTTGGCCTAAATTCTGTATTCAATCAACAACCGTTTATCTTTAATAGATCTATATATATATAATTATATATAATATATATATAATAATATATAATATATAATTATAATAAATCTTGTGCGTGTGTGTGTGTGTGTGTGTGTGTATATGTATATATATAATGATTGTTTGTGCATCTGCCAGTAGACATGTGCTTGCTCATCTGAATGTTTGCTTGTATATTTGCTTGATTTATATTTTCTAAATTTATGATCTAGTCAGCTTTCATTGTACGCACTTTCATATTGCGTCACGTCAGGTAAAACACGGAAGCGGTTGTTGTCACGCCTGTAAACAAAGTATGCATTCCAGTGCTCTTTTAAAATTTATTCGTTTTTGGTGTTTGTGACAAACGCTTCCTCTTTATCCGCTTCGTTGGCTCCGAAAGTAAAAGCATTATTTTCTTCTTTTTTTATCAATATTAATTTAAACAGTGACGTGTGAGTTATTTGCCTAACCCACACCTGTTTCAAATTTGGCGATGAGGAATTTGGCAAAGAGCTGAAAGCTATTTTAAGCCGAAAGTTTGTGAATGTATGAAAGTCACCTCACTCATCCGAGTAATATTCTCTCTCTCTCTCTCTCTCTCGCTTCTTCTTCTCTTCTCTTCTCTCTCCTCTCTCTCTTAATGCGATGTGTTTAAAATTTGTTATGCGGTATATCGCAATTATTAATGACCGTTTGTTTCTTTTACTGCAGTCAATGTCTTAATTCTTCTGACAATACTTGTTTCAGGTCATTATTTTGGCAATATTTTTTAAATGTGTTGTTATTTAGGGCAGTTATCTAAGCTTGATCGATATCGAAAAGCTTTTTTTTTTTTTTTTTTTAAAGCGTAGTTTGCTCTTTTCGTAATGAAAAAACAAAAAAAGCTCGTAGAGCATTATTTACAGAAATATGTTTGATACGCTATTAATGTCGACGTATGTGATATGAGATGATAATGGAAATTCAGCCAGGCTAGAGGTTGTGCATTCTCTGCACAACCTCTAGCCTGAGCGGAGTTGCTATGTGGGCAAATGTATGGCAAGATAGCGGTCTGTTTTATCTTCATTTGCATAACGTCAGTTGGTGACCATACAGCCGCTGTCCTCCTGCTCAGAACTATACGGTAACCGCCATACTTTCGCCTTCCACTGTCTTGAACTAAAGTTCGTTGGGTTAATGTAAAGGAGACGGTGGTTCGATGATATCGCTTAGTAGTATAATTTATTGACTGAAGAATATACTCGTATTAAAGGGTATATATAATACAGTCAGGTGAGATCATTTGAGAAAGCTACCAAAATAAAGAAAAATTCTACCTAAAGGTGAGATCATTGGAGAAATCTACCGAAATAAAGAACAATTCCACCAAAAGATGAGATCATTGGAGAAATCTACCAAAATACAGAAAAAATGTTCCAAAAGATGAGATCATTGGAGAAATCTACCAAAATAAAGAAAAATTCTACCAAATGGTGAGACCATGGAGGAATCTGCTAAAATAAAGAAAAATTTATCATCTGGCTATTAATCAACTATGGTGGGTCTTACCTAGATGAAGAAATCCATTGGACTAGCAAGCTGAAATCAGATAAAACTATACATACAGGATTCACCTACCACTTCTTCACAGGTCAGTAACGGGAGTTCGATGTATGGGCCTGTTACATGTAACATCCATGTAAGTTATGTAGTACATGGTGGTCAGCTGACTGTGGTGGGTCGCAGCCAGACTAGAGAGGGGCGTTGTGTCTGGCAAACTCATCCTAATAGAGATTATTTGAGAATTGGAAGGTTAGCATTCTGAAACCAGTCTCACACAAGTTTGTGTGTGTGTGTGTGTGTGTGTGTGTGTGTGTTTCTGATCCTACAAGTACGTTAATGGAATGGATTTTGCTACGTCTTAAAATGTGAAATCTAGGTAAAGTACGTTAGTGGTTGTAATTTCACGCTAGAATTGATGACTGTAATAGTAATCACCATAGAGTTAATGGCGCAATTTAGTCGTATAAGACCACTGAGAGAAAACATTGCCGTATAGGCAAAGGCTTCCCCCCCACCTCTCTCTCTCTCTCTCTCTCTCTCTCTCTCTCATCATATATATATATATATATATATATATATATATATATATATATATATATATATATATAATTGTCGAAAGAGGAGCAAAAATTAAAGCATTTTTATTCCGTCCGTACTGAATACGTGATTTGTGGCGTTTGGAACTTGGGCTGGTCCATTCATGGATGGGTGTCCACAGGGTGGAGTACTTGAATTGTCCGTGGGCCAGTAATGGGGACAGCAATCTCATGCCACATATCTTTGCCAAAGTGTACCGGAAGGAAAGTGCCTTCCGAAAACCAAACCCAACGGGGAAAACGGCTACTTTAAAAATAATAATAAATGCTAACAATCTTTTTAGTAACCATATATGAAACCAACTCCTTTAGGACTTTGTGTTTGTGTGTGGGTGTGTGGATGTAGGTGCGGGTGTATTATACAAGTGCATCAAAGGGGAATAAGTTTCACATTCACTGTTTCATGTATTTTGCACTTGGCAATATCAGTTCTCTGTGACTTAGTTGTAGTTGAAATAGTGAAAAACAGGCTGCCGTTTGTGGATAAACATAACTGATGATGGATGGAGATAGAAAACGAAAATAGAGAGATAGCGAGACAGAGGCTAAGTAGATGACTTATAGCACTAGGTAATTAACCCCCTTCCGATGTTCACAACATTCAAAGAAAACAACAAGACAAATGCAATAACAGACTGTGATTAAAAGAGGTTGCTGTAGCATATGAAATAACGTCAAAACTAGAGAACTATAAATAACTTCTCTTAATATTAAGCATAGAGTGTTATCAGAATCAGAAAATGGACGATTTATTTTCAGGTCTTGTTAAGTTTCATAATCTTAAAAAAAAAGGACCATTTCCTGGATGCCTAGAAGGTGCTGGCTCTTGGAGGCAGGGGTTGTAGGGAGAGGGGACTGGGAGCAGGGGAGTAAGGGGGAGGAGAGGGGATTGGAGAGTAAGAGGAGGAGGGGGATAATGGGAGTAAGGGAGGGGGAGGTGTAATGGTTTCTTTGAAAATCTAAGAAACCTTTCAAGTAGAGTTGTGGTCATACTGACCAAGTTCCTCTAGCTGAACACCCTCAGAGTAATGATCCCGAGAGAGAGAGAGAGAGAGAGAGAGAGAGACTACCCGATGCTGAATAGAAATGGAGAATTACAAGTGATGAATATATATGAATTTTTATGTTGAGTCGATACCTGATAAAAGCGAAAATCGTGAGCGTTAAGAATGGTTAGGTCAATCAAATATAAAGATTGATAGACAGAGAGTTTCTAATAATGAACGGACAGAGAACCATTAACAGGTGATATCTTTTTCCATACCAGATGAATGAGTGTATGTGTGTGTGTGTGTGTGTGATCAGTCAAGCAGTGATTTCAGTGTCAGTTTAGAGTTGGTACTTTATCTGACATTATCTCTTAAGCTAGAACACTGTAAGTAGGCAAGTTTAGAATTTAGGTAATACTTTTCACAAAATCTTCGTCAGTACCTTCACGTTTTATGCAGCAGACCCTCAAGTCATGTACGTCGTCGACTTTTAAACGACTTTAAGAACAGCAGCTTTTCATTATCGTTGTGTGATAATATATATTTTATATATATATATATATATATATATATATATATATATATATATATATATATTATAGTACATAGTGTTATATATATATATATATATATATATATATAATATACATATATATATACATATATATATAATATATCATTATATATATATTATTATATATATATACAACAATACATAATACACACACAAGCGAATACCACAGGATAAGATAGGCAGAAATCCAAGCGCTTGAATTTCTGCCTATCATTTTTCCTGTGGAATTCACTTATTTTCAATGAAGTCACGTGCATCTACTGTGATTTTTTAAACACATAAACACACACACACACACACACACACATATATATATATATATATATATATATATATATATATATATATATATATATAATATAGGTATATGTATGCATGTATATGTATAAATGTTTATACATAAGTATATATATTTATATGAATTGTTTTTTACCGTTATCCATTCCTTATATCCACTGACTCCAGATGGCATTAACTTTGTCTTTTGTCTTCCTCTACCATGGCTGCGACCTGCACAGCTAACCACAGAGCACGTATAATATTTTCGCAAAGGGATACAATGAAACGTGCCTGAAGTACCTCACTATTTCAGTTTTCGAATCAAGAACCGTAGACTGACGAGACAAACGTTGTACTCAGTAGCTATGCGTACTGATAAATTGATATAACCGTCTCACTCTTCCGAACGGGAGGAAAAAACAAATGAAAGCAAGATTAGCATCTGTATCGAATGATAACAGCTGATGTGGAGTAATGTTTCACGATAGATATCACATGTTTTTCTCTCATAGTGAACGAGTTGTTGTGGCCGTATATATGGGTGTGAATTCTCTCTCTCTCTCTCTCTCTCTCTCTCTCTCTCTCTCTCTCTCTCTCTCTCTCTCTCTGTTGATTATGCCTATCTTCGTTATATGTACACATATGTGGATCATGAATATTCCAATAACGATTCACTCCCAGAGTAAATTCGGTCTATCTATCTATAGGTCACTCATCACTAAAGCCTATTGGTAAACGAAAAGAAAACTAACTATAATTGTATCTCATTCTTCAACCATACCAAGTCTTTGTATCAAATATCTGCTTCCTTTACGGATAAATCTTTCCCTTCTTACTCCTCTTTCCTTTTTCCTGTTACCTTCAAACCTGGGCTAGGAACGGGCATTAGGCTGGCCGTTCCATTGGCCTTTGACTGAAAAGAAGTGCCGTAGCATTTGATTCTTATGGCACTGAGATAGAAGATCGCAGCGTCGTCGCATTTGCATTGGAAGCGGTACCTAGCTAAGGATTTGTGGTGTTCGGTTACGATGATGATAATGATTATAGCGTCTAAATTTCAATGTTTCTTGGTTCATACAACTATAATAATGCTGTATAATGATAAGCAGTGGTTATGAGAGGAACGGGTATGTCATAGGACAGGCTACCAATTGCCTTATCTAGCCCAGTTTTGATTTATACAGGTAAAGGGTTAAAAAAAAAAAAAGCTGAAAGTAAGTATAAAAAAAAGCTAAAAGGTGTCACCTGAAGAAAACCTCGCAGTTTCGCTACGAAATAATATTATTATGAGAGGGTGATTAGCAAGATGGAAGAAAGTCACTATGAATGGCGGGATAGTAAAAAGAATGAAAGGAGTTGCCGCTAGGGGCCGAAGGGACGCTGCAAAGAACCTATAGTAATGCCTACAGAGCAGCCCATGAGGTGCACTGATAGCACTACACTCCTACGGGGGAGTTGCTGAGAGAACGAAAAGAAACCTTCATATTCGTTTTTTAATTCTGTCGTCTGTGTGTACTTCCGGCCGGGGAGTCTCCCTCGCTCCGAGGATCGCAGAAAAAGGGCGGCGTCAGCGAGACTTCGTGGAGCGACCTGAATCTTCTTCTGACGAGTTTCCACTAGAAGTTTCTTAGATGATGCCTTTGTTTGATTTGTCTATCACTTTCTTAGATACTTTTGTTTCATTTGTATATCATTTCTTAGATACCTTTGTTTCATTTGTCTATCACTACGGGTTCTGTCTCATTTCTACGTTCTAAGCCTATCGAATTTTTCTTCTAACGTACTTTTTTCTTTGTGTAAGGTGTCGTACATATGTACGAATATTCACATATACTATATTTAACTGTCTGCAAACAAACACTTGACCTTGCGATAACTTACTTGTATATAAGACATCACAGGTGAAGAAGCTGAATTTCAAGTGGTGGAGAAAATGACAGTTAAAATAGGAATCTGATGGCCTTGAAATCCAAATATCAAACCATATCTTTTGTTATTCTCCAGTTCCAGTGCTTACTCTCTAACGTTCTTGGTTTTTGGCCCTCTTTTGACCCATTCTCGTATCCACCAGGCAGTTGAGTCCATGAAAACTAAAGTAACAATTGTTAGTTTACAAGATACTAGTTTACATGATATTAACCCTACGCTCAACTCTGGGACCGGCGAACGCATTAGATCTCATGGCATAGTAACTGTACCTCCGTTCATATTCTCTTTCTTCCGTGTGACTTTCTGCACATTTCTAACAGTTGTTTCTTAGAGCAACTGCGAGGTTTTCCTCTTGCTACACGTTACACCTTTAATATCTCCTTTACTCTCAATTTCCCTTTCAGCGCTGAATGGTCTCATAGGTCACAGCTCTATATTCCTTACTTAGAAGCAAGAAAGATCTCGGAAATAAAAATGAGATTCTTATAATCCGTTCATCTTTTACCTGTAACCTCATTCAGATTTTCAACGAAGGGAAGGGTCAACGATTCCTTTACCTTCCAACCATACATACGTATTATATGTACATTAATTAACCTGATATTATATGAATGATTGAGATTAAGATTAAATTCTCATCCTTCACGATGACGCCAGTGGATAAGTATTGGACCGACTTTGCTCCCCCAAGTCGAAATGAAGTATTCCAATGAAAAAATCTAAAAAGATTTTATGCATGTGCATTGTTATTAATTTTTTTTATTGATTTATCTATTGTTATTGCTTCTCTCTCTCTCTCTCTCTCTTCAAAAAAAAAATCTCTCTCTCGTCTCATCTCTCCTCTCTCTCTCTCTCTCCTGTAGCCTGTTTTGGGTCAGGGGTATCTTGCAGGGGAATCTTGCAAAATGGAAACTTGCTTTGTAAGTTAAGAAATCTCTTGGACTTCTCTCAAGTATGTGTTCGCTCATTTTCAGTATATAATAATAATAATAATAATAATAATAATAATAATAATAATAATAATAATAATAATAATAATAAAATAATAAAATAAAAACCCGAAACCCCACACTATAAATACCCCCCAGTCGAATTGGAGGACTGTGATAGAGCAAAAAAAAAAAAAAATAATAATAATAATAATTAGAGGACTTCCTTAATTAATATTCTTATTATTGTTATCATCATCATTATTATTGTTATTATTATTAGTATTATTATTGTTATTCAGAAGATGAAACCTATTCATACGGAACAAACTCACTGGGGCCACTGACTTGAAATTCAAACTTCGAAAGAGTATGGTGTTCATTAGATGAAGTAAGACGAGTTAAAAGGAATTAGAGAAATAAAAGACCCCACACATTAAAAAAGAAAAAAAAAAAAGATTAATTGCAACAATTGCACCACCTCCTCTGGGAGTCTATTGATAACAGTGTTTCCTCAATAGAAGCACAATTTCTAGTGGCGTCAATCACATATTTTTGTTAAATATCTTGCAGGCTTCTTTCAAACGAGTGTTCGCTCGTTTTTTTTTTTGATTTCCAGTAAATTAATAATAGTAATATATTAATTAATTGGGAATAATAATATAAGGAATAATAATAGAGAGGAGGAGGGCTTAAATATCTATCAATATAATAAGAATAATCCTAAACAACATAAATAAATAATCACGATGTTCTAAGAGATCCACAATAATAAAGAATGTTGCGAGTTCGTGTATAATTTAAAAACCTTTACATACGTAAAGGGTTTTAAAATTATACACGAACTCGCAACATTTGTATTTTTATTATTGTGGACCTCTTTAGACCAAGTTATATATACTCTCGCGATAGAGAGTTTTTCCCAAATAATCACAATAATAATAATTTCATCAATGGAAGTATAGTTTCCAGCGATGGCATTCACATATTTGCTGACTCAACAGGCGATGCATGTGTTGATAGTAAATTATCGCCATCACTTATACGGCCTCCTCCTACGAATTGTAGAGTCGAGAAACTCTCTACATTTTACAGCGCGCTGAATGTGATGGACGGTAAGCGACCGATGGAATTGAATCGGATGGAGAAGCTACAGCTGTTACATTCTCACTTACGTGTACACACCACCAGGAAGCAGTCTCTCTCTCTCTCTCTCTCTCACAAACATCGTGTTGTATGGCTTCCATGCTGTCGTCACTCACGTTTTTCCACGGGAGAGAGAGAGAGAGACAGACACAGTTAAGGGTCATATATATATATATATATGTATATATATATATATATATATATATATATATATATATATATATATATATATCACACACACATTAACCTTGTAGGTGGTGCTCCCGAAAATAAGTGCCTTCCGATTTTTAGCAAATAATTTGGGATGGCGTTACTGGGATTAGCCTTCTCCACTCGTCTGCGATGCATTAGAACTTCAGGGGATTCACATCACCCGTGCATCTAATGTCTAGGCCAGTCCCTTACGACGCTCCTGATTGGCTGTTGATAAACCAATCACAGGGCTGGAAACTCTCAGTCTCTCGGGAGAGTTCACATAGGCAGGATATATGTTCCACCTCTCCTGAGGGATACTTTTGAAAGAAGTATCTCTCAGGAGAGGTGGAACGATGCACGGGTGATGTGAATCTACTATAGCCGCCAGGAAATATATATATATATTGAATATAACAACAGTGGAGACGTGAGATTTATTAAGTGGATGTGTTTGTATTCTCACTTCTCTCTAGAATCGAACCAGGACTATAACTTGTGAAGATAATCGTCCTAGCCACTGGTCCACAAATATATTTATAAAGTTTTGGCCCTTCTGCGCCGTTAATTTTTTTTTTGTATTCGTAGGTATTAAGCAAACAGTATCTTTTATCCTAGAATTCAACATAGCTTGGTATTGCCTTACATTCCAGGGCAATTATTTATAAGTGCATCTGTTGTAAGTTATTCCCATGGTATGTTGAATTCTAGAATAAAAGACACTGTTGGCTTCATACTTATGAATACAAAAAAGTCACCAGCGTTTAAGTGAGAAACTTTCATATATATATATATATATATATATATATATATACGTATATATATACGTATATATATATATATATATATATATATATATATATATATATATATATATATATATATATATATATATATATAATTTGATTTGTGGACCGCAGTAGCTAGGACGATTGCATTCATAAGTTATAGTCCTGGTTCAATTCCAAAGAGAAGTGAGAAGAAAAGCATGTACACTTAATAAAACTCTGGATCGCAAATGAACAGAGAATGTAGTTATATAAATATGCTTGTATACGGATGTTTAGTTGTAAGAGAGAGAGAGAGAGAGGGGGGGGGGGGAGCGGTGGGCGATTTGAGCCTAGGAACCAGTACGAAGAGAGAGTGCAGACCTGACGGCATTGGGAAGACCAGGAGTGACATTTAAAACTACAAGGGAAAGCATCTAGCCCGCGAGTTATCTTGATTATTACTATTATTATTTACAATTTCAGTTTAACATATTTCGGTCCCAGTAAAACTGGCGGCCTTCATGATCAGGGGGCTTCGTTAAATACCGTAAGACGAAGACATAAATAAATATTAATGCATGAAATACGTCAATATATTTTTCATACTATAATGAGTTATTTTAGACAATATTACATTATAGGGGTCATGTCCACATTGAAGGAGTCTTCGAAATATCAAGATCAGGTACTTTGACGCAGACTAAATATTCACGGATGAAAATAATAGGAATATGCATTTGATGTGTATGTATGTATACATAAGTGTGTGTTTGTGTGCGAGCGTATGTATAATCTCAAATAGCCAATTGCTTCCGTTTAAATGGCATATCCCATTAAGTGAACAATAGCATGGTTTTTTTCCTGCTGTTCATAACATACGCGCATGCGCGCTTACACATTCCAGCGTTCCTTCGCTTACATGAAGGTGTCAGCGCGTCAAAGATAATCTCACCCCCCAACCCACCCTGACCCCAATCTCGTGCATCTCAAATTCTCTATGGCTCGGAACAAGGCCTTATTCTATATACCTTGGCTCGAAAGATATCGTTCCGTTTCGTTAGTGCTCAGATAACGCCATTAGCGGCGTGATGCTGGAAGAAGGTCCCCCAAGTTTTCACCCGACAGATGGCGTGGGAATTCCGGTACTGCTGCTACTTCTAATCGTATTATTCCCGTCCCATATTGTTTCTCTTGCCTCGGGTGTTGATACAACACGTGTGTAGTTTTATTTATAGGTATGTATTCACACATATACGTGATATATATGATATATATGTATGTTTGTTTGTATTTTTATTATATATGATGTATACATACATACATGTATAGAATAAACCACCAAAGTACTTGTTCCAAGTCACGGTTTTCACTCTCCTTCTTACGTGGATTTTATGATATTCTCATGACCGCGGACTTTCGTACTACATTGAGTATATATATATATATTATATATATGTGTGTGTGTGTGTGTGTGTAGTGCGTGTGTTGTGCTGTGTGTGTGTGTGGTAGTATATTATTATATATAATATATATAACTAATATATTAAGATATTATATATATAATACTATAAGTGATATATAATCACTTTAGCAGTGATTTCATTTATCACACCATATCCACAGGTGAAAAATAGGAACGG
>NC_061088.1:23819571-23824571 GCF_015104395.2 Macrobrachium nipponense | reverse complement strand
AGTTTTTGAAATTAAAAAAGAAAGTATGCAATATTAGCTATTTGATGGCAAGATGTTATAAAATAAGAAATGTAATTGTAGCAGTTTTATTTGTTCCCGCAATAAATAAAGTGTTGGGCTTAGTATTATACGGATCTTGTTCAGTTTTCTAAGTTTCTAGTATATTTTTTGAGTGTCCAAATATTCACTGATGGGAGTGGTTTTCGAAGCAGCGTTTGTTTTAGAGAGCGCTGAAAATTTCTCCCTCCTATGAAAAGTAGTAATGAAAACAGAGCTTTTCAATAATAACTATATATTTTTTCTTTATGTTTTTCCCTATCGCTAATATTTTTTATGCCAAAAGCAGTAAATTGTAGATGTCGCATCAAGTAACCATATATTTTTTCTTTATTTTTTTCCTTATCACGAATATTCTTGACGCCAAAAGTAGTAAATTCTAGATGTCACATCAAGCACAACGAAAGCTGGCATGCATCTAGACCTATTGTCTTCGTCAACATTCAAAACAGAATGAAATTTGGAAAAGTTTCTGCCTGGACAGGGGGAATTTAGCCTAGTTCCTTTTCGCCTCACCTGTTGCTTAACAATTGTATTTACGCGTCTCTTTATCGCCTATAGTTAAAGGATCCTGGAATTCCATTTGCAACTGATTAGGTTTAAAGGGATTTGGTCGACGCTGAACCTCAGTTCGTTTGTGTATATATTTAAAAAAAATTAAAACTATATAGTATATATATATATATATATATATATATATATATATATATAAATATATATATTTTAATTATTAATCATGGTTATGTAATCGTATACATACACATTTCGTCCTCTCTCTCTCTCTTCTCTCTCTCTCTCTCTCTCTCTCTCTCTCTCTCTCTCAATGAGCTTTTATTGATCTAACGGTTATTCCGTGTTGTCTTAATAACAGATAAACCTTAATATCCGACTTGAAAATGGGGCACGATTGCTTTAATATTATTTTTTCCACCTTCCGCCTTTCTCCTTTGAAGGAGGGTCCCTGGAATGTGTCAGACTTCCAGTTCTCAGCTTGTCTGTCGGGATGAGGTTGCAAGCCCCTTATTATTATTATTATTATTATTAAGAGTGTGATGGCGCGTGCTACGCTGCGCTGGAACCCGGCGCTGCTTGTTTGTCATAAATTCACATTTAAAGCTTTTTATGGTTTAATTGAAGCTTCGCGAGTTATCGCCTTTATGGCGCCCTACTAGTTGGCAATAACATTCGTTTTTTGGTCATTTGTAGTGTCAGAGACTTCGTATAAGTTTATTAACAATTTTGGAGTAATCGTATCTACGTGAATGCTTCCAAGATACTTTAATCGTAATTATTGTTATGTCTACCTGCCAAGTGTCAGCATGACTGATCATTGCTCTCTCTCACTTCTTAGAAAGCTTCACCCCCCTGTCCCGTCTCTCTCCCTCTCTCTCTCTCTCTCTCTCTCTCTCTCTCTCTCAGATTTTGGTCTCCCCTGACTGTTGACCTACCTATGTTGGCTTAACGAAACTTGTGGGAGGGAATAGGAAGCCTTAGGAAGCTTAGAAAAGACTGAAACGTTAATGTCATGTCGAATGTGCAGTGTCGTTTGCAGGCACATCTCCTCTCTCTCTCTTCTCTCTCTCTCTCTCTCTCTCTCTGTTATCTTTATGTGTGTAGACAAACCGTGTCTCTTTTGGAGATGAGAGATCTCTCTCTCTCTCTCTCTCTTCTCTCTCTCTCTCTCTCTCTCTCTCTCTCTCTCGATATAAATAAATAATTAACCCTGTGTCTTTCAAAATTTGTTCTCCCCAATACCAATGTTTTTTTTTTTCATCGTCTTTCATTTGGTCGAGGCAACCGAATGGGAGTCATGTTGGTAGGACTGATGCTTGGGAATTTCACATCGGTGAACCAATATTATTTATAAACTGGGAGGTAAAAATTGGCACTAATCTGCTGTTTAAAAAATAAAAAAATAAAAAAAAGTTGAGGAAATATGAAAAATGTAAAAAATTTTATTCAAATATTTCCTCCGGTTGTACGCATGCGCAAGTAACATCTGCTTTTTTTTTTTAAAGATTCTACAATAGTTTATAAATCGGTTGCTCTAATACCATTTTAGTTTTCTATAAGAGGAAACTGTTGAGATGGCTTCGTCTGTCCGTCCGCACTTTTTCTCTCCGCCCTCAGATCTTAAAAACTACTGAGGCTAGAGGGCTGCAAATTGGCATGTTGGTCATCCACCCTCCAATCATCTAAAATGCCAAATTGCTACCCTCTAGAATCAGCAGTTTTTTATTATTTTATTTATAAAATAAATTAGCCATGATTGTGCAAATGGCACCGCTATAGGTGCCAACAACACAGGCCACCAATGGGCTGTGGCTGCAAGTTTCATGGGCCCTGGCTGAGAGTTTTCATAGAATGTGACTGAGAGTTTCATACAGCATTATACGTTGTACAGAAAACTGGATTGTGCTGAAGAAACATCGGGGTATTTTTTACTTGTTAGGTTATGGTATTGATTTTAATAAATAGTTTTGAATTACACCTCGAATAAACTTTGTAAACACTTTATTTATTTATTTATTTATTTATTTATTTATTTATTTATTTATTTATTTATTTATTATTTCTCTGGCTGGCAGCGTAGTTGCTATGTAGCAAGTGTCACTTGAAGCGTTAAAGATGGTTATTTACCCGTGACATATTCCCACATGTGACGTCACTACGAACAGCCCTTCGGTGTTACATTTTGCTGTGAAATCCGAAAATCATAAAACATTTAATATTATTTTAGCATTTTTTTGGTGTGTGTGTGTGTGAATGTATCGATGGCTTCTGAAAATACTCATCACTCCTTGCCTTCGCTTGAGATCTCAATTCAGCCCCTGTGGCCATTTAAACGATTTAATTTTAATTAATTTGCTAGCCATGGAATCAAATGCATAACAGTACTCGTCTAAGTGAGTTTTCTATATCTCATCGTTTATACTGGTCTACTGGTATGGTGGATAGCGTAGTGGTATACCGCTCAGATGTCGCGGGTTCGCGCTTCCCCCCAGAGCGATGGAAATTCACTGGCTCTCATGCGGTGGGAGGTTGAAATCATTATGTTTTGGCATCTTGAATTTCAAGCCAATGGCCCCTGTGTGCTTGATCCATGTGAATAGGTTTCATGTAATGAAATAATAATAATAATAGTTTTGTTTCACCGACCCGGAAATCACACCATTCTTTACTCACTCATTGCCACTCGCTCTTAAGTAATTAGGTTTGTTGTAAGTTTCAGTACCTGTTTTTTTTTCTCTCTCTCTCGTATACAGCAGGAGCGTTAACCCCGCGCTCAACCCACATCGTTTACCCGGGCTTGGGAGCGTTATAAACGTTATGACGCGTCTATATTTCCTGATTAATTTAATAGACTGCAACTCTCCGTTATAATTTCTCACTTTGGGGTAAACTTGAAGAAACCTTAAAATCCGCTACATTGCGACTGATTCTCATGACACAGAAGCCATTTTCAGCTGTTTTAAACTTATTACTTTTTACTAAGAGGTTGTGTTTGCTAGTGACTTAGCAGGACTAAGCGGAACGTTAGCTGCTTATCTTACGAGAATTTGACTAAAGATGGGCCTCGTGATTTTGTTTTCGAAGAGATAGAAATGTAATTTTTAGGGAGAAGTGACCTTTTGGGGGCTGGATTGATCCCCCTTGGCGGATGTTTGCTGTCTTTAGACTCAGTTGTCCTGGTGGTGCGGACTTACCTTTCACTCTGTACTAAAAGTGTTTTGTTATTCAAAGATATATCATTAATGTCAATAGGTTTGGTTGCTTTTACACCACTAAATTTGAGCGCCTTAGTGGCGTGATCGGCACGGTGTTGGCGTGCCACCTCGTTGGCGCGAGTTCGATTCTCGGTCATTCCATTGAGGGGTGAGAGCTGTGTATTTCTGGTGATAGAAGTTCACTCTCGACGTGGCTCGGGAGTCACGTTAAGCCGTTGGTCTCGTTGCTGAATAACCACTGGTTCAATGCAACGTAAAAGCACCATACAAACAAACATCACTAAATTTGGGCTCACTTTGCTTATACATAATGGAGTTCTCAGCTTCTTATTGACAGTGCAATTACATTTTTCCTTAAGAAATTGAAAGGTCACGAACTTGATGAGTAAAATTTCTTAGAATATAATTCTTTAGATAAACAATAGCTCTCAGAGACAGCAGTACTCTTCCAAGGCTGAGCAATTCACCTCCCAAAAGCAACATTCATATCTCTCAATATCTACACACTTATGGTAAAGTGTTTGTGAAAATTCACACCACGCAACTTTTTGTGTAATGTGGGTAACAAACCTAACTAAAAAAAAAAAAGAAAAAAAAAAAGAAAGACAACCTCCTACTAGAAGAAACTAGAGCAAGGCGTTCGGTCGTTTTTCAATCAAAAGGCAAGTCTCAAAATTAATGCTCTTTTACCGTACCTCCGTTCACATTCTCTTTTTTCCATCTTACTTTCCACTCTGTCATAACACCTTTCCTAACAATCGGTTCATAGGTTTTCCTTCTGTTGCACCTTTCAAACCTTTCCACTGTCGATTTCCGTTTCAGCGCTGAATGACCTCATGCGTCCCAGCGCTTGGTCATTGGCATAAAATCTATATTCTACTGTTTATTTTCAGATGGAACCCCAGTGAATATATTCATTTGTCATTATTATCCAGTTTGGTTAGAGTCTCAGTAAGAGCCGTTTTTTTTCTTTTTTTTAAGAAAATACAAAGTATGCTCTGGGCACCCTTAATGCAGACTTCTTCCTGTCGACAACCTGCAGCGCTAAAGGGATCAAAAGACCTCGGGAACAAAACTGCTACTGAAGACGGACAGCTGCTTGTCTTTTGCTGTTTCACTAATATATATATATATATATATATATATAATATATATATATATATATATATATATATATATAAATATATATATATATATATATATATATTATATATT
>NC_061088.1:23799571-23809571 GCF_015104395.2 Macrobrachium nipponense | reverse complement strand
AGTCACAAACCAGCTAATTTTACAATCGGAGCAAGTCACTAAGTTTCTCTGAAGCACGAAGTCATACCTTGACTTAACGGTAATCTCTCCCGAATGGTGGTCTTTCTCTCTCTCTCCTCTCTCAAGCCCACCTTGACCCGAGAAACATGGCGCCTTGGCTTAGGCGTGATATAAGATAGTCATGAAAATCATGCTTTCGACCGTCGGATTGCGAAATCCTTGTCCACCCGACCCGCGAGAGTCGTGGGCAAGTCATGCGTGGGTGTTTGTGTCTGGTGATGCAATCGTGTGTTTTGTGTCCGCGATTCAAAATAACACCAACCCCCTCTTCCCCCATCACCACCACCATATGATGCCATGAAAGGCGTTTTCTACGCCGCTGGTTTTCGATCGTCGAAGGCGAGCGAAGCCGAGTGCGTGGCCACCGATGATTTACCAGACGCCGTTGTCACGTTACGTTTCTTCCGTGACTTACAGAGACTCCGGGCAGCTTTAAGGAGTGTTACGAAATACCGATGGGACACAATAAGGTTTGGAAAGGCATCGTTGGCAGTTAAGTGATACAACAAACAGGCAAGGTCGTGCCTTCCTTTGTCTGCTGTTGGACTTTCACTTTCCACCCTCTTTAGGGTCTCTTGTGGTGTTCTGTGGCCAACGCCCCTGATCAATTCAATTCGGCTTGGTCTTACCTGACTGCGTAAATAGAAGCATTATACAATTCTCTCTCTCTCTCTCTCTCTCTCTCTCTCTCTCTCTCTCTCTCTCTCTCTCTCTCCTGCCAATTCGGGGGTCCGAAGTTCTATTCTTGGCTCGGCCAACGCGGAATCAGAGGAATTTATTTCTGTTGATAGAAATTCATTTCTCAATATTGTATGGTTCGGATCCCACAATAAGCTGTAGGTCCCGTTCCTAGCCACGTAAAAATATCTAATCCTTCGGGCCAACCCTGGGAGCTCAGTGGTCTGGTAAAACTAAACTAAGATATACCCTCACTCTCTCGGTAAGGTCTTTTAACTGACTTTGTAAAGAGGAATACTGCTCTCTCTCTCTCTCTCTCTCTCTCTCTCTCTCTCTCTCTCTCTCTCTCTCTCTCTCAACAAAAATATATCCTTGTCTATTCGAATCACGAGTTTGACACTTCAGTTGGCCTTGCCTTGACTTTTCATGGGGAGCAGTGTCTTTCCCCCGATTTTGAGGATTTCTCCCGTTCGGGGAATACACACTAACTCACTTATTCACTTATTCAGCAAATAAGGTTATAGGAAAACTTTGGGCTGCCACACACCATAAATAAATATATGTATATATATGTGTGTGCATGTGTGTAGACACATAATGTCACCGAAGTCCTGATTTCTCCTCTGTCCTCTGGTGCGAATCCACGAGAGGACGAAATTATTATCTACTAAAAAATTCCCCTTCGGTTAACATATATATATATATATATATATATATATATATATATATATATATATATATAGATATATATATATATATATATATTTATATATGAAAAATATATTAATTCCGAGGTAAAGCGAATCGGATATTTAAGGACATCTTTAGTTTAATGTATGTATATGAATCACGGTGATGTGATAAAAATTCATATGTGTGTCATTTCACATAAATAACAAAACAGATGGATACGAAGGATAATTTGAAAGAGAAAGATAGAGAGAGATGGCTGCATACGCATAAAAGCAAGTAAAGATATTGCACTCTGATAAATTTATTTATTTGTATAAAATCCCAATTCCGGAGGAGAATAACTATATGTAGATACAGAACATAGAAACGAAATAAAACACGCTTTATTCTTGATTCGTATCACACTTAAACTTGATTATGTAGAAAGGGGAATATATTAGGTTATACCTACTTAATGTTCGTGGTGGTGAACCACGAGGAGTTAAAAGGGAAAATAATGTATCTTATTTTTGTTGTTTCTACCTCACGAGGTGCTTTCACTCCTTAATATGGCTGCTTTGCGGTCTCTTGAACTCTTTAAGGAGACGTCGTGTTGTTCAGATGTTTGCGTTTACGAATGTTTTAGTTTGTGATAATAAAAATAATTGTTTAAAAAATCCACAATTATATATTAAAATTAGAATATATTTATATGTAAAAAAGACTTTTGAACACCTGAACGGTGTCCCTCATCAGTGTACACTGATGATGATCACCGTTCAGGTGTTCGAAAGTCTTTGTTTTTTACATTGAAATATATTTCAGTATATAATTGTGGATTTTTCAGCAATTTGTTCTTCACGAGACTGTGAATTTCTTCACAACAATAATAATAATGTTCTAAGGGGTCCACAATAATAAAAATGTTAAAAGTTCGCGTATAATTTATAAATACCTTATAAAAGCTTTCGAACCCTTCTCTGTTTTTCTTTCTTTTTTTAAGATGAACCCAGTGAAGGATTCGAAAACTTATATAAAGTGTTTATAAATTACTCACGAACTTTTAATATTTTTATTATTGTGGACCCCTTAGAACATTGTATAACTCTCGTGATAGGGAGTTTTTTCCCAACAATAATAATGATAATATATTTTATTTTAGCTCAAGGCCATATATATGGAATATACAAAATAGACAATGACATACACACAATATAGAAATATGAGATCATTTTTAAAAGATTAGAATCGGCCATAACCACACAGTTGCTGAAGAAGTAGGAAAAATAGTGTTCATAGAAAGGTAATGACAGTAACAATATTGAGAATAATAGTTCAAAAAAAAACTCTGAAGGCCTAATCGAACTCTGCTAAACTCAGGCTTTATCAGCACAAAATTAATGACTGGACTCCAAGTCTTTGGAGAAAGGGGCTCCGTGGAGGCTGTGATGTTTGTATAAAGGTGTGAAGGTGCGAGCTGAGGCGAGGTAGACGGCATCATTTGTGTGCACATCATGGGCAGTCATGCTCGATGGGGCCGTTCAGTTGAATTGCAGTTAGATACTTCACAGGTAGTTATAGTATGCTGCCCAGTCATATTTTATTGCACCTTGTAAATTCATTTTGTATTCACTCTTGTTCTCTTGGGCTTTATTGTGGTCCATTACCGTTCGCATCGGGCCCGTAGAAGTACGGGTACAGATTTCACTAACGGGATTTGTGGTTGAATTCCAACACTAGAGTTCATATTATATATATATATATCACAGAAAATGATTGGGGATCCGTTTGGTGATTATTTAGAAATAGATTTCGTTCGAGATTTTCCTTTAAATGGAATTTATGCGTATTTTGCTACATAATTTCCTTTATACCCGAATTTATGCATGGTACAAGTCGGACGCTGAATTATGACACTTTCATTTCAAACCTGTGTCAACACTAGCCGGTCAAAATTACTTTTTTTCCGTATTTTTTCAAACATGGAAATAGGACCATGAACCTCGCCTGCTTTATCTGAAGAATAGGAGGAGGAGAAAATAGAAGAAAATATCAAAACGGAAGGTTAACAATCATGCAGAAATATGACCACCAACGTTCACCCGACGCTAAAACTGTGCATTAGACGAAGCAAAAAATAACGTGAAGCAATAGTTCCAGTCCTTTACTGAACTGATACTCCATTATTCAGAAATGAGCACATCGTTCAAAAATAACTCAAGGGAGATACATCACGAATTCTTTGAGGAAATCTCCGTGCAATCGTGAGGAGAATCAAAGATACGTAAAAAAAAATGAGTTCATGTTTCCTGAATATTGCAAGAAGATCCGCACGAACCGGCGCGTTCCTCTGAATGACGTAAATGGTACGAAAGGCTGATAAAGCGGTTTATGTAAAAGGCAAAAAGAAAAACTGGTGGCTCTGTCACTGGATGAAAGATAACGGAAGTACACCGAAAAGGAGGCATCAGACGTCAGTACTGCGAACAATTTTAGATTTTAAAACAGATTATTGAGAAGAATGCTACATCCGACACTTCATACTCTGTAGATGAAGACAGGAGAAAGTCAGATTACCAGATGATCATGCAACAAGAGAACATTCTGTATATGTGGTAAAAGCAGCCTGCTTTCAAGTCATTTGAATACGGAAAAAATCAACAAGAGTGTTTATCTATCATCAAAAGCTCTTACGAGCAGAAATGGAAAATGACGATATGCCACAAACGTCATGCAGGTATTAAAAAAAAAAAAATAGAAAGCGAGAGGAGCATTTTAGTTGCTGCTCTACAGGCAAGAAGGAAGTAGATCGTAAGATGTTCAACATTATTCAATCAGTAAAAAATACAGGGTTTCCTTGAAGCCTGGAATCATGTATTGGGTTATTTTTTCGTTTCTTCTTATTCTCTGTTTTGTTCTAGATTTACCAGACACCCTGTATAATGACAGCAATAATCTCTGTCTTTTGAAGCGAACGAGTCGTTTCAAATTTTTAACATTCAGGGCTTCGTATCCTAGCCTCCTTTCTCTAACGTCCCAGCAGAGGATGAAAAATTATCATGCGGAAGAATGAATGAGTACATGGTAAGAAAAAAAGGATATATGATAACGGGCGAAATCAGAACCAAAACAGAGAGAAAGTATGGCGTACGATGGAACTGATTACGGCTGCATTGCACAGTGGAAGTATACAGAAACAGCGGAATATATTCCCGTTCCAGCGAAATAGATTCGAGACCTTATTTCATTGTGAAAGTGGAATAGCTTTGTGGCTTTATTAGATAGGGAAGGGATACGGGCGCAGTGTCTCATTAGGGTTAGGCAATCTGATCCGCTTAGGTTTGGCAGAATCTCATGGCCACATTTGCAAATCGCGGTGAAATTTCGGTGATTCGGAATTACACGGCTTTTCCCGAGATGAAAGGCGCGTTCAGTTGGCGTGTGCTGCAACAGGTTACAGTTGCCTTTGTGTTTGCAAGATAAAAAAAAAAGTTAAGCGTTTAGAAAGGGATCCAACAACTATTCAAAAGATTCTCTCTCTCTCTCTCTCTCTCTCTCTCTCTCTCTATCTCTCTCTCTCTCTCACGTACAACAATATTTAATATTTATATTTAAATAGTTTTTTTGCACGACAGAGCTGTTTCACTTTGCTTTAAAATGTAAACGCTGTCAACGGAAACGTTGGGCATTTAACAAAGAACGGAGTAGATGAAATAACCTTATTGTTGGTTAGGTCTGCTTGTTTCGAAAAGACGGGAAAATTTATTGTAACGCCTTTTAATTTTCCTTATAGACGTTTGATCGAAACTGATGATCTTCAGCAACAAATGTTTGTTAGTGACTCGACCTTAGTTCTGAAATTGCGTTGAAAATTATTACAAAAACACTCCACAATAATGTAACTCCTCAAAGGTGAAATAAGACCTGTTTAGCCGGAGGTTTTCTAAAGCCTGCTCAACTTCCTTTCCAACCTTTTTTTCTATTTTTAATAGTTATAGACAGCTGGGCTGATCAGGCTTGATAACTTTTAATACAGATATTTGTAATATATCGTCAATAAGCATAAGTATGATATTATTCCCCCTCTGTCATTAATGTTGTTGATGACAATGTCATTACCAAAGGGGTCATTATCATTATTATTATTTTTTTTTTTTATGCTCTATCACAGTCCTCCAATTCGACTGGGTGGTATTTATAGTGTGGGGTTCCGGGTTGCATCCTGCCTCCTTAGGAGTCCATCACTTTTCTTACTATGTGCGCCGTTTCTAGGATCACACTCTTTTGCATGAGTCCTGGAGCTACTTCAGCCTCTAGTTTTTCTAGATTCCTTTTCAGGGATCTTGGGATCGTGCCTAGTGCTCGTATTATTATTATTATTATTATTATTATTATTAATTAATATTATCATTATTATTATGTGCTGTTTCACAATATTGGCCGTACAAGAGGAAATTGCAATCTTCATTTATTCATGTGAAAATTCGAGTTATTCATTTCATGATGATATTCTTATCAGTGTCATTGAGTGGCGATCATGCAACAGTTCCTCTGAAGAATGAAAATGTCTGAAAGAGTAAGAATGAAAGTGGCTTGGCCATTGACAGTGAAGTGGAGTCAGTCAGCGACAGGAACCAAAGACATAAATAGGACCTCATCCTCAAAAATCCGTTAAGGATGAAGAAAAAAAATAACAACACAGCTCTCTCTCTCTCTCTCTCTCTCTCTCTCTCTCTCTCTTCTCTCTCTCTCGATGCGTACAGGAAAATAGCTCTAAGCGGATATAGCCTCGTTTTGGGAAAAGTACTATACTAAATCTAACAGCACCTTTAGTTCTGATTTCAAAGAGCCATACCTGAACCCTTGCCTGAAACCGACCTATCAGAGCCTTTCGGGAGCCGTTGTCTGAGACCAACCTATCAGAGCCTTTCGGGAGCTCTTGTCTGAGACCGAACTACCAAAGCCTTTCAGGAGCCCTTGTCTGAGACCAATCTATCAGAGCCTTTCAGAGCCGTTGTCTGAGACCGACCTATCAGAGCCTTTTGGGAGCTCTTCTCTGAGACCGACCTATCAGAGCCTTTTGGGAGCCGTTGTCTGAGACCTATCTATCAAAGCCTTTCGGGAGCCCTAGTCTGAAACTGACCTATCAGAGCCTTTCGGGAGCCTTGTCGAATTAGCATCGAGTCTCACTAGGGGCCTCCTGTTATTGTTACGGAGATTTAGAAAAAAAAAACATTTATTTCATGCGGTAGCCACCGTTGGAATTGGCAATTCCATCATCAATTCCGTTCAGTTTAAGAAGGCGAAATTAACTTTGCTCTGTACGTATTCCCTGTCTAGGAGCTGCTTTTGTCAAAACTTGGAAAAATTAGCCTGGCAACTAATCCCCCGTCTCCGCCCCTGCCCTACTTTGTGGGTGTGTGGTGAGGGGGGGGTTCGAGCCTGATTGCCGAAAAGACTGAGTGTTTTAAAACACACAGTCACCATGCATGTTTAAATGATATGCAGCTTAGCCCTTTGAAAACTCAAGTGGCATAAGAGTATTCGTAATACCTGCTAACGGGTAATTTCGTACGGTCCGGTAACGCGTGGTTAAAACTACAGTTAAAAAGGTATCCGAAACCCAGGACCCACTTCGAGTTGTTTCGTTTGTGTATTTCCGCAAAGCGTGCGTCTTTCTCTGACCCTCATGAAAAGCGCTTCTGGAGTGCGCCCTTCATGACGGCTGTTTTTCATCTTTGTTCGTAGACGCTATAAGAGTTGTAATCGCTCGTCTTTTATGATTCCGATATATTGTTTGATCTCTACCGATATGAGTCCCGAGCTGTGTCGGCAATATGCAAACGCGGTTTCAGAAAACCGAGTGACGTCTTCGGAACGTCAGTTGGAATTTGACCTTGTAGGCTGATGGCGTTTCAAATTTGTACACACACACACACACACACACACACACACACACACACACACTATATATATATATATATATATATATTATATATATATATATATATATATACATACATACATACATACATACATACATACATACATACATACATACATACATACATACATACATATATAACTCCAATTTAGCACGAGGGAACACGTGCTTGAGAATATCATAAAATCCAGGTAAGAAGGCGGGTGAAAACCGGGACTTTGAACAAGTACTTTCGTCGAATAAACTACGAAAGTACTTGTTCATAGTCCCGGTTTTCACTCACCTTCTTACGCGGATTTCGTTATGTGTGTGTGTATATATATATACATATAATGAATAACGCATAATTGTAGTTAGGTGTTAATGTAGACATTGATTTTAGGGGTCCCTTCTATATTCAGCTCCGTCCATTCGCATGCAACATAGAAGTAAACTATAGGCTATATATAATGTTTAGATGCCTTTACATACGATAAATACGTAAATGTAAATATACGTAGTGTTATATCACACGTGCATTTGCACTGCATATGTACTCCTGTCTTTGAGTGATTATGAATTTATATGGATATATATTTTCGTAAGCATCTTATTCGAATTTTTTTTAGGGTCTAACAGTGGATTTAGTTACAGTTCTTATAATATAATAATACTAATAAGTTCTTAGACTTACAGAGGTATCATTCTGGACATAGATATAGATTTATACGACAGATGAACCCTGCTATTTCAGTGGAAGTTTTATTATTTCTTTTATCATTAGGATAATCATTAGTGGAACGATAATAATTATTGTTATTGCTGCTGTCGTTTGACTGACTATTTTTATTAATTGACCATAACTATAAAACGAAAAGAAACTTTTATTTTATACCTGTTCATTCGGCTAACCTAAGTCAAATTGGACAGCTAGAGTGAAGGCTGAATGAACGAAATTCATAGATATGAGAACAACAATTTTATATTCTTTATTGGAAAGATCTTGTTTCTTATAACAAAATAGAAATTACTGAAGCTAAGATTACGATGAGAGTAAACTTTATGGAAGACTAATCCTGCAAAATAAACTTGTGAGTCATCATCCATTTTCGTCCATTATCGTAGTAAACCCAGTCGGTCGGAATCGCCCGCACCTGCTCGCAGGCGGCCCTGACTTGATCAGCGCTAATTTCCTTTTGATCCTCGGCATCCAGCGCAAACTATTAATGTCTGCCATCAATTTCCGAATGATGTCATGACCGGTGATGATGAGTTTATTCTCTCGTGCCGAACAAAAGAGGCCGGGTAAGCGCCGGTTCCAAGACCAGATCAAACAAATAAAAAATAGGCCGAAGTTTCTTCGACGCAATCGAGTTTCTGGTGCAGCGTATAATGTATGAAACTCAGCCACGGTCTGGTGGTGGCCTGTGTTGTTGGTACCTATAGCGGTGCCAGATACGCTATCATGTTCAACTTTAACCTTAAATAAAATCAAAACTACTTAGGTTAGAGCGCTGCAATTTGCTGTGTTTGATGATTGGATGGTGGATGATTAACATACCAATTTGCAGCCCTCTAGCCTCAGTAGCTTTTAAGATCTGAGGGCGGACAGAAAAAGTGCGAACGGACAGACGAATAGCCACCTCAATAGTTTTCTTTTATAGAAAACTAAATCTTTTGAACGCAAGTTAACACTCGTTACTTTCAAAATACTAAGCATTAATGGCACTCTCAACAGTATTTCCAGTGGAGCAAGAGTACGAGAAATGGAGCTATATTTTTTTTTATAACTTTGAATGTAATTAGTTTTTGTTTTTTTTTTCTTTTTTTAACTGTGGTAGGAGATGTGATACTAGCTGTAAGTGACCCATTCCTCTGATGTCATTATTTTACGTATGTGATTGCTTTCGTACGTCAGTCTACATCTTTATATTAGTTATTATTTAGTACCTTTTCTTGTTATTCTATGTTGTTTCCATGTCAGGATTACAGTATGTGAAACCTAACGCTGTAATCTAATGGCCTTTTAGTCTTGTTTGTAATCAATTTATATAGAATTTGTATTTTAACAATAACAAGTACCTTTTGGTATTCTTTTATTTGAATATTTGTCCTTGTTGAAGAACGGTAAGAATAATCTCATATTCTCTCTTGTCCACAGGTTACCTTCCCGCGCCAAAGAAGATGGCGTACATGGGCATGAGCCAGCACATCGACTTCGACAACCTACCCGACCCCAATACCCGGTTCGAACTCCTGGAGGTCATCGGAGAAGGAACTTACGGAGAGGTCTTCGCTGCCAAGGATCATGACACAGGTCAGGTCAAGGTCTATAGGGGGCTGATTGATTTACCTTTTACGGTGGGATGTTTGGAGGTAGAATTTATTGTTCTTTGAATAGTTGTAGCTACAATGGAAATAAGATGTTAAGCCGAGCTTGCATATACGTGTACAATAACATAATATATATATATATATATATATATATATATATATATATACGTGTGTGTGTGTGTGTGTGTGTGTGTATTATGTATAAGTATATATGTTATAATATATATAATATATATATATTATATTATATATATATATATATTAGATATGTATGTGTTTCTGTGTGTGGGTTTATGTCCATGTCTGTGTATGTCTGTATGTCAGGCCGTCTTG
>NC_061088.1:23624571-23797071 GCF_015104395.2 Macrobrachium nipponense | reverse complement strand
ACGTACACGTGTGTATGCCCACTTAGTAGTATCTCATTCCCCTTGTGTATACATAGTATACGGAGAGATCCTACACATATCACGAGACAAGCCCCTTATGGTAACAGCATCGAAGGTTTACGAAAAATAACAAAGGATCGGCGTATTTTAATCGGGTTTTGAATGTTCAGTATATTATTAATATACACACTATATACGCATGAAGGTACAAACGTCCTTTAATATCTAATTCGCTTTACCTCGGAATTAATATATTTTTAAAAATGTTAACCGAAGGGGTATTTTTTCCGTTGAGAATAATTTCGTCGGCTCAAGGGCGCGAACCTCGGAACCAAGAAATCAGGACGTACAGTGAAGTGCTCTAACCACACGGCTATCAACTAAAAAATTCCCCTTCGGTTAACGTATATGAAAATATATTAATTCCGACGTAGAGCGAATTAGATATTAAAGGACATTTGTAGCTTAATGCATATATTATGAATCACGGTGATGTGATAAGACTCATACACTTATTATGTATAATATATATATATATATATATATATTATATATATATAATATATATATATATATATATGTGTGTGTGTGTGTGTGTGTGTGTGTTTAATAAGTGTATATTAATAATATACTCCACATTTAAAACCGGATTTAATATACGCTATTCGCTTCGGTTTATCTATCTATCTAAATATGTGTATAGATAGATAGATATAGATAGATAGATAGATAGATAGATAGTCTAGCCTTGGGAGCAGTGACATGGCAAAACCATGAGAGTGACGAGCGTGCGTTTTCCACTTGGTTGCTACGACTGACCGATAGTAACAATGTGAAATCTACTTCTTTTTCCTTCTTCGTAGATTTCACGGTTATCTTGTTACTGTAATAAACGTTTCTTTTCTTGTTCTTGACCGGATCACTGCGTACTTTATTTTAGTTCACCTATTCCTGTTTTAATATGTTTATGACTGTAGGTTTGTTATTACTATTATTTTGTGGTGTGTTTTTTAGCGCCAAGGATTTTGAGCCATATTTTGAAAACGTAATTTCTTGATTTGAGAGAAATTATTATAGTTGGTCTGCCAGTCTTGATTTGGCAAACGTAATCGTAACCCTATTAATATATTTTCAATGTTCGAAGCTTCTAAAGGTAGAAAATTGTCGAGCCTTTTATGCACGATAGTAAAGGCTAAAGATAAAATATGTCAAATATTATTGCTGTCAAAATGTCACGTATTTTTTTTTTTTTTTTTTTTTTTTTGCTAGCAGAAGTAGCTAACGTCATGAGATCACCATACGAAGCAAATAACCTTCGACCTTTTACGTGATTGCCATAGAGTCCATTTTAGCGTCTCGTGGGTCAATGCAAACTGAACCTTGAAATAGCAGCTGCTTTCCCATCGATTTCGAAGACAAGGATCGTGACGCTAGATAGGTGTGGATATATATATATATATATATATATATATATATATATATATATATATATATATATATATATAATGAATAATTATCACATCTATGTGATTCATATAAAATCATTCGAGCCAGCCACAAATGTCCTTTAATATCTAATTCTCTCTACCTCGGAACTGATATATTTTCATATATGTAAACCGAAGGGGAATTTTTTAGTTGATAATAATTTCGTCCTCTCTGACAAGGACGAAATGAAGACGACGGTGACGTTATCGAATAATATATATATACGTATATATATATATATATATATATATATAATAATATAATATGGTATATATATATATAATAATATGTATATATATATGTATATATATAATAAATATATATAGATATATATATAGATATATATATAGAGAGAGATGAGAGAGGACGAGAGAGAGAGAGAGGGAGAGGAGGGAGAGAGAGCATAGATGAGAGAGAGAGAGAGAGCTTTCCCCTAACCACTCTTCCTATTCCCCCACAGGGCAATCTGTGGCCATCAAGATCATGGAGAACATCGGGGAGAACCTGGAGGAGATTGAGGAGGAGTACCTGATCCTGAAGGACCTTAGTCTGCATCCGAACCTCCCAGCCTTCCATGGCATCTTCCTCAAGAAAGGCCCCAAGATGGAGGAGGACCAGGCCTGGATTGTCATGGAGGTGAGAGAGAGAGAGAGAGAGAGAGAGAGAGAGAGAGAGAGAGAATGTGTTCTGTACAAAATATCCGTGAGCATTATCCCACAATTCCTGGTCTGTTTGCCAATTCCTTCCTTAATGTATATTTTGAATGGAATGGAATTCACTTAACTTTTGGCTAAAGGCCAAGCAGTGAGACTTATGAGGTCATTCAGCGCTGAAAGGGAAACTGAGAGTAATAAAGGTTTTTAAGATGTAACACGAGGAAAGCCTCAAAGCAGTTGCGCTATGAAACAATTGTTAGGAGAGGGTAAAAGCTAAGATGGAAGAGAGAGAATATGAAAGGAGGTACAGCAAAAGGAATGAAAGACCTTTAAGTAAAGCCTACAGTGCACCGCTTAGATGCACTCATGGTACTACCACCCTACGAGGGCATATTAAAAAAAAAAAAAAAAAAAAACGCCTGTGCTTTAAGGCCCAAAGTGTACATTACTATCGCATTAATACTATGTCACTTTCTACATACGTGTAGGTTCAATATTCATGCCAGTGAATGGTAAGAATAGATAATATATTAATGTAATAATCAGAGGGCTGTCATTTATTATTATCTGTTATTTTTTCCAGCTCTGCCCCAGGGGTTCCGTGACCGACCTCGTTCAAGCCCTTATCAGGAGAGGTCAACGCTTAACGGAGGAACAAATTGGTTACATCCTGAAGGAGACGATTGATGTAAGTTGATGCCATGTGAACTACAACCTTTCTAGTTTAGAAACTACTAATAGATATGAAATTAATATTAGAATTATGACAGTAATCTTCTGCTCCTTTCTTACGCTCTTATTTGAGTGTTGATAACCTCGGATGTATTCTTATTGATTAAGATTAAATAACCTGTAATGCTTATACAGAAACATTGGTGGATCGTTATACTTTTTATTTATATTAAGAAAAGACATTGATTAAGATTAAATAACCTGTAATGCTTATACAGAAACATTGGTGGATCGTTATATTTTATTTATATTAAGAAAAGACATTTAATAGATTCAAGTATCTTTGTTTTGGCTCATGATCTTCATGTCATTTAATTATGATTGATGATCCTTTGCGATTAAGTCAGAATCTACAAAAAAATATAACTCCTCGACTAAAATGTAATAAAATTAATATAGATGGAAAAAGTCTCTCTCTCTCTCTCTCTCTCTCTCTCTCTCTCTCTCTCTCTCTCTCTCTCTCTCTCTCTCTCTCTAATGAAATAGAAATGTTTTAATTTACCAAACATGGTGCCATCGAATTAAAATAAGTAAACACAGTTTTCAAGGATTTTCCCAGTATCTGATTCCTTACGCACTGAGTTTTCGTACTCTCTCTCTCTCTCTCTCTCTCTCTCTCTCTCTCTCTCTCTCTCTCTCTCTCTCTCTCTCTCTTACAGTTACGGTAAAATGCATCTGCAAGTAGCTGACTATATGCTTTGATGAGCATACAGTCTTTTCTTTTCTTGCTCTATACTTTTGTTTCCCTAGCTGGTGTTTTTATTGATTTTTCTTATTAATTTCAGCTGCAGCTGAAGACACCTCTGGCTTCAGTCTGTGTAAATGGATAGTTTGTAGTTTCTATATATATAGGGGGTTTTTTGAGGACATTTTCAGCCAAAGCCTTTTCAAATGGGCTTTTGTGAGATATTGTTCTCTGCTGTCTGGTTCTGCTGTGTCTGTACATTCTCGTACTTAAACCTTTTCACGTGTCAGTATCTAATTTTTTTCATTGGTTATGCTTACACGCAAAGCTTGTATGAATAAGCTTTTGCGTACGTATTGATTTTATCCTGCAATTTTTTTACCTTCTATTCTCTCTATTTTCACTCTTCCATCCATTCCCGTCATTATTTCCACCGGAACTTGAGAGAATCCTGGATGTTACGTTTAATCTGGACTTTCAGAAGTCATCTACCTTTCAGATTTTTTATTACTCTTTCCGGGAAGCTTTTTTGTGATCTGCATCATTTACTGTCATTTTCTGCATCCTCTTGTGTAAACTGGTTTTCCACTTAACGCGGAGTCTTGTCTCCAGAGTTGAAGGAACCCCTCCCGGTACCGGATGGAAGAGAAATTTGCAGCAGACTTTAGCAGTCTTGCCAAGCGGCAATGGGCCCTTATGAGGCCGGAAAGTCTTTAGTTATTCCTCTGTAAAGCCTCTGGGAACTTATCAGCAGTCCAAAGGCCTCCGTCTACACATAAATTTAAAGAAAGAATAAAAGAGAAAGATATAAAAGACGACTCTAACTTGAAGTGAATCGTCAGATCAGATTGAGCGTTTTAGAAGACAGATGCTCTGACTGGAATGTGGGAAAAGGGAAGTAAGGAGTAAATTCCATGTACATTATTGTTTATTTGTGAAATTAGGAAATACTTTATTGCCCATGATGAAACCATTAAGGGTTGACACCATTTACCGTGAAAGGGCGAATAATCATTTTACGAGTTGGTTTTATTTTTGTTGCTTCCTTAAGTTTAGGTTGCGAGTTAATTCATAAAGCTTGTATTTGCTTGGCCGCAGTACAGGAGCTGGTTCATGTCGAAGAATTGAAGGATAAGACGAGTCATTTAAAGGGAAAATAGATTTCCTCAACGAACGTAGAGTAATCGTGGCTCATGTAGTTGTAAATGCTCACGAGGAAAATGAAGAGGAAATAGGGAAGGTACGATAACTATAGTAGACTTGCATCAACCGTGCATTTGATGTCTAGGCCAGTCCCTTACGACGCTCCTGATTGGCTCCTGATCTCCTGAGGGATAAGACGTATCCCTCAGGAGAGGTGGAGCATAGATCCTACCCATGTGAACTCTCTCGAGAGAAAGAGTTTCCAGCCCTGTGACTGGCTTATCAATAGCCAATCAGGAGTGTCGTAAGGGACTGGCCTAGACATCAAATGCACGGTTGATGTGAATCTGCTATAGCTACACTACACAAATAAATAGAAGCAGTTGCGGTTGTATTTCCTGTTTACAATAGCCTCCTCCTCGGGGTTTGAACCGCCAACCATTGAATAGAAAGTTATAAAATGAATGTCGACGGAATCGCAGAGGACATTAAGATTTGGGGAAGTGTTTCATTGGTAGGCGGTTCATATTCCCAAGGAATAAATGATTAGATTATTGTTAGCATCTATTTTCATTCGATATTGCTAGCTTGTGATAATTACTTTTCTTTATGAATGAACGTAACCAGTGAGCTGAAGAACAGAAGCAAAATAGCACCTCTCCGGGATCCAAGGACATGTCCCAGTACCAGAGACCCTTCCTTTCCCTACTTGAATGAATGAATAATTAATCGTTCTCTGGCGTCGTGACTAACACGATCATTGATGCCGATTTCCTTACTTGAAGTTTGTGTGAATGATAATAAACGCCCTTTGGAGCAGTATTTCGATTTAGCCATAAAAAAAAAATCAAATAATGAAGAACAGTACTTTTGTCATTTATCTGTTATTCTCATTCCTTTTTATCACGTTTCCTTACGTAAATGTTTCTTTTAGGTGGAGCTTACTGTACGTTCATTCCGGTAGTTTTGGCAATGTTTCAATCAGGATTTTGGTTTTAAGTTTTGAAAATAAAAACTACAGTATTTCACGACAGTTATTGCATGAAAGTGTTTCTTTCATTTTTAAGCAGCCAGCGTACAGCACCGTTAAAAGCATATAAAAAACTGTAAAGATAAAAAAGAAAAAAGAAAAAACCACCGGAAGCAAGTTGCTGAGATGAGAGCGGGATGATGCTCACCTGTGGCTCGTCTTAATTACCATAACGGTGTGCATGAAGGACGTCCTCAGCCGTGTAGCTCTTAGCTGTATTCAAGCAGTCTTGGTTTTTCTCATGTTTCGTATCTTAATGACATCTTACTCTCAAGTATTTTATATTACATTTTTTTTTTGGTCTTTCTTGTAAATACTTTCTTAATAAGATATATATATATTATATAATATATATATATTATATATATATATATATATATATATATATATATATATAATATGTATATATATATATATATATATATATATATATATATATATATATATATATATTGTGCGTGTGTGTGAAAAATTATAAACATAAATGGTCTATAATCCTCCCATACAAATCTCTTCCTCGCAAGCTGGACACACGATTGGCTGGTTTGTCATCAGGGATAACAAGGAGCGTTTTACGGAGCAAATTTGAACGTGAATCTGAATTTTAGTGTGAAACTGAAGACATATAGGGAATTACTTTCAAACCAACAAA
Source organism: Macrobrachium nipponense (assembly GCF_015104395.2). Classification (NCBI taxonomy): domain Eukaryota; kingdom Metazoa; phylum Arthropoda; class Malacostraca; order Decapoda; family Palaemonidae; genus Macrobrachium; species Macrobrachium nipponense. The sequence goes on along the minus strand of NC_061088.1, from coordinate 23,790,685 downwards.
ACACCGTTTTTCAACATATTAGGCCATCCCTACATCTTGGACCAATGTTTCTTCTTGCGGTTTACGACCCAAGTAAAACAACTTGAAATGATCGTCGGCGTCTCTAATTAAAAGTCACTTACGAAGGCTGTCTTCGCGCGGTTAACCGGACGACGCCACCAGACGCTTGCGCACCGCAGCTAATGAAAACGCACCCAACACCATGTTCAGATATAAAACGACCGCGACCAAACATCACAGAATTATTCTTGCCGGGGAAAACGCATCCTGCGAACTAAAACTTGATGTTAGCGAGAAACGCACAGTTACTGAAATCGATATTGCGGAGAACTACGCGTTGTTTGATTTCTTGTCTAATTTTATTCTGTAATTAATTAATACCAGTAAGTTCTCGTGTCATAGATCGGGATATAGCTGAGATTCACGCATCTATAATGGTTTAGTGCTGTATAGCTTCGGATACCCTACCTTGTGACAAGCACGGTCTAGGTGACAAGCTCTGGTTGCACTGTATTCCTCGTCTTTGCATACTTTATATTCATGATTATATGTATATTTATATATATGTATATATTTGTATGTATGTATGTATGTAATAAATATATATATATATATATATGGGTGTGTGTGTGTGTGTGCGCGCGCCTGCGTCTGCATCATCCCTGCACACTTTACCATTAGATTGCTCGAAGTACTACTTTCCTTTTTTCCCCCTTCAGTGGTAATCACGTTTAAAAATCTTCGCCGAAAGGTATCCTGTTTGCCCTTATAAGAACTTTCATAATCGCCCTTAGCACCAACCACCCAAGAGCTAACGTCAAGTCTGCGATATTCGTCGTTGCCGGGCATTGCATCCACTGTCTCTGTCGAGGCGATAAGCTGCCACACCACGCAGTCTTCGTCTTCTTCTTCTTTCTTTACAAGCTTGTCCTTATTTGGGGTCACTGCAATGGTTCTTCAACACATTCCTTCCATTTCCTTCGGTCCAGTGCATCTCCCTCAGTCAATCCCAACTCCCTCATATCTCTCTTCACACAGTCAATCCATCGCAATTTTGGTCTACCTAACCTTCTCCCACCTGCTAGTCCCATATCCATCATCTTCCTTATCGGCTGGTCTTCCTCTCGTCTCTTTATATGTCCATACCATCTCAGTCTACTTTCCTTCACCTTGTTTGAAGCTGGTGCTATTTTTGAGAGCGCCTTTAACATGTTCGTTCCTAACACCACCCAGTACCCAAAGGTATCGTCTTACATCTTGCCAGTGTACCATTGTACAGTACAACGCTGACACGACCTTCCCGACATTTTCTAAGCTGATTCTCGTAATTTTCAAAGTGACGATATTACTACCTTAAAACGCCAAACGCCTTTCATTTGATTTTGTGACGCGAAGTACAGTAGCTATTTATCTTGCTTACATTTATTTATTTTATTTTTATTTTTTTTTTTTTTTTTTTTTTGCCCGGCCTGGCGGTTTCTTTTGTTCATCTTTGCAAGTTGAATGAACGAAAGGTCGTACCATTTGGCTTATATATGCATGTAGATAAATAAATAAATAAATAAACACACAGACGCGCATGCATACTATATATAATAGCAGTAAGCTACAAATGTCCTTTAATACCTAATTCGCTCCATCTCGCAATTAATATACTTTCGTATATGTTAACCGAAGGGGAATTTTTTTAGTTGAAAAGAAATTCGCTGACGAATTTCTTATCAACTAAAAAATTTCCCCTTCGGTTCACACGTGAAAATATATTATAATTCCGATATGAAGCGAAATAGATATTAAAGGACATTCTTAGCTTAATGCTCGTATATGAGTCACGGTGATGTGATAAAATTCTTATATATATATATATATATATATATATATATATATATATAATATATATATATATATATATATATATATATGTATGTATATATAATATGCGCACCACTAAAACATATGGTATAGCCAGGAAACAGGAAAATCGAGATGAGTAGGGGGAATAGGAAGAGCTGATGGGTGAAATTACAGATCACGTGACCTTCAGGCTATTGGGGAGTCGCTGCTCAACAAAGACAGCCTGAAGGAGAGGAGTCGGGGAGGAGTCTCACTGAGCAGAAAGGAGCAGTGGTGGTAACGTGCACAAAGAAGCCATTAAAGAATCGTCTTCCTTTGCGCGACCCCAGGTTAAGTCTAGAATAAAGATGGAAAGGTTCTCTCTCTCTCTCTCTCTCTCTCTCATTTTTGTGAATAGATTTTATGATTTGAGTCACTTTTTACTCAAACATTTTAGCTTGACTTCAAAAGGGAAGGAGAAGTACGATTTTGATTATACTGAAGAATCGAAGGAGCTTTTTAAGCTCTAACCAAGAAAGGAACAAAGAGCAAACAAGATCCACTCGGATATTATTATTATTATACAAGATAGAACACACTCTGTGGAAATGTCAAGATGGAATCTTGCAGATGACTTTGAAGTTGTTCCTCGGTAGTGGACAATATTTTTCTAATCTGTAAAGTTCAGAAACGTTTGTTCTGGTCATTTTTTTTTAGATGGGTGACATAGAGGATTGTAGTATCTTCACCACATAAGGCCATTAATCATCCGTGGTAAAAGGGGTGAGGCTAGCGACTTCATCCCAGAATACTTGCTTGAAATCTAAAGGGTAACACCTTCTGGAACCAGCACTCCAGGAGAAAGTGGTATATAGGAGATAGAAATTGATCGTCTTAGAAATTGTTGACAGAAAATTTGATGACATGAGAGTTTGGAACAAGTGAAGAAAACCATTATCTGAATTCAGCATAAGCATTGTACTGAAAAATGCTTGTGTATTCTTATGCATGTCATGGCGTATTAATGTTTCCATTCAGATGGAAACACATTACTAGTGAGGCCGAGGAGGACTTTTGTCTTTTAGAGATTTTTCCCGCTATTCCTTTTTTGGTTTATAATTAACAGATTAGGTTATAGCAATGCTGACAGTTTTTATAGTAGATTCGTGCAATTAGTTAATAAAGACGTGATATCCGCATCACATTCATTCGATTCAGTCTCTCGCTCATTTGTCGATGCCAATGATAGGTCTTGAAATAGAACGTGCGCCTGAATTCCAAAGTCGAGGTCTTCCTTTCTCAAGAAATACCTCTGCCATGTCAGTCTTTTGGTGAAGGTAAGATGATATTTGTTAAATTGACCAAGATCCCATAGATACATATATGCTAAGATATAAGATATAGTCTTCACAGTTAAAAGGGATTTGTGGCAATTTGAATTTGATGAATTGACGTATACGTAGGTATGCATTTTTGTAAAAGAATAGATCCGATTCGTTTTGCTTTTCAGATGTGGTGATTACTAACAAACAGAAAAACGCATCTGTCATTCTCCTTGGCCACGAAGGTCATACACACATCACTGCTTATTGGTTTGGAAAATATCCTTGATATTCCATTCCCGACTGTTGTGTCACGATGTTTCCTTTGATAACTTTCACCGCTGCGAGACTGGAAAACGTTTAGCAGGGTTACCCTGCCGGCAAGTTGAGGAACTAATTAGCTTTGTAGGCAGACAATGGTACAGTGTACTGCTGTACTGTGTCGCTCAGCTCTTTAATTATCTGGGGAAAATTGGTATAACTCAGCCAGTACTTTTTCTCCCTGATTTACATAGTATACAAACGTACAAATATATATATTTGTATGCATACTGTATATGTTTATGTATTCATTTATGCATGTACATAATATATATATATATATATATATATATATATATATATATATATATATATATATGTGTGTGTGTGTGTGTGTGTGTGTGTGTGTGTGTGTGTGTGTATCACTCCCATGTTATCGATTCATTGTCAACGAGTATTAATCTGCAGCGATTCCCTAAATACGAAATGAGACTATATTAGGTCTTCTGTCTAAGTTCATCTCAATTTGAATGATTCTGTCGTGTGTCATAGTACCAAACTGGTTCACTCTAAGAATAATGTCCACAAACTGGATCATTAAAACACTGTCATCAGCATGAACATATAACCTTTTAGTGAATCCTGTCTTCCATGTGAAATACGTACAAGGAAATCCGGACCTTTCCTAGATAGTGTTCCCCAAGGATTTTCGGGGGTCGTTATGTAGGACTAATATTTCCTGGGGGTTATTATCTTTATGACATTTACATTCTTTTGTTTATGGTTTTACGGTCATCCCCAGCGGGTTTGTACTAAATACGCCGCAAAGGTGGATACTTACCGGGTTAAAACTTGCTTAAAACCCGTGGGTGGAGGGGGGGCGTGTCACTATCTAGGAAATATCCCGAAGTTCTGTAATCAACATTAAAAATCTATTACAACAATGACTGAGGCAGCTGAACATCCTCAGGGCAGTTTGGAAAGTTAATACTGAACTGTCTTTGACTGTCTGTGAAGCCTAAATTGTTGAGTATCTTCAAACTTATTCCACAGTTCCTTCATCATTTTCTGTGATTTAGTATCATTGTCAACTTAGGCCTCGAAATATCTTTATGGTTGTGATTAAACCCGGTAGATTAAAAATTTGTAATATTCTCAGACTTGATCTCCAGTTTTCAATTATTGGTATGCTATTGCCGTCGTTTATACTGGATTTGCCTAAGGCTCAGCATTCAAATTAAATTTTAGCCTTTAATCTCGTATTTTTGTATCTGCTTGGATTTTTCAACTGATAAATTACTAAATGAAATTGCCTTGGCGTTTTTCATGCTTCAATGCACTTAACCTTATCGTTCCCACAAGACATCCATTCCATGAATTATTTGTACCTCGGTTTCTTTATCCTTTTAAATAAATACGTCATGCATTTATCTAGAACTGTAATTCATTGCGTAAGCTGGAAGCCGTTAATTCGGTGGGGCATTAGGCTTAGCAGAGCCGCATATACGACTCTGGTCTTAAGGCTTTCTATTTGATTCTATTTTCTCCGTGGTCTGCCCTGTTCTCATTTATAATCCTTATATTTGCGGTTTGAGTTATTTTTATCTGCATGGTTTGCTTTTTTATATTGACTTTTAATGGTGGTCTAATTTACATATTTTTTTCGTGTTGCGTTCCATTTTATTTATCTCCCTTTTAGTGATGTAGTCCATGTTGTTAGTCTCGCTTTTCCAGCTGTGTAATTGGCAACTGTTCTCCAAAATCTGCTTTATGATAATGCATTAACTCTCGCTCTTGCAGGCTATGGTTTACCTACACGAAAATCACTGCATGCACAGAGACATCAAGGGTCACAATATTCTCCTGACGAATCACGGCGCCATCAAATTAGTCGACTTCGGAGTGAGTTCTCATCTCTCTTCCACCTGGGGAAGGCGCAACACCTCCGTGGGGACGCCATATTGGATGGCCCCAGAAGTAAGAGATTGATTTGTAAAGGTTTTGAAATGCAAGTGTAATTTAATGTATTTCATCTCGTCCATGGTCTTTTTTTGTGCAGAATAATTTTTTTATGTGAATGTTGGGCTTTATGAAAAAAAAAAGTGGACTTGTAAGTTTTCTTTTATATTTAAAGGAGACATCGGGGCATTATTTCAGTAGCTCAGCATCTCACTCGAGGATTTAAGTGTGTCCATTAAGTTCAGTTTGAACACAGTTTCAGCAAATACTTGCCATACTAATATCCAAAAATATTCACCTGTGACATTCACCAAATTCACAATTGGTAATTTATACAATGCCATGATGTAGCGTAGGCCCGAACCAACTAAAAAAAAAATAAATAAATAAAAGAGCAAAATGGTAGCTAAACATGGCTCTTGAAGAACGGAAGTGTTGTACGAATCCGGGAACAAGTAAGATTATTTTTATTATTATTTGCTATTTTCAATTCTTCTTATTATTTTCTTCTCATTAGGGCTGATATTTGCTAAAAGCCGGACGATGTTCATATTCTGGTTAAGGAAATGTCTTCTAGAAATGTTAATTTATTGATATGATAACTAAAAGTGGCGTATCATATCAATAAATTAATATTTTTAGAAGACATTTCCTTAACCAGAATATGAACATCGGCTAGCTATTAGCGAATATCAAATCAATTCTACTGATGCTGCCTTCCTCTTTAACAAATCATGTCTGAGAGAGGTTCGCCTACTTTCATATATTATTATTATTATTATATTATTATTATTCAGAAGATGAACTGTATTCATGTAGAACATTGACTTGAAATTCAAGCTTCCAAAGAGTATGGCGTTCATTTGAAAGACGTACAGAAAGATGAAATCAGTTATTACAAAAGATAAATTAACATATTAATAAAATAACAGATAAAAATAATAAGAAATTATTTGAATAAAATACAAGGAGAATTATTTGAGGGTAGTTATGCGTTGCATTCTCGTTTGAAGTTTTGAAGTTCCAATCGCAAAACATCCTCAGGAAGACTGATCGTTTGTGCAGCGGTGAGAGTTAAGGTAACAATGGCTTCCATTATTAACACGAATTTGTACCATCTTTTCAGGTCATCGCCTGCGAACAGCAGCTCGATTACAGCTACGACGTCCGCTGTGACGTCTGGTCCCTGGGAATCACAGCCCTTGAACTGGCCGATGGCGAACCGCCCCTTTCCGAGATCCATCCCATGAGGGCACTTTTCCAGGTAACGTTTTTTGCAGGTTTTTTTTATTTTTTTTCTCTCTTTATTTTCAAATAGAAATATCGGTCTTGAAGCTGAGTTGTATATTGAAGATTGACTTCCCATAATGGCACTTTTCCAGGTAACATTGTCTTTTTTAAAGATTTTTTAGACAATTTTTTCTTGCAAATCGAAATTTCGGTAATGAAACCGAGTTGTACATTGAAGATTAACTTCTAAAAGGATTTGTCATCACATTTAGAAGTAGTAGTCGTATTATTATTATTATTATTATTATTATTATTTTTTTTTTTTTTTTTTTTTTTTTTTTTTTTTTTTTTTTTTCTATCACAGTCCTCCTTCGACTGGATGTATAGTATGGGGTTCCGGGTTGCATCCTGCCTCCTTAGGAGTCCATCACTTTTCTTACTATGTGCGCCGTTTCTAGGATCACACTCTTCTGCATGAGTCCTGGAGCTACTTCAGCCTCTAGTTTTTGCAGATTCCTTTTCAGGGATCTTGGGATCGTCCGTAGTGTTATTAATTATTATTATTAATATTATTAATCTTAATTATTATTTTATTATTATTTTATTATTATTTATATATTATTATTATTGATTATTATTATTCATTATTATTATTATTAATCTAGACTTAGACAAGGGATATCAGACGAGGAAATAATCTCTAGCCAATCTTAGGCATTCTCAAAATACCGATGAAGAAAAAAATTTTAACAGTTTGTTCATTTTCACAATCCAAGAGTCTATTTGTGTGCGTGCGTGTGTGTGTGTGTTAATGTGCATAAGCGCTTGAAAGTGTAACGGTATTACTAGTTTGTCACATGTTTAATGCACAGAATGTATATATATATATATATATATATATATATATATATATATATATATATATATATATAAAATCAAAGTTGAGCATATATGACAAATTGTTCATATATATCAGGCTACCTATTTCTTGAAAACTTACTTAATTTCAATAAAAAGGTAAACATAATCAAAAAGCAATAATTAAATAATCTAGATAATCAATTTTCATTGATTATCCACTTAACAGGTCCAAGATCATTTTTACATAGAATTCGATGATTTTGTATTTTCTAATGACATTTTTGTTTCCCTCCCTTGTTTTTAGTTCTGATTATGATCGTCCTAGTGTTGCTCATTTCCCCAATTGTATGTTGTATGTTTCTAGTTGTTAAATACATCTTTTGTATGCAGTTTAACTGTCTTCCTATGTTCCAGATCCCAAGAAATCCTCCGCCACAGCTAGATCGACCCGTGGAGTGGTCTCTGCAGTTCAACGACTTTATATCCGAGTGTCTGGTGAAGGATTTCGAGCAGAGGCCGATAGCCAAAGAGCTCCTGCATCACCCTTTTATCAAGAATGTTCCCCACAACCCCGAGGAGGTACTGATGGTTGCTCCTCGATGTGTTTCAAAATATCTAATTTGAGATATTACTATGTGCTAAAGTATTTACAAAGCATAAATAAATTCACAAAATTGTTAACAAAGATGATTACATCGAGAGTGAACTAAAAAGAACAAATATTTCTCCGTTTATTTATTTTCTGTTAGGTCTCAATAAATTTCTTTAAGATATTTAAATAAGTCCATAGCAAGCCTTATGCGAACATCCGCTTCAACTCTGAAGCCTTTTGTACAGTTTCTAGCATAAGAATTATCACTGAGTGTCAAGTAAGAATTCATATAAAAGAGCCTGTTTCACAAATTAGGTGTTCTATTTCTTGAAGGTAAAGTGTACATGGAACCTTGGGTGTTGAAGTTTCTTTAAATACTGCCACCCTCTAGAGTTTTCATACATGATCCCATTTTTCCAGTGGACATTTGAAATATGGTAAATTGAATATGTTAATAAGTAATCTTAAAATTGCTGAGGATCTTTTCTGCAAAAAAATTTTTTTTTTGCATGATCAATAAGTTTGTGCATACTTTTTGTCCCATTATGTAATGACATATGACTACACTTACCGAATAAACCCTTCTGGCTCTTTATTAAATTCGCTATTAAAGAAACTACTTGTCACAAGTGCCATGACTCAGCAATATAGTCCTAGAGTATAACTAATCAGAAACTAAAAAAAAAATCCACTTAGCATAACAGAGGCACAAAAATCTTTCTGCCCTAGCACACCCATCTCGATTGTTCCTAGTAAATCCCTCTCCACAGATTCGCAGAGGTCTGGTGCTACTTCAGAATGATCTTCGTAAACACAACCAGCTCATCCATAAAGATCCAGAAGCTACAATTAAAGGCGGTGCCCTCAAGGCAGATCGTAAGACAAAGAGAACCCCATTATGGATGGATGACCTTGCTTGTCTAGAAAAGCTTTCTGAGGTCAGTTGTATGTTTTTATTTATTTTTTTTTCTTATAGTTCCCGGTTTTTCTGTTAGTCGAGAGGTTGAATTAAAAAATATTTCTTAATGTTCAACAAAATTAAATGCATAAATTTTATGCAGCAGAGCAAATATGGAATTTTTATAGCTAAGTGAGGTACGTTCATAAATTAACATTTTATCCTTTCATGCAAGAGATTCTTCTTTGGAAACGAAAGTAAAATTTGAATTGATTGATAGCGGTGACATGTGTTTAAAAGAATTATATATAAAAGCAACCAATATTTTCCTTTTTTAATGGTTATTACAGCATATTGATTTTTAAACACCACTGTTTATTTTTTGTGTTCCAGGAGGTCATTGTCGATCACCTCTTCCGAAGATACAAGACTGGTCAGATCTACACATACATGGGTGATATTCTGATCGCTGTCAATCCATTTAAGGAATTGGGTGTCTATGGGGATAAGGTAATCTGGAAGACTTTCTTTTGCTTCCCGAGATTTATTTTAGATACTATACTATTGTGTTATTATGGTAATAAGATGTAATGTTGCCAGTACAGATTTTATCATTATGCAATCAACTTTTATAAAGTTCTATAACCTGCAGCTGTCTTTTAGAACTAAGGTTTAATATGATGATTATGTTATGTGTTTTAACACTAAAAGCGAGCCCTCAGCGTGTATGAAAATTGTGTATGGTTATGAAGCTCAAGAATAAGAGATATTGCAATAGAATTTTTTAAAATTAAAAATGACATTTGAAAGGCACGTAATATCACAGACATAACACCAAGTAATTTAATCTCCATTTTTCACTTAGGAATCTCACCTGTACCGTGGCATGGTGAAAAGTGAGAACCCTCCCCATATATTTGCCATGGCAGACAACTCTTACCACAATATGCTCCACCATAAGATGCCACAATGTATCGTTATCTCTGGAGAGTCAGGTGCTGGCAAGACAGAGAGTGCCAATTTCCTCCTGAAGCACCTCGTCACATTAGGCAAGGTAAATCCAAGGATTATAGACCAAGTAAGTTATTCATGATCGGAGGCACAATTCAGAACAAAACGCCTGATATCCTGCCTCGCCTGCAAAGCTGCGTCCAGAGATGTAAACTGCTTTATCGACTTTTTTGCACTCAAGAATAGTGCTAAAGAGGGCTTCTTGCTTATGCTTCTTGCAGAGAAGCTTGACAGATTTTCTTAGTTTTCTTCCCCAACTGTTACTCCTTGTACTGATATGAGGAGGAAGTTGTTATGAAGTATGTGTTTGCATTTTTACAGTCTGGGTTTTTGACCAGATGAAGGTGTCAATCATTTTTAATACCTCTGTTATCGTGGCTTTCAACGTATCGAATTTTTAGTAGTTTTTATATACAGTTATATTATGATAGTGTTGGTAAAAAAGTATCATGTTCAGTACATTAGTTGTGTAATGTTGAATGTAAAGAGGAGTATTCAGTATGTTATGAAAAGATATTTGTCATTGATATAGGCTTTGAAATTCTGTTTTGTTGTATATTATTTTTAAATGTCAGTGCAGTTTCTCTTAGTATTCATAACAGAATACATAATTCATAATGCTGTTTCTTCATGTATTCATTCAGTGGTGAAAAATAATAATTTTTTTCTTAGGCACCCAACAGAAATCTCGAAGACAAGATCTTACAAGTCAATCCAATTATGGAGGCATTTGGAAATGCCAAAACTGGAATTAACGACAATTCGTCCAGGTTTGGAAAATACTTGGAACTGACATACACTCGTCAGGGCAAGATCACTGGTGCCAAGATTTCTGTTTATCTCCTTGAACAATCGAGAGTTGTTCACCACCAACAGTGAGTTAATTAATTTCTAGAGGCTTGTCGTGTTCCATGCCGTTATAATAGATTAGAAATACAAGTACCATTATGTTGTTCAATTTGTTCTTGTAGTGTTCTGTTGCTATGTTATTCAATTTAATTTAAAAAATAGAAATCATTAATTGTCTCTTATGTTGTTCACTATGTATAGTAGTGTTTTAGCTAACAAATTAAATTTGTTTTCTACTTTGCTAAAAGTTTTATTTCATGTCATGCACAATTCTTGTGGTTATCAAATACAAAGATCCCTACCAGTTAGTATCAGTTCTTTACTGCGAATGACAGATTGGTTCAATGAACTAATGGTCATTTTAATAATTATCTTTATTTTCAGAGGTGAGCAGAGTTTCCACATCTTTTATTACTTGCACGATGGCCTTGAAGATGAAAATAAACTGATGCAGTATTGCCTTGACAAAAACAAGCGTGACAAGCATCGCTATCTGTCAGGCACTAACTGGAGCAAGACTGGAAGTGAGGTGAGAGAAGAAATTATTTTAACTGATTCTAATTATTCTTAGTTGATTTACTTCCACTTATGATGGCCATGGACTTCGATATGACCCAGTGTTGTTTGAATCACTCCTATTAAGATGTGTTTCAATATTTAGTAATACTCGTGTCTACAAGGAATTGACATGAACTTAATTGTCAGCTCTGTTTTTTTTTACAGGCTGGAGACTGCCATGAGTGTATACATTCTCTTGACATAGCTATCACGATTTATAAAAAGATTAGTTCTTCTGATTTAGATATGCAAACTAAGCATGAAATTCTATGACTTTCCAGTGTGCCGTAAAATTTTCAATTTTCCTTACTGCCTTCTTAGTCTTGTATAATTAGTATTCAGCTGTAAAATTTAGGCATTCTTCCACAGTTGTAAAATGACCAGGAATTACTTTTCACAAATCCTTGTTCATTATAGAATCCAGTACAGTATATTAGAATAATGTTCATTAAAACCTAATGTTCATAGAAGGGTTTTGATAGAAAGAAGCATAAGATGCCTCCAGTAGTTACCGTGATAAACAAATATGGAGGTTGCTCAGGAGTCTTTGAGCCCTGTGGTTATAATGAGGCTTGAGAAGTCAGTAGGGAAATTGGCTAACTGGTAGTGGCCTTGCCTCAAAAGAAGAACAGTGATATTAAGAATTTTGTGACAAACCTTAGGAGTCTGGTTTGAAAGGCAGTGAATGACAGTGAAGCCAACGGAGTGAGTAAAGAGGTGAAATCCTTATGAAATTTAAATATAGTTTAATTTTAGTGACGTGTAAGGTATTAGTGTATTTTGCTTTGTTCCAGTACAATGTCCAGCAGTTCCAGAAGGTCGTGGAAGGGCTGAAGTCAATAGGTTTCAAAGATGATGAACTAGATTCTGTATATAGGATCCTTGCTGCTGTGATAAACTTGGGAGATGTTGATTTTTACCAGACTATTGATAAAGATAACATGGAACAAGCTGCTGTCAAAAATGTAGAACAAATCAAAATTGGTGAGGATGTTTCAATGTTTTATTAGTTGCACCATATAGTGAGATATTTAGTTTTTAAAGTCAGTAATCCTGACAGTTTTCAGTGTCTAGATTTCCTACTGTTATTTTTTTATGTTAACATTTTTTTTATTTAAAGAGTAATTTGTAGATGCATGCTTAATTATTTTGAAAATAATTTATTAAATGTAAACTGTAACTTGGTGATCAATTTCTGTCTTTGATTGTTTATTGGTGATTCATTTCCAAAATTACAAATTTGTCTAAGACATGTAATAAATAGCAATTGCTTTAATCCCTCTCCTTAGTTTCCGAACTCTTGGGAATCGACCCTTCAGATCTCACAGAAGCACTGACGTCAAACAGTGTTGTAACGAAAGGTGAAATCATCACAAGGAATAACACCGTTGAAGAGGCCAACTCCACAAGAGATGCAATGGCAAAGGCCATGTATGGCAGACTTTTTGACTGGATTGTCAATAACATTAACAGACTTCTCTCCTTCTGCAGGATGGTTTAGTAAGGCTTCTTATTTGCACTATAGTTTTTGTTTACTTCTGAAGAAATATCTCCTTTTTCTTATATTAAATTCAGAAGACGATAACATTCCAATTATTTAATTAATTCTTCATTGCCTATATTATTTAATGGTAGTGCCGATAAAATAAGACACATTAAAATTATTTCTCTTTAAACAATACCTAGTTCCGACCAATGGTACTACGTATAATGGTAGCCCTTTTATTATTGAATTAAACATCGACTCAGCACACTGTGTCTTTGTTACCAGTTGCTTTCAAGGTGAATCAAGAAAAATATGAAATTCTTAATCTATATATTTGCTCATGTACAAAATAACTCTTGAAAATAAAATATAGTTGGATTCGTAATATCTCTTGAAAATCAAATGTAGTTGGATTCGTAATTCATTTCCTTTTCATTTCTTTCAAGTGGTGACCATTTAGCCGTTGGTCTCCTGGACATCTTTGGCTTTGAAAATTTCGAGAATAATTCATTTGAGCAGCTGTGCATCAACATTGCCAATGAACAGATCCAGTACTTCTTCAACCAGCATATTTTCACGTGGGAGCAACAGGAATATATGTCGGAGGGAATTGAGGTGAGAAACTAATATATATGGGAAGTTGCAGTATGTCTGAATTTTTTAGTTTTTACGTCGTTCTTAGGACATTGAAAGAAGCAAACTGTTGTAGACTATACGCATTTCTTTTTTTCTTTTTTTTTTGAGATTTGGTTAATCTTTTCATAAGATTTCACTTTTATGATTTTTTCTGTAAACATAATGTTTAATTTCACTATAAGTCTAATTGAAAGACAATAACAGTGTAATAATATTTTTTGTAGTGTTTATTGGAAATTGTGGAAAAAATTGTGGTCCATTAGTTTTATTCTCTTAACAAAATATTACATTAACGGCACTCGACACTGACCTTAATCAGCAACAGCAGCTACAGTGTGAAAATGTCCTCCAACAGGTTGATATCGTTGAGTTTGCAGACAACCGTCCTGTGCTAGACATGTTCTTGGCCAAACCTATGGGTCTTCTGGCGCTCTTAGATGAGGAGAGTCGGTTCCCAAAAGCAACTGATCAGTCTCTTGTTGGTATGTGATTGCTTTTGTATATTTTGCTGCTTTTTATTGTTCCTCTTGCTAATGTTTACTTGAACCTTTTTCTTGTTAAAATCTAAAAGCACAGTGATCTAGACGTAGCAGTGACCACTGTAATGAATTGATGTCAGTTTGTTCCCTTTTGAGCAACATTCATACATATTGTATTATTATTATTATTATTATTATTATTATTATTATTATTATTATTATTATTATTATTATTATTATTATTATTATTATTATTATTATTATTATTATTTCAAAATTTCTAAAGCAATACAATGTTACTATTTCCTTAGTGCCTGCAGATATTTGTGGTACAGTATCCATTTATAGGACGCATAACTAGTAGTATATCAAAATAGAGGAACCTTATTTGTTACATCTTGTACTATGTATTTATCTATCTCCCTTCATAACTAACAAACCCATTACATATAATAAAATGATTATATATCAGAAGTCAAAATACAGTCTATTGATCAACATGAGACACAAGCCTAAAATGCACTTTAGATCTTCATTATCTTTCTTTACATTCTCCCAAATATTGTAAATCTATCCAGTCTAAAAAAAGGTAAACCATTTTTCTTCCGAAACACTAACCTGGTAACCATACTTAATAGTGTAGGATACTGTGCACATGGAATACGTATGTTGAAAAATACAGACACTAGAATTTCTTAGCAAAATTGTTGACCTCAAAATAATAAAGAAATTTCAAGCTTTAAACATATAAATTCCAAAGAAACATGAAAGATATGACTAATTCAGATTTTCCAAAATAAAATATATTCCAAGGATTTTTTAAAATAGATTTTAATATTTTTTTTACAGATAAGTTCCATAATAATGTCAAGTCTCAGTTTTACTTGAAACCAAAGGCCCAAGGACTTGACTTTGGAATCAGACACTTTGCTGGGAAAGTTAATTATGATGCTTCAAAATTCTTGGAAAAGAATAAAAACTTCCTTCCCACGGAAGTAATTCAGCTCTTCAGACAAAGTTCTCATGACGTCATTCGGTGAGTGTTTTTGATATGGCCAACCATTTAGTATCATACTATGTGCATTCAATTTTTTTCTTAAGTTTCATTTTTATTTAAAAGATCTGTTGATCTTCAGTTTTATAGATATTTACTATTGCTTAATAGAATAGAATAATGCCACCAATTAGTAATCTTACTCTATGCTTACAGCTTTCTTTCTGATGTTTTGATTTTTTTATGAATGTCTTGATCTCCAGTTTTAATAGAATTTTATTGCTTTATAGAATAACTGCCCAGTGTAGGTTTTATTTTTTCAAGACTGTGCTTAAATCTTACTGTTTATCCTGCAGTGTAATTCACTAATACACTGTTGTTGCAATAGGTGTTTTTTTTCATTTCTTACCCGTGGATAGATGTTTGTTAGTCTAAGGTATGTACTGTTTAGTATTCAACATCGTGATATTTCTGTAAAGTTGTCTTAATTCGTTCCCTGTGATTTGTGAGCAGTTAGTTCCAGTTTGGAGTTGATGCTTTTATTTGTACTATACTTAGAACTGAGATTTTCTTCATCTTCATTTCAAGTTTAGATTTAATTTAATCTTCTTTAATGGACTTGCCTATTCGTCAGCTACATATTTATCCTTATCTTTTGTTTGGCTACCATTCTAAATTAAATTCACACATTTTTAAATAAACCTCCTGAATTGAATTTTAAGTGTAAAAGTACAGGTTAATTTAAATTAGGAATTATGGAATTCCTGTTATCTGCAAGATATCTAGAAAATACTCAAAATCCAGCATCATTCTGTTTATCACAGCCCAGTCAGTCATAGACATTTGATCAGATTCGTGTCCTGGAGAATATGTGGACTCAACAGTCTTTTGTATAGTAGATAGGAGAAGAATGTAAAAACTCTTGTCATCAATAATTCCCCAGCTCTTTTCCAAAGTTGTTCCAAGCATCATTTCATTATTCATTACCTAATTCATCACTCTTTCCCCAGTCTTTGTTGCTTCTTTCATTCATAGAGATAAAATGTGATTTGAACATCTAAGCAGGTATTTTATTTTCTGCTTGGCTGTTATTTGCTTCTGGTTTGTAGGCTAAGTCAAATTACACATTTATTCATTTGTTCTGCTAATTACTCTCCTTTGCTTTTGTTAATGATATTACTTATGGTGTGCTCTACTATATTACTTTTCTAGGATTTATGCAACTTCTATATTTTTCTATAGTCCTGTGAATTCTTTGCACTAACTATTTAATGTATGATTAACTTATTTTACCATAAACAAATGATAAGTTACCTGTAGGGCAATTGATGGGCTTAGATGGCACATGAATTGTAAAACTACCATTCTTCTTTCTGTTAAAAATAAAAAAAAGACTGCTGAAACTGGATGTTTATATACTGTCTGTATATATATATATATATATATATATATATATATATATATATATATATATATATATATATGCATATGCATACATACCTGTTAGTATGTACAGTATGTATAATGTATTATATGTGATTTGTGTTTTTTTTATAAACTAGTTCTCTGTTATAAAAACTCAGTCTTTCTAGTCTTTATAACCATGAAAACTAATAGAATTTACAGTATACCTCTGTCACTTGATGGAGTGTAGTTTTTATTACTGCTATTGAGTCAACCAAGTATTTTTACAAACCCGTTTCCTCTTCAGGTTCCTTTTCCAGTGCCCTCTAACAAAGACTGGTAATCTGTACTATGCAACTCCCAGATCCTCTCCACGCAGCACTCTTAGCAAGCAAGCCTCCTCAAAACTCGGAGGTAGCACCAAGGTCAGGACACAGATGGTGAAATAAATTATAGTCGTTGATTTGATTTCAAGAAATTCTTCCTGATGTTGCAATCTTTTTTTTAGTTCTACTTTTTAAATCTTCGATGAAGAGTACACTGTAGTAAATTGTTACTGATGCTTAAACATTTTATTCATGTTTCCCTGAATTTTATTTCCTCAGACTCAGTATGATAGTCGTGGATTGGCCTCCCAAACAAAGGCTCAGCAGACGGTAGCCACCTACTTCAGGTACTCCCTCATGGATCTCCTTCAGAAAATGGTTAATGGTACGCCACACTTTATTAGGTGCATCAAGCCCAATGACGAAAAGCAGGCAGATAACTTTGATATGAAGAAGGTGAATTGGCATTCTTTATACTTTACCTCCTGGACTGGAATTATTTGTTTGTAGTTATTGAGTTTGTTTACAGGTAGAGATCACAAAGGAATTTTGTATAAAAAATAATTATTTCCAACAGAAAGATTTTGTTAAAAGCACCGAGGAAATGGTCAATAAAGTACTATTATAGAGTATTGTTATTGATAATGATGGACTGGAAGAATATTCCATATAATGTATAGGCATATTTAGATGTTTGGCCTTAAGAATTTATATTTTCATTACGTTTTCTATTATTAAAGTGAAACTGTTCTTTTCTTTTAGGTTCAACGACAACTAAGGTATGCTGGAGTGATGGAAACAGTAAGGATTCGACAGCATGGTTTCTCTCACCGAATCCTCTTCGCTGATTTCTTGCGCAGGTACTAATTTGAGTGAAGTTTTTCTTCATTGTATGACTTTTACTTTATTTCATTTGAAGTGGTGGAGAAAATTCAAATCTCAAATTGATTACCAATAACATCCAAATTTCAAAATGCTGATCAGTTGTTTGGCTTCATATACTGTCAAGAATACCAAATTTCTTATTTTATGAAATGAGAACAGTGTAATGGGATGAGAATTTTTTAAAGCTTTAAGAATGCTCACTTTTGAAGTTTACAAACAAGTTTACATAACTTTCAAAACTACTAGTTGGACATAAATTAACATTATTTTATGTCAAGATGAATTTTAATCACTTCATATAAAACTTTAAAATGTAAGAGAAATGGTTTTCAGAATAAGTAATTGCAATATTTTAATGTACTTTTACTGTAATTTGGATAGTCCCTTCTGTTATCAACCCCATAGGGGGGTAGTGCCATCAGTGGGTCTCACGCTGTGCACTGTAGGCATTACTTAAGGTTCTTTGCAGCGGGCCTTCGGCCCCTAGCTGCAACCACTTTCATTCCTTTTACTATACCTTCTTTCATTTCTCTTTCTTCATCTTACTTTCCACCCTCTCCTGACACTTGATTCATAGTGCAGCTGCGAGGTTTTCCTCCTGTTACACCTTTCAAACCTTTTCCTGTCAATTTCCATTTCAGCGCTGAATGACCTCATAGGCCCCAGTGCTTGGCCTTTGGCCTAATTTTTATATTCAACTTCTGTTATCAAGAAATTTATTTTGAAAAGAGGTAAACTTGTAAGAGTTCTTGTACTCAGAAAAACTTTTATTTTCCAATTCAGATATTGTTTCTTGGCATTCAACTTTGATGAGCGAGTGACTGCCTCTAGGGAGAACTGTCGTCTCCTCCTCCTCAGACTGAAGATGGATGGCTGGGCTTTGGGTAAAACCAAGGTTTTCCTCAAGTATTACCATGTTGAATTCTTGGCTAAAATGTATGAGAAACAGGTGAGATTGATTTATGTTCTTGTCTATTTAGTATTTCTTGTTCTTTTTTTTCTTCCATTGAGTTTGATTTATGTTCTTGCCTACTGAGTATTTCGCGCATTTTTTAGCATTGTTCTATTTATGGTCTTGCATATTGAGTATTTGCACTTTTTTTTTTCTAGCGCTGAGCTTGATTATTGTATGTTCTTGCACGTTGAGTATGTCTTGTGTTTTTTCTAGCATTGAATTTGATATATATTCTTGCCTATTGAATATTTCTTGCATTTTTTCTCATAGTGATTTTCATAAGTACATATTATTTGAACTGGATATATTAAAATATTAGGCAGGGTCATCAGGAATTTGAAGAACAGGCCACTAGAATGAGAAGGCCAGGTTGATGGAACGGAAACTGGTTGTCCGAAGGCATCAGAGGAATCCGGGGGATGAACAGACGTTTGCCGGTGTTAGGGCCCGTTGCCATCACGGCTTTGATGACGTGGGAGTTTAGCTCCATAACGGTGTACCTCGTTCCGTTGCAATGTCCATTGGCAGGATCGAAATTCCGAAGCAACATTACCAGGCAGTACTTCTTCAACGTTATTTTGTGCACTGGCAGTCCCGATGGATTTAAGTTATTCATAAAATCTTGCGGATATTGATGATAATTTTCATCTTCTGTGTCCGAGCTGAAATATTCGCGACTTTCTCCGGGGAAGTTGTACAGAAATCCGGGGGATGAACAGATGTTTGCCGATGTGAGGGCCCGTTGCTATCACTGCTTCGATGACGTGGGAGTTTAGCTCCATAATGTTGTACCTCGTTCCGTTGCAATGTCCATTGGCAGGATCGAAATTCCGAAGCAACATTACCGGGCAGTACTTCTTCAACGTTATTTTGTGCACTGGCCGTCCCGATAGATTTAAGTTATTCAAAAAATCTTGCGGATATTAATGATAATTTTCATTTTCTATTGTGTCCAAGCTGAAATATTCGCAACTTTCTCTGGGGAAGTTGTACAGTAATTATGTATGAAAAATCGTAAAGTAACTAAGTCTACGGGAATAACCAGCCTCGTTTCACGGCCAGAAACTGCTCCGTTTCAGGGAATTGTGGGTATATAAGAAACTTGACTACCAGTTTTGTATTAATCTTAGGTATGCAGATGTATATACGTACACTGTACTACAGAGAATCATGCATTAGATGTGTTTGACATATTAACCAATGCAAAAGCCTTAATTATGAAGGTTATTGGTTATTACTAAATTATACAATATCAGACTGTAATGATGTTAATATCTTGATATCAAAACAATTGCAATTATACTGGCTTCTGTTTGTATGTTAAAAAATGGAAAGGCAGAGAAAAAACTATTCAGATGAAAATTATTTTGAGTGCATTGACTGATTCATTGTATATTTGAATGATAACCAAACCAATTAATGGGATAGGTATCTTGAACTTTAGGAAACCTCTGGAAACATGAGAAGCACGATGTGGACATTTTGCTAGAAGACTACGCAGAAAATTATCCCATTTATTTATTTACAGTGTATGCAAATTTCTTAAATGTGCAATTTGGTCACATTCAACTTCAGCTTTTAAATGTATATGAGTATGGATTTTTGTTTGAGATTTCTCTCAGGTAAGATCTTATTACCCTACGTCGTACTGCTTAGTGTGGTGTGCAAGCAGGCCCGTACCGAGGGATGTCGAATGACCACCCCCCCCCCCCCGCCCACCCCCCGCCCCCCCAACCCCCCCAAATTTCTGAGAAGCCCATATTTTCTGTGACTATCCTTTTCATTGAACTGTACTTACAATAATAAATAATTATTGTTTTTTTGATAAGTCAAAGTATATAACATTAAAGATAAAGTAATATGCATGTTATCGTTAACATAATAAATGAATCAATCAATAAAACTGAAGAAATATTCCTGAATTTCAGTGCAAACTTTCAACATTATAAGTAAAATTCTGTTAATCAAAGTCAGTACTTTGAATAACATCTAATTGGGTAGAAGGGCATAGATTGCATACCCAATTTTTCTTCTTAATATAACTAAAATAACATTTTCAGGTATTTCATCTTGTATATACCTATATATGCAATGACATTTATAGAAGAAAAGGTCCAGATTGGGAAAAACGACCCCCCCCCAAAAAAAAAAACTCTAGGTACGGGCCTGGCAAGACACTCTGTAAATGGTACCAAAAGGTCTTTGCAATGATTTTTTGGTTCCTAGTTACATTGTTATCCGCTCTTCTCTTTCCATCCATTCTTTAGTGGGCAAAAGAGAGAAAAAAAGCATCCCCATATTCTTAACAAACCACTCGTTAAGATTTTTTTGCATTCATCTTTAATTTATGATCAATGTGTAAGGTACCATAAGTTTTCTGTTATGCTGAAGTAAATTTTTAGTCCTTAGCAATTATTCTTACTGTGTTAATTCTCTTATCATTAATGGGAAATTTTTATAGTTATATATATCTATATATATATATATCTATATATATATATATATTATATATATATATGCCTACAAAGCCTGCTTGGTTATTTGGCAGACATTGCTGACAAATTATTTTCAAACTACATTTTGATATGAGAGTTAGGTATATTAGTATCACTTATCCAGAATTTGAATAACAAAAAGAAGTAAACGATACAGAAGAACCTTAGCAAGACACAAAGGGTTGATTTACTTTTTGAGATTTATCATTTGTTTCTATCATTTTTTTAGTAATGGCATTTTTGATTATTGTTATGAATCAGACTTTTCAAAAATCTTCCTTTCAAATGATCTTCTTAATGTATGAAATCAATGGTAAGGATGGATCATGTGGGAGTAAACTGGTCTAACCTACCGGGCAATCTAAGCCACTAATGTCTGTGTTTGGTTACATATTATGAACACATAAAGTTTGCGTCCAAAGTTACTGTAGCTAATACGTAATATCGTATGAAAATAGCGACCTTAAGTTAACAACATAAGACTGAAACCAGTGATCTGAACCTCTTAGAGTATTATATTATTCAAGATACACCAGTTTCATTTTAATACACTATTATTAAATAAAGTTTATAAGAAATTTCTAAATAAAATCCATGAAAAAAGAAGAGATTTTAATTTACTTAGACTTATGGTTTTGTCTAATACACATGCTAGTATGACATTTGGTGTTATTTATTCACAGTTTTACAGATTTTCCAATGTCTGTAAGGAAAGACACAACTTTATATTTAACTGGCACCACAACCTTCAGTCAATAAACTGCTTCCTAATGGATTCCTTAACAAATGTGGATAGTTTATATTTAGCAAACATTTGTGTAAATTTTGTGTAAATGTAATGTAAATTTTGTATAGATGTAATTAGGGGCTCTGACCTTTACCTTTGGCTGCTTTACTGTGTGCATGACAAGTCTGTGACCTGATGTTGAAACACCAAGAAGTTGAAACATAAGGGGTAAATAATCATGTTCCAGTGAAATACATGGTATATATTATACTGGACTTTGATTAGTGGTACTATTAAATTGATCAAATTAAACAAATTATTTTTCTGCATAAATTATTAGTGTCATTATACATCCACTTATGTTTAACCACCACATAGTAGGTATATATAGCCATTGGGCATAAAACTAGGCATTAAGATAATAGGGTAATAGATGGTAACCTTTTTCCATAAAATGTGCTGTCTATCATTGTTCCTTTTTTTTACTGTCAGCCCTACATGTAAGAAGCTGACAGAATTGTTTTGACTGTGTAGTGGCGAAGCTGAGCTCACTAAAGACCTTAAACATTACAACTCTGGTCCTGGATCCAGGTCATTTTCCTATCTCTCTTGGCCTTATAATTCTCTTTTATAGTGTTGCGTCTTTCATATAGTATGTACGTTATATAATTTGCTGATAGTACATGTATATTTCAAAATACAGTGAATCTACATTTAATTTTTTCTACAGATTCGACGCATCATCCAAGTACAAGCCTGTGTTCGACGATGGTTGGCTAAAATTCGATACCAGAAGGAAAAGTGGGCACTGGCTCGTTCTGTGATAACACTGCAAAGGTGAGGTTAAAACACGACCACCACAAATAATATATAGTCCTTCTGAACAGTTAAGGCCTCTACTCTGCATAATCGATAGTTGTTGAATGCAATACCAAATTTCAAAGTGTGAGTTTCAATTGTCGCTACAATTCTCATAGAGTTAGAGTTTACCCTTTGCAAATTTTGTTGTTTTCTTAATCACACTGCTATGAGAGAGTAGACGTATGCCGGCATTAGACCTGGATAAAAAGAGACATACACTGAGATAATAGATTGACTTGAGAATTTTGCCAAACTCAAATACAATAAGTAACCAAAAAAGATACCTATAAAACCACTGCATTGAAAATAAAGTGCACATTCTTTAAAGAACTGGCTGAAAGTGATGTTAATTGCTCAAAATCTAGATCAGGAAAAGTAATAACACTTCTAAAGACGCATATTTCTTTGTTCATTTTGTTTATAATGTATTTTGAGGATTCAAGAATCAACACTCGGTTACAAGGATAAAAGTGGGGTCAAATAGTCAGCCAATTCATTTTTATGCTAGTAATAGTTCAATTATATACTATCTGATGACTCACTGCAGTATAAAACAATGCTTGTACAGTAAGTACAACAAAGAAATAGCTCTTGTATCAGTTTTATTTGACATGTCTGTATTTTATAATATCTCTAATTATGCCAGGTACGCACGAGGATGGATCATCAGAAAGAAATATCAAGAGAGCCTCACAAACCAGAAGAATGCGGCTCCTAAGAAAGGTCCCGCACCTCCCCCTCCAAGTGAAAGGAAATTAGTTCATAAAGATTCAGGTATGGAGAAAAGGTCATGGATCATTTTCACTCCTAGTGTCTTGGCATATCAAACTTTTCCTCTGCTATATTTCATATCAGCTTATGTGATGAACCCTGGGATACTAACCATAACTAACAACTTCTGTGTTCAATATCTCACTTTGGCATTAAGGGATGAAAGCAAGGGGTATTATTATTATTGATGCTTGTGGTTGCTTTTGTACTAACACAAAAGGAGTACAGTTCATGTCACTTACATAAGAACAAAGTTAGAAAGAGTATAAATCATCTCGATTCCTTACTATTTGCTACAATAGCCCAATGGATGAAAGCAAAAATGATGGGTGCTCTCGGTGCTCAGTCTTCTGTGGATCAGGATGACAAAGAAGAGAAGCCAAAGAAGGAAGCTCCAAAGAAGAAAACTTCCAAGACAGGCGCTCCAAAGAAGACAGTCAAGAAGCATGAGGATCTGTCAGAGGAAGAGGCGGCAATCATTATTCAGTCTTGTAAGATAACTATCAGATTTCATATGTTATCAAAGTGGAATGTAGTGAAAAAGGGAACTTGCTTTCTCACAACCCCCATTCTACTTTGTGTTGTTCTGTTTTATCGCAACTGTGAACTTTAAGTATAAATTCCTCTTCTGGTGGTGAAATGGCTGAAGAATGGACTGCCATTATTCATTTTTATTTTTAGACTACATAAATTTTATGTGCAGTATATGGTAGGATTTAGTTACTGAAGGAGTACACAATGATATTGTAGTGCTAAATTCAACGTATCATACCTAGTATTATTTATCCTGTTGTAATACTGTGTGGCCCTTACACATCAATGTACATTCTTTATTACTTTAGATATAGTACACAGCTGCTAGAACACCATATTACATGTGCAGTGAAGCCATTAAAATTGCAGGACGTAGCTTCAAAGATCCCTACAAATTCCTACGACTATCTTTGGCTTATTGCTTCCTAACAGTCATGCAAGATATTACTTACAAAACAGCACAAGATCACATTTATTTTTACCTTTAAATGATCTGTCTGTATATCAGTCCAGTTTCCATATGAAAGGAAACTGCTAGTGAGAAAAGTTTAGCACATCCCAAATAGTTCAAGTTCTGATAAACCCTTTGCCATTTCTCTTATTATAACATCACTGTATGCCAGTATTTTGAAATCCCTAATTTTGATGCTTGGCCAGTATGCAAAGATTAAGACGTGTCCTCACAGACCAAGTGAAATAATAGCAGACTTTCAATGATTTTTCTTTTTCAAAACCTGATACAAAAAAAAATGTGAGTTTGGCAATCTGTGGAAGATTTTCAGCTAAAATATTCTTAAAGGGCTCAGTGAAAGTGTGAAACTGAAGATATGACAAGTAGAAACAAAGTTAAATGAACAAAGGTGATGAACAATTTATCATTTTCACAGTAGCTGATAAGCAATAACCAACAAAATTAAAACAAAGAAAAGGACTGCCCAACATTTAAGACAGTACAGTTAAAAAGTCACAAGACTATGTATTAGAAAGAACTTGAAGCTCACATTTTTTAAATAAGAATAGTAGTTACACACTGTATAAAAGCAGTAATACTAGCTTTTGAATGCATCTCTATGAAAGCTTTTAAGGATTAGATGAATTAATTTAATGATGGTGACAAATATTGAATAATTTGGCCAATTTTGTATTGTAAATTTGTAAATATAAATGATGATGTAAATTAACCAGTACACGTACTGTATCATGCTAACCAAATCTCATCCTAAATTGCTCATTATTCAGTCCTTGCTTTTGTTAATGAATTGCTTCATGAGGAATGTATCTTCTAATCACTTACCTTCTTGCAGATGTGCGAGGTCATAATGCTAGAAGAGAGTGGGGTCCGGTTCTGGAGGAGAGATTAAGTAAATTGGTTGAGAAACACATAGACAACGCTGAAGAGGCATCAAAAGCACTACAGGTATCCCATTTGGTTTGATCTCTTGTGCTATACCAGGAGGGGCTACTCTCACCTTTACTTCCCTTTGTTTCAGTAAAACCCAAAGGAAAAGATTACAGTATTGATATAAAAGAATGCTTAGGAAAACAGTTTAAAGAAGTTCTGCTCTTTATTTCATACATAAAACTTGCAAAACAGTATTTTTGAGCAAAGAGTTGATTAGGCTCCTCTGGATAAGAATAATTTCCAGAAACATGAGACAGGAGCAGTAATTAAATGGCCTGCAGATCCAAGACAATGACAGAAACGACAAGTCTGAGGATCTGCATATTTTTTAAAGACCCCTCAGAACTAGTGCTTTGAGTGGCAACTGCTAGAATGCCCTTGAAACTAGAGTGATTAACCTCAATTCATCCTCTATAATGAGGTTCGGATCACACAATAAGCTGTAGGTCCCGTTGCTAGGTGATCAATTGGTTCCTAGCCACGTAAAAATGTCTAAACCTCCGGGCCAGCCCTAGGGGAGCTGTTAATCAGCTTAGTGGTCTGGTTAAACTAAGATATACTTAACTTAACCGTATGGCATTCCTGGTGGATGTTTTTTAAGATGAAATAAATTACTCTTTCAAGGCAGGCTACACTTAGCCTACCATGAGTCAAGCCACCTCATGACCCTCACTACCCTGAAGATAGGTTAGTTGTTGAGGTTCAAGTTGAGGACCATCATTAAATAATACTATTCCATCATTGTTTTTTCACTACTGGTTAGGCTCTCATACATGACTTAAGATATTTGCGAGTTCATTTTGTTACTTAATTTCAGCCCCTGGGGCAGTTTTTCCTTACTTCAAAGCTAACCATGTTTCTTTAATAATTTATAGGGGCCTAGAACCCTGTTTTTTTTCCATCTGTCCCATCCGCCTGTGGTGTTTGCGCATGGTAACACTGCGTCCCGGGCTTTTAAATAATTATCCTATTTCGAAACTAATTAAAACGGTGTAATTATTCGCATACAGTTAAATTTTAAATTAAAACACTTTTTCAGTTAGCAAATGGTAATCTCCCTTCATGTATTTATCCTTTTATTTATCCTAAAAACTTTACACACAGGCGTAACTATGTAAAGCCCCGCCCGGACGCAGTGTTACCATGCGAAAAACACCACAGGGCAGTGGACAGATGGAAAAAAACAGAGTATAGTTATGTTGGGCTTTCAAGTGTTGGCATTTCTACTGTGATGGTGCTGTAAGTGCAGTGAATATAATAATTCCATATTGTAAGTGCTTTTCTTGTATAACTGTGATCAACCATTGCTCACAATAAAAGTGATCATTCAACATATGAGCAACCTAATTGGAATGACACATGCTGGCTATAATGTATGTATCAATACTAGCTAAACCAGTCATGCATAGCTTTTTTTCACTGCTTTCTCTCTGTCATTCACAATTTGCCTGTTTCTTCCAATGGATTGTGAACGAAATACTCATACTACTCAGTAGACATATAATGCTATATGCTAATGGAATCCACACAGTACTTGCAGCACCAGATTCGTTTGCTAAAAAAAAAAAAAAAGAATAAAAAAGATGGCAAGAAATCTTAACACATTGGAAAGAAAGGGTACTGATTACCAAATGAGAGTTAAGTACTTTATTGAGAAATTTTGTTATAATCAGCAGTGGATGACAGTTAAAACTTGAAAGGGCCATCTAAGTCCAAAATAAAAGGTTAAATCAGATACCTGACATGTAGTACTCTATAGTAAATATGAATTTGTTCATTATCAAGCATCCAATCTTCAACACATAATCTATCCAGAACATTGCAAGTTCCCTCCTGTGAGGCAAACATGTTTCAGGACTTGACAGACACTATAATTTTGGACAAACTGTCCTTTTATTCCTCAGAACAAGCAGTTTCCAGAACATTACTCTTTTGTTAATTTCTCATTTAATGGTGGGGGGATGGTTATCCATGAAAAAAAACTGTCCTTTAGACTTGCAAGATATCAATATGTGTGTATCAATAGTACAAACCACAAGAACAAACCATACCTGTAGTTTTGGATATGATGAAACAACCTTTGCCTTCTGATCGTCAGATCCCTGACGGGGGGTAACGCCGTCAGTGCACCTCATTCGGTGCAATGTAGGCATTACTTAAGGTTCTTTGCAGCTACAACCCCTTTCATTCCTTTTACTGTACCTCTGTTCATAATCTCTTTCTTCCATCTTACTGTCCACCCTCTCCTAACAATTGTTTCATAATGAAACTGCCAGGTTTTCCTCCTGTAACACCTTTCAAACCCTTTACTGTCAATTTCCGTTTCAGCGCTGAATGGCCTTAGT
Organism: Macrobrachium nipponense; assembly: GCF_015104395.2. Classification (NCBI taxonomy): domain Eukaryota; kingdom Metazoa; phylum Arthropoda; class Malacostraca; order Decapoda; family Palaemonidae; genus Macrobrachium; species Macrobrachium nipponense. The sequence goes on along the minus strand of NC_061088.1, from coordinate 23,763,011 downwards.
TCCCCCAGTGCTTGGCATATTGCCAAAAATCTATATATAATAATACAATAATAATAACTGATCGTTAGACGGATTGAAAGAAGCCTCAGCAGATATCTTTAAGCAAAGTAATTCTGCTACACTATATGGAACTTAATTCAGTTTAAGTTTAGAACTGATGACGGATTGGAAGACATTGCATAAACTTTAAACTTAGTAACAAATCCAACCTATTTTTTGGAATAATTGTATACAAGGCTACTCTTAAGCTGCACAAGATACACATACACATAGGGGATGCTTGTCACATGCTCAGAGTCTGCAATAGCATCAGAATAATGAGTCATTCAGTTGCCTTTGAGCTGGTAAGCTCCCTAAACTCTTGTTCACTATCTTAGGTTGCTGGTTACTCTAGGGCAGGGGTTCCCAACGTTTTTGCACTCGCGACCCCGTACCCAAAAGCTTGAAACCCAAGCGACCCCCTACTATCAGTAGCTTCATTTACATTTTTTATTTTCTGTGAAGGAGAGGGAAAAAACATCCAACAAAAAAAAAATATTCAAGAATCCTGTAATTATATATTAACAAACTAAATCACAACATTAGTCTAACGTTAATTCACAAAAAGAACACAATTATTCTTACAATAGTATCAGCATAGGTTTCAACAGCTATCCAGCCCAGCTAGTGGGATTCCTGATGCTGCATTTGAGCAGCAAGCTTTTAAATTCGTGGCCGAGCATTTTAAAATTATGTAAATGGCATTAAAACTGTGAGGAGATTATCAATTTCCTTTGGCCCACAGATAGTCGAGATCTATGAGTACCTAGGTCGGATAAATTTTAAGATAAATCCACGTCGTGTTTTACACACACACACACACACACACACACACGATACAGCACTACGAGTAACTGAACATACATGCTTGAGCACAGCTAAACAGACACTCAAGCATACGTACATGCGCATACACTCACATACTCACTAGTACAGACACATACATACACTTGCAGACACACATACACATTCACACAGGCAATCACTCACAGGCACGCATCCAGACACCCTCAATGTCATCTGATGACACTGAACCGCTGTAACACTCGTTTTTTTTTTTTTTTACAGTGAAATAAAAAAAATATGTAAGAGCATTCAAAATTTAATTCATGAATTGAAATTAATATTATCCCAAGCCCCTTCTAGCAAGGTTATACGCGACCCACCACGGGGTCGCGAGCCACCGGTTGGGAACCCCTGCTTTAGGGGAAGGAGACTGGGGTAACTGTCTCTTAAGACTAGTATTTTCAAAAACAGTGTGGAACAATTTTACTGAGACTTTACCCTCAAGGAAAATACCATAAATATTTTTTTTGTATATTGCATAGTGACAAACAATAGCATATTAAATTACTCTTAAAGTAAAAATAAAATCACATACTGTATGCAGTTAGTACATATGCAATAACTTAGGAAAAATTACACATCAGAGATTTCATCTTCATTCCCATCCTCCAGGGATGGAAGTAAAAGTTAAAGACACTGAAAGAAAGCCAAGGAATCATGTTTTTCCAATCATAAGACCCAGTGAAAACTGCATGAACATGGAATAACACAACTTTCTGCTGCTCTAAGTGCTAGTACATAGTAGGGTAAAACAGAGCAGTGGATGTCACTGATGAACTGCCTTCTGTCATTGTGGTTAATACAGATAGATTTTTTTGTCTTGATATTTGACAGTACTGTATTTTGTATATAAATTGCAGTTGTGATAATACGTGTATGTATTAATTGCACTCTACTCCATTTTTATGTAATAATGCGTGTATGTATTAATTGCAATCGATTTTCAATTCCATCAAGTTTTGTGCATCCATCTTATATTCCTGTACTTGACCCAAATCATTCTTTTATATTTTCCCTATATATTACTACTATTAATACAGTTTAACCAGACTACATGCCAATTTGATAACCTGTCTTAATTATTAAACAGCAGCACATACAATATAACACTATTTTGTACGCTACAGGCAGAGGGCCTAACTCCAGATGAAGCTGCCATGATTATTCAGAAGTTCTGGGGAAAACACAAGAAAAAGAAAGCTGTTCAGCCAGCACCAAAATCTGAAAAGCCAAAGCCAATGGGCAAGTACACCAACAGCAAGAGGATGACAAGTTTGATAATGTTCTCTCAAAGTGTGAGTGTTACAAGTAATTACTTTGTCTTGTTTGCTTTAACCCCTAAATAATTCTACTTTGAATACAGTTACTACATCCATTTTTTGCTGTAGTGTCTTGTTAGTAGTATTACAGTACTATCTGTTAGGGTATCTCCCAAGTAGACAATTAGAATTCCTTGTCATTACTGAGTTACACCTGAATTCCAGTACATACATGCAGTATATTAATAAATTTTGTTATTTGTCATGTACAGTGCAGAATGTGATGTTACACTTTATAATACCAAATCTCTTGATTTTGAAGCCTGGACTGCTCAGCAGCAATTAGGTAGGAGTTTTTCCTCCAATGCACAAATCATTTATAACTTCTAAAGTTTAAGACACTTTAAGACACTCACCAAAGCAAAAATTTATGTCGTACATTACATAAGGCCTGTACTACTTAGAGTCATAGCCACTGTCAAAGGAAATGGAGGACATTTAGGAAGGTGTGACTAGACTACTGAATGCTAAGATTCAAGGCCAGAGTGTAGTAGGAAGATGATGAGACTGCAGACTGGTATGATGTCCAGCACTAAGAATATAGATGTAGGAGATATTATGGAAGCATGTGTTACAATTAGTCCCTCTTGCATAAGAAAATACATGTATTATTCAGAAACACATTTATCATAAATTCCAGAAGAGGTATACTGCAGTGCTATTGCTGTTTCATGCTTTGCACTTTTTACACCGCAAATTACAGTAAGCACTATACTCAGAACTCCTTTAGAATACGTGTTAAAATTGTTTATTTAATTATTTTAAGCCTTTCTCGTTTGACAACAAAAGCCATATTAATTAAAATTACAATAAATTGTGTATGTTTCATGCAAAACTTACACATAATTTTAGTTACTTTTAAAGTATACCTTTATGCCAATTTTAGTTACGTTTTCAGGTTACATACCTTTATGCCTCATTTTCAGTTCTTCCATTATTGTTTTCTAGTATTTATACTGGAAATGGAGAACTGCAATTGTTGAACAAAAGTGAATATTATTAGTATGCAGAAGTAATTTAATCATGGGATTATTATTAAATGGTTTGTGCTGTCATTTGTTAATTTAGATTCTTCTTAATATATATCCAGATACACATGTCAAATCAAGAGGTTCACAAGTACCTTCGACGTCAGAAAGCTGGCATTCGGATGGAAGAACTGAAGTCTGCTTCAAAGGATTACAAAAGACCCAAAGGATTTGACCAGATTCCTCAAGTAATACATGAACAACGGAAGAGAGGGGCACCTCAGCCGGTAAGATCAATCTATTCTTTTACACAAAAAGTTTCCTTTTAAATATACATTTTTTACTCTAATTCTATTAAAATTTATAACTTCTCAAAATGGTTGTGATTATCTAAGAGTGGCTGGCTAAACTTGACTTGTAATTCTGACCTTACTGATTTTAATATGATTTACCATTTTCCTGAATATGAGGCCACTGAGTCATAGTCATTGTTCGAAGTGTTAAAACTAATTAAAATAAAAAATTTCTTAATACTAGTTTACTGATGCCAATATTGAGCAGGTTATTTACACAATATTTCAAAGAAAATGCTCAACTAACCATAATTTTATGATGATAGACATCCCCTTGTACAGTAATGTAGGTATACTGTACATATTGCTAATCAATCCACAAAAAATATTAACAGGTAAAAACCACAGAAAAAAATAAACAATGGAAACATTTAACATTTGCTAATATTCCCGGCATTCTGCTCAAAATATAGAAGGTTGCATTAAATTACAAAATCATTCCCATACACTCTTGTCCCCCCTCCCTCCCTGATGCCAGAGTGCAAATTATGTAGAAATTAGACTAATACTAGTAGTATAGGTAGCAACTAACACAGGGAGAGTTGCAGCGATGGGTAGTTAATAGTTAACCCTAATCATACTAGTAATAATCCTTTTAATGTTCACTACAGAGTTGTTCAAAGTGCCTAATGAAGAGAAACAAAGAAAATTAATAAATACAACAATAATCATACTGATGACCAGTAATTTGTAGCTCTATTATATATATGGCTTCGATATTTATCAAATAGATAATGATATATCATATAAGGTTCAAAGGTCCTAATTACAGTAATACCCCGAACTTACGCGATTCGAGTTGCACGAACTTTTCACTGGAACCTAACTAATTTCATACGCGAGTTCTTCACAAATAGCGCGAACATTTACGAATCCTCCAGAAACACTGCAAAACCCTGCAAAAGTGTGTATGTTTAATTCATTATGTAAATTTTTAAGTTTTAAAACCTTTATGTATAAAATCTTTATTAAAAATATATTATTTTTATTTTTTACATGCATAAAAATGATACAAAGGTAATTACAGCACCTACAGTTAGTGCATATACGTACTTTTACAAGATGCATTACCCATTCACAAAGTTACTGCACTTTTCAAAGATGATATCCCTTCAGAAACTTTGTTTAATTTCTGAAGTATGTACTAGTATGTACTAATTTAAGTTTTCATGCTTTTAAGTATAAAATCAGTATGGAGATTCTGTGTATGCTATTTATATTTTTGAAAATATATACAAAGGCAGTACATAGTTCACAGTGCTTGTCACTATATAAGACCTTCATGATCAACTAGTAAAACATATCAGACATAACAGAGTTGTCGTTCTGTGAAAATTACTATCTTAACCTCGGAGAAAATTACTGGTACAATCTGTATGTACTATTTGACGTAATTACAGCTCGTACAGTTAATATACTTTCAGAAGATGTGATCCCATTTGCACTTTTTAAAGGTGACACCCCTCCATGACGGGATTTCTCTCTCTCTCTCTTTCTCATAGTTAGCCCGTACGCTAGTATATGATCTTAAATTTATTGAATTGTAACTTCACCGTCTGCAAACATTAAGTATATACATATACATGTTTTCTTTATTGCATTGAATTGTGTACCTACCTTTGTTAAAACAGACTTATGAAGTTTACCTAGTGGTAAAGAATACTTCTTTTACTCTAAGGGAAAAAGAAAATGGCATCCCATGAATTAGGGGTAACTAGTATACATACGAAAATGGATACATATGTACGTAGTAGTTTCTGTAACTGTTTTTATGCCAACTAGTTATTTCTTTTTTAAGGGTAATGTATTAAACTAACTGTTAAATCAAATTACAGTAACTTTAATTTCATTTAAAAGTTAACCTAATACTTAGGGAGCATGATTGGGTCATATTAGTGTTCAGACTCTAGAAGTAAGCATTTATCAGCATTTTTAGAGACTGTGCCAAACTTACGCGAAACTTCCTTTTATGCGAGGGGATCTGGAACCTAACCTCGCTTAAGTTCGGGGTATAACTGTATAGGATGAGCTGTAGGTTTTCTATACATCAACCATGAATTTTAATAACCTATCATATCATTTACATACATTATCAACACCATTAATCTTGTTAGATTATACCTTTATTGATTATTCTTGAAGAGCATTCTCTCCACTCTTCTGCATTTCTGCTTAAATTTCTATATGGTCTAGATCTTCGCCTGTGCTCTAATACTACTAATACTGTAATAGTACGTACTCCTTTAAATATATAACTGAAGCAACATCATTATACTACTGTTTTTAACTCTTCAGCCTGGCAGCCGACCGGTCATCAAGATCACATCAACAGATGAGAAAGTTTCAGAATACTATGACTTTTTACAAGAGGAGATGAGGAGGTAAGAAATTGATGAAACCATTAAATAATATGCAAAATTTGAACGAATAAATGTACGTACAAGAAAAACAGAACTTGTCGGAGGATTTTTCAGAGGGGTGATAGAAAGATTATTATTAGGTACTTTACTATGACCACCGAGTCAAAAAAGGTAAAATAGAAACGACAAAAATATACAATTATTAAGAATTGAAAAGCCACAGGGTGTTGGCTCTCATGTTAAGCTGTATGCAGTAATATAGGATTAAACATAGGCAGTTGTCATTGTCATCAATTCATTACTTAAAATTGATGGGCAAATAAAAATATTCAGGGAAATAATACACTAAAAATGTACCATACATACTCCACCAATTCCTTTTTATTGATGAGAGAACTGTAAGATTAATTAAACTGATAAAAACATTTTAGGCCTTAAAAAGATTTAGCTTTATTTTGGACATTTTATATAGTAGATGTAATTTTATCAGGGTACCAATGTATCATAACTGATATTTTCTTTTCTTATGAAATTTTTTAGTAATGGAAATGATTCTGGAAAACGGGTAATTCTCTGGCTGAGACAGAAGTGTATAGAAAATGAGTAAGTGGCGATAAGAACCTTGAGTGTTGACAAATAACAAAATTTTTGGCAATGAAGTAGAGCTGGGGAATGAGCTAGAAGAAACAGAGAGAGCTTGAAGTCTAAATTTCTTTAATCTGGTGATGGTGCACTTTTATCTTCCATTTCATCAAAGGACAAACCTCTTATCGCACAAGCATTTCTAACTGATTTGATGCACAGAACTTCAGGAAAGATAATTTTCTGTCCTGTGGTTTTATGATACCTCTTGAGTAGCTTAATCCCTCCAAGTTGACATGCATGTAATTATGGAGTGTGCTTTTGGGATGCATGTGGTAATGGAGGGCATTTCCTTAATTCAATTTAATTTTACTAAAAGGTAATACTATTTAATACTCGTTACGTGTACCATACTATCGGTATTCACGCGATACAACTTAGGATATAGGTAAATAAGATGGATATACGTAGCGATATATTCCAAATGATAAAATTTAATTAATTAGGAATTATAAATAGCAATAAATTATTGAAAAATGTAGTGTAGTACTTGAAGAACGTCAGAGTAAGCAATGCATCAGATTCATTGCAGATTGTCAAAAGGTCAATACATTATTGTTTAAATTAAGGTAACTAAAACCATATGTAGTGCTGTACTTTCAAGATGTTTGTTTTCAATTAATACTAGTTACGGCTTATAAAGACAACTGTCCTAATGCATGTTAAAATATTCACTTGCATAGTGTCGTTTCTCACGCTATCAATTCTTTTCAACAAGTGCTGGTTGCTTTCCTTTCTCAAAAGCTGCAAAGTACAGTAAAAGGGTTGCAAGCACAGATTGCGTGCGCCAAGTACCAGTATGTAATCCATTCCTATACTTTCATAGAAATTTAAATTTCTTTATTGTCAGTTAGCACAATTGTAGAAATAACCTGAAAACAACCGGTGCCTTTTTTTTTATGAGTTTCAGTTATGTATATTAGGATCATGCTGACTTGGATTGACCTGGGGGTAACTTTACTGTAATATGATAACTGAAGGGTTTCGTTGGTGAAGGATTTCTGAGGATTCCTTATACCTTTATGAGTACAATCAGTAATTTGTAAGATGCGCCGTTTTTCTGTCGAGCCCAAAAATGGAAAAATTACAAACAGCTGGAGTTGAAATTGCATCAAAAAGGTTTTAATTCACATGAAAATTAACGGAACTGTTTTTGCAATTACATAAAGTACCTTATATGTGCTCCATGGAGACTTGCTCGTTATAAGAGGGAAAATCAATTGTTAAATGCTGGTAAAGGTTACAGAGACACCCATTGCTAGGGAAACCCCGCTTCATATTCAACAATTCTCTGCAAGCTCAATTTTCTCAGGAACAGATGTGCATATTGACTGCTTTTTCAGAATAATTTTACTGATCCGGAAGTTGGCATTTTGCCCGTTTTATGTACCTTGTGAACGAGCACCATCACTAATCTCCATTCGCCATTTACATTCTTATGTTAAAGAGGCATTTAATGGCTGTTATTAGTGTGTCAGGCTATAGTACACAATCAACATTAACATGTGAAATTTGATTCTTTAATGCACTTGCATTTTTTAATGTTCTTGAAAGTGTCATAAGTTTTTTTACTTATGGCAAGTTGCCTCACTTTTCAATTTAATGTTATTCATTTCTATGGCTTAATTTTTATTTCTTATTTCCATGCCGTTGAGGCCATTTGCTAGTAGTACTGTAATATATTTATCATAAGCAATGATACCATATATGGCGGTTTATCTTGACTGTCAAGGCCTTGGATCTGGTAGGTCACATAGTTTATGGCCACTGCCATTGAGGTCTTTGCCAAGAGAGTGAGGAATTGGCCAACAGAGGCCTGGGACTAGAACACAAAGATGCAGGCTTATGCCAGCAGGAAAGGAAATATCGCCAAAAGTAAGGCCCATACATTTTATTCACCTTCATGTGAGCAATAAGTCCAGTCTTTGCAACATGTTGCATTCTAGACTGGTTGACCTCAACACTTTCATATAAAAGTTTTACAGTATTGGGCATGAAATTCAGCAGGAAGTACAAGAGAGCACAAGAGGATGCTCAGAACATGCCACTGGAATTGTATGGCAAGATATTCATGGTACCGAAAGTTATTGGAGATAGTTAATCAGTGCTCTTAAGTATAAAGATGGAGTTAATGAGATTGTCAATTCAGGAGAGCTATGTTATTGAACCATAAACCAATAAAATCCTGGGGATTACACGAAAAGGCATCTAATATATCAGGACCTTGTTCCATCCTTCCTAGACATCCTATAATAATTCTTGGCCAGATTCTATCCTTTTCAGGCATCTTATATTTTGCACCATGATTCCTCTTTTCTAGGCGGTCTCTAAGTTCTGCACTATGTGTCATCCTTTTCAGACATCCTAAAAGTCCTGGGCCACATTTCCTCTTTTCTAGGCATCCTCTCATAGCTCCGGGCCAATTTTCATCATTTCCACATGTCAGGTGTTCAAAAATGTGAAAGCACCATTTGTAGTGTAGGTCCAACCCAAAGACATTTAAGCGTGCAGATATTAGCATCACAACCACATTGAATGATAAGCTTTACCCCAACCTTCCAAATTGGTGGAATACTATTTTAATTTTAATAATTATTATTTTCATTATATTATTACATGTCAGTCTCAAGAGGCCACTTGAGTTACCTTTCTAAACTTTCTTGGGGCTTCCCTGAAAGATTTGTGTTTCAATGGGAGGTGAAAATTGAAGTGAAATAAACTGAACAGCAAAGTAGAAAAGATCAGTTGGAGAATGGAAAGTAAAAGGCAAAAAGACTTCATATATCTGGCAATATCAGTCTGTATGGAACATATGGTTAGAGTATATCCATACTGAGCCCAGTTAGAATTTCTAAGGAAATAGGTACTTAAATTTTCTTGTCCATTTTGAAGACAAACGCTGTGCAGTTACAACAGTCATGGTATACAAGGCAGCATTAACAGAACCATTGCTTTATGGATTCGGGATTGGCTCTAGTATAGAAGTTGTTACTTCCCTTCTGCGGTCCTTTGCACTAAAGACCTGCTTTCGAAAGGTTCAAATTACTTGGTCCCTGAACAAGGTGCTTAGACTTCGATCAGCCCCTCAATTCAGCAGACCTGACACATCCACATCTCACAAGGTACAATAGGCCTGTCATTCATGGCCAAGAATGAGAATCCTTCAAGAAGGAAATCTATTCTGAGTACACTAGATTTAGCAGACTAAACATTATGCCCAGTTCAAGCACTTAGGTTTACCTAGAGGTCACGACAAACATCCTAGGTCAAATTTTTTTCCTATACTCTAGCAACACTATTGCCATGAGCTCGACCAATTCTACTATACTGTGTATCAGTAGATGGCTTGGACAGCCCTGACCCATAGGTGCTACAACAGCAAACCACAGGTCTTCCTAACAGGCGGGCAAGCTAACTATTGCTGGGGAAGGTTTTACAATACTGCAACCATACCTAGCATGCTTAGGCAACCCACCACAGAACTTCATCCTAAATACATGAGTTTGCACTTAGTTTCTTGTTCTTTGCTACCAAACCTAAAGGTATTTGGAATAAAGAATAGGGCCTTGAAACTTGTGACTTGACCCTGGACCAGAAATGTTTTTGGGTTGTTGGGATTAAAATTCGATAACTTTATGTCACCTGTCAATTTCTTCGTAAAGCTCCTTGAGGACGAGACAGCAACTATACGTACTATCAAAAAACAAATTTTGACGTAAGAAAAACCCATACATATTTGGTAGTCGCTGTCAAGTCTTCAAAACATTCCCTTCCCTGACAAAAAGACAAGGGATCTGGGTAACGGATCATCTTGCATTGACCAGCTGAAAATAATGGCTTCTTGGTCCGTTTTGGTCGTATGTAAACAATATGACAGCGCATATGCACATAGCGGTTTTTTTGACGTAGGTAATGTGGGTTCAGCATTCACTGAGGATAAGAGAAGCTGCCCTCTTATCAGAGTTCATTTATACTCTTTCATGTGTTATAATGTTTATTATTACGACACAAGACCAGCTGAAAGAGAATTTTTTACATTAGTCTGGTCACCATGGAGCTCTGGATAGACCATGGAAAAGGAAACTCCTTGAGGACGCAATGGCAACTACTAAAAATAGGTTTTTCTAATATTAAACCTTGTTTTTTTAAAAAAGTTTGTTATTGAACATAGTTAGCACTAAGTGTAGATTTCTTTGAGTTACATCCCTCTTTGTTGTGTTTAAATTACAAAGTTCAGGTTTTTTCTTAACAACTCTATTTCTACTTGTCTTGGGTGTATTATATTTGTTTTTTCTCTTATTTTTGGGAATTTCTCGCTAGTAACTTCTTTACTTAGGTAAATAGGTTTGATTTTGCATTCCGATATTAATGCTTCTTTTCTCTTTATATATCATTTATGTCTTTACTGCTGTTCAAAATCGATTACCTTCATTGAGCATATTTTTCACCGCTGTATAAATTATATGCACTCACTTGTAGTCTGTATTTTGGTGTTTATTTAATAATAACCCCATGTTAGAGACAAGTGAACAACATGCTATAGCACAGGTTTTAGCTTAGAGATCAACATTAAGTTCTGCTTTCCTTCTTTGCCTTTATCCAGTAAAGTACAGTTCTCTTTTGAAATCTGCAAGTGGAGCTATTAATCCTGGATAGGAGATAGAAAGGAGAAATCTTTAGCCAAAATGCCTAGGACTATGAATATTTAGAATTTGGGATGTTTTTTTTTAATTTGAAATTCACTACATACTACCTGTATACTATTGTATACAGTAAAGCCCTTTCATTAAAATATCTATGGGGAACTGAACTTGCCACAACAACATATAGAGAGTAAAGCATACTGGTATCTATATATACTGTTAAATATAACAAAAAGGAATGTTTTCATAAATAAAAACAATGCATCTGTAAGATAAATGCAGTAACGGCAACATAAAATGAATGTCTTCCTTTTAATCATACAATTTCAGACAAACTCTTGGGTTTAATATTGTTTTTTTCAGAAATCAGTGGACACTTTTTGTATTTAATATTAGTTCTTGTGGACAAAAATATATATATATAAAATGTCATCCACATATATATATATATATATATATATATATATATATATAATATATGTATATATATATATATATATATGTCAGAACAAAGTACTAATCATGTCTAGACTATAGGAACACTGAGAAAGGTAGCTGATTTCTACCTGTGGATCCAAGTGACACTCATGTGAACAGTCACTATTCTTCCATCTGGTACACAAAAGAATGAGTCTTGGGTTATTTTAAGCAGAAATTAAGGGCTATATACGACAGTTGTATTATAAAAATTTAGTTTTTGGTATCATACAATAAGAAACAGTGTTATAAACTAAAATATTTCTGAGAGGATGAACTTCTGGTTTCAGATCGGCAGGGCAACTGCAGAAAAAAATTGATTTTTGCAGTTGATGATTACCATTGAAGGAAATAGTCAAATCAAACTGCATATGACATCCAAGTTAACACAATCCTCCCTATTCGTGCTTATTACCTCTAGTGTTCCAGAATATCCTAAAGAACTTAGAGATTAGATAAACCAAGACTAGGATGCATTTACAAAAGGCATTTATTCTGTAGGAAATTAACATAAGGATTAGTGCATGTACTGTCTGTCTCCTCAACACTTTTCTTTTACTTGGTATCTGGATCATTTGAAGAACAGTCTTTCAGCCTGGTGATGTTAAGACTTTGATGTACAGTTTGGCAAGATTGAACGATAAGAAAGTGCAGTAGTCCTAACCATCCTATAGTTAAGTTTAAACTGATTATTTAAGCGTCCTGCTGATTCAAGAGAGCTGATTTCTCTCATTTTTGGGCTGATCTTCAAATAATCCTTCATTTTTGTATATGTCAGTTCTCCTATTAGGTCTACACGGGTTTTAAATATGTTAACAAGTACAGATATAAACTAATTCTTTCAGTCTTTTACTAAACCTATTTTTCACTAGCGGAATAGAAATCTTGCATGATTACCTTCTGTACTAAAGTACTTTTCTCAGAGGCATCCTTTTGTTACTGATCCTTCACTTATGATGTTAACTCTTTGAAACCCTTCAGTCCAACCCCGGACTTCAATCCCGACACACCGTGGGATGCTCCATTAGCTTCCAAAATGCATCATTCCAGCAGGCAGAGGTCAGTTAAGGTCACTCACAAGGACATTTTTAGACAGAAATCTGTGACAATCATGAAATGAGTTTAGTTTCCTAGGCTGTTTTATGTTTTAAGCAATCATGCAGTAATTTGCGTGGATTATAATCTGACCTCCACTTTAGCAATGAATAGTTTGTTTTTTGGCACTGAGAAGATTGAATTTTTTCCAGTGGGTTTAACTGGCCCATAAATATAACTACCATAACTTATAAGTCAGGCACAGAAGAGGTAAGCAATATGAATGGTATTCAGACTTGCCCTAAGACTTCAATACTTTATTCAAATTATTATTCACAACCCCCTTTACCATGTTTGAAAAACTATAAAGCTGACAAGAAGGGCAGTATGCAATAAAATCCATTACAAAGCAAAAAGATATAATATATATCGTAATTTAAGTTTGGGAAGTATTTGCCTTATCAAACTTAACTTGGCTAATCATCTTTATCTATGGAAAGTGTATTAGAATGTCAACAATAACAAAATGTGTCTTGGTTTTTTATTCTTATTAAACACTGCAGTGTTTACTTATCAAATCCATCCAACTATTAAACCTCAAGCATCTGTTACTGCAATTCATTTTTCCTAATAACAGAAATTTAATAAAGTACTAAAATGTGCTGGAATTACTTAAATGTTCAATTGTGTCTCGGACCACTTCATGAGGGCGACAAACTAAGATTTTGTAGTGATAATTCTGATGCCGGTGAACTTTATGTTTAACTACCTTTTATAGCCAGCTATATAACAATAGAAATGTTTTCAATATATTATCAGTGCCATGAAACAAATATCAACCGTATCAAATAAGTTCAAACTAATGTTAGACTGCATAAACTAGTTTACTTGAATGTATAACTTTTCAAAAAGTTTGGCAGTGTAAGCTAGGTTTTATAGTAATGCCTTTAGCATGTTGTCAATTAGAAGTTTTAGCTGTCTCTCCTGTTTCCCAGAGTTCTTCTTATATATTGCCTGCAATGGATGAGAAGAAATATCAATATTAAGAATTGTCTGCAACAAAGAGCAAGAATTGTATAATATTTCATAATCAATTCTTAATTATATCTTAATAAGACTAACAGCTAAATGTGATTTCACAGACTAGTTATTCTGTTAACTGTACTTAAAAGAAAAATTCAGGTTACAATATTTTCATTTTTCTTAGCTAAAGGAGAAAGTACCATATTCTATTTTCAAAGTACCTAATTGCAAAGACACACCCTCATTAAAATTATTTTTCTAGAAAATATTAAATTTTCAAGATAAATTTAATAGGTTGGTTCCATAAAGCTAACTTTGTGGTTAAGTCTGTAATACATTAATACATAATGCATGTCAGAATAATTATCAGGCAGAACAGTGACTTCAACTGGCTTATTTGTTATTTTGCCCTTAGCAGAAGTGTTTGATTTCCATTATGCCTAAGAAGTTTATATCATTTGCTTTGACTTGAAGGTAGGTACAGTACAATAAATAGCTTTATTATAGGAATGAAAAAGTATATGTAGATGCTTCATAGAAAAAGTTGCATAAAGCTATTAGAAAAAGGTACTCCCTATGATGTAAGCTTTAGGAGTTGATGAAAGTATTTAAAAGTACGTAAATCAGCACTGCATGGAAAATTGTTAAAGGTATTTGGTATTTAGCTTACATGTGCTTGCATATTTAACATATGATATTTGTACATGCCTTGAAATCAGTTTTTTCTCTATTGCTTAATGAAGTATATAGTTAGTCTACTTTACTAGTATTTATTAATATTACTACTGCCATTAGACACACGTATTATTTGGTTCAAAACAATATTTATATTTAATTATTGAAGTACTAGTGATTATTCAAAGTGTTTCTTTTGCAATCACTTTCCAGTTACAGTTATAAATATTAAAATATTCCATTTTCTCAGAAAGTCTGAAAATATTCTCATACTGAAAATATTTCCAATCCTTCAAAACCTGATAAATTTCTTTTAAACAGGTCTCAAGGCAATCAGCCAGCTGATGTTAACCTTCGGCAAGAGAAACTGTCTAAGGTAAAGGATGGACTGAAGACACAAAATATGGTGAATATGGAGCAGTCAGATTCAAACATCAAACAATGGAAGGGTGCTGTAGTTGGCAGTACAGGCGTTCTGCCACCTGAGTTGAACAGGTCTGGATACATTTACTTTTTCCTTTTTGAAAACTCAGTATCAAGACTTTCATGTAATGTGTTAATCCTTGCTGTACAGTTCATACATTTATCTTCATGTCTCAAAATTGAACTGCCACATTTCTCGAAACAAGAGTGTGGTGTACTCACATGGTCTGTCTCCTACAATTAGTATCCTTTTTCCATTTCTCTAAACTGAAGACCTGTGGGGTAATTGCTAGCCCAAAGCAAAGCACTTGAACATAGTCTGTTGTGTTGCAGTAGGGTGACAAAGATACACACACTCAACACAGCTGAGACATGGTGAATATTCTTGGCTTCTGCAGAAGGCACACACTGAGTGAGGGTCAGTGGTTAATGAAGACATGGATTGTGCATATGCAATTAGTCGATCAGGTTCAAAATTATTAGGCCCCATCATTCCAGTTAAAACCACAGAGTACAATATTCCAACAACAGCATGATAGAGAGTACAAGTACACTTCAGTGCAAATGCTTAGCAAGGGGGCTTTAGAAAAGTGCTTTGCTTGCTGAGTGAGTGGGTGGGTCCTTCTCCACTATAAGTTGACCACTAGTTAACTACCTTGTTACTAAGATTCAACGACTAGACTAGCAATAGCTGAAGGTATTCCATTCAAGAGCTACTACAAGGTTTGTAATTGTACCAAACAGGAGTCAGTCACCCATCTTTGGGTAGCCATGGATATCTCTAGTAAGAGCACTCAGTTGATTGTTCACATATTAATATATTTATAGAGGCAGTCCCTAGTTATCAGCAGCCTCAGTTATCAGTGATCCAGTTTTATGGGGCTTGTCTAGCAACGAAAATCTGAAATTTTTGGTGCCAAAATATGCCAATTTCCAGTTATCTGTCCCAATAATAGAGTATTGGCATCATACATACCTCACAGAGGTGCTTATTAACCAGTTATCAGCGCAGACAGTCATCTGTGCCGCTAATGGAGTACTGGCGCCGACACATACCTAACAGAGGTGCCATTAACCAGTTATCAGTGGAGATAAGTGCTGAAAATGGCTGCTTTTCGGTTATCAGTGATTTTCACTTATCATCAAGCCGTCAGAGCAGAACCCCCGCCAATAATTGGGGACTGCCTGTATGTATCTAGGGTACCATCAGCAAGAGAATTATTTCCCAATTAAGTATACTTGGAGATAAGTACTTCTCCCCTTGGGATTGATTAATATTTTATTTTTATGGAAAGGAAACCCTTAACTACAGTATATTAGAGTGCCGCTTTGTCACACATAAATTTGTAGCAGAACTTGTTTTTTTTTTTTTTTTCAAATCACAATGTAGTACTGGCAAATCTCAATCAAGATATGACACACTTTTAATCAATTTGTATTTTTCATAGCTAACAAACTTGAGGTCTTAACAATAGGATAAATGGAGCAGGCGGCAGAGAGGAGTTTTCTTCTCCAATGAAGAATTCTGGGACCATGAATAGAAGACAGAAGATATAATAGGATATACCAAGGGGATGTCCTATGACAAAATACTCAGCACAGATATGTCCTAAATATCCTACTGTAAACTTCTCCAGTTTCAAAGTAATTGCACTGTAGAGCGAAGAGAAGTCATTGAGCTCCCCAGGAAATGTGCATCTTCAACAGAAGAGACATTTTATGAGGTGACCCCTTGTGATGACACACTCAGTATGCTACTCATCAAAGGAGTCGACCTATGATGATAGACCACACCCCCTTGGACTAAGTAACCACCATGGCAGGTTTCCTGAGCAACATAACACAAAGCTAAGATGTATCTTAACTACTTCAAACCTAACCTAATCCCAAACTCATGAAGAATGGGAAAATCATCTTGCAGAATCAAGAAGCAGAACATCTGGGAATTTGGAGAGTATGCACCAATAAAATATATAAGCTCAAACCAGCTGGGCTAGGCTAAGAACTCCAACACTGGCTAGGATAAGATGGAGAGATATGTTTGCTCAACCACCTAGGCTAGGTATGTTGGTACGGCAGATTCGAACAAGCCAGGCTAGTCTAAGAACTCAACGACTTAGATAGCTAACTCAACCACTTGCTAGGCTAAGAACTCAATCACTTAGCCAAGGGTAAGTTAGCTTTGAAATGGTTAGGCTAAGTTAAGAACCCAACCACTTAGGCTAGGTTAAGATAGTTAAGGCATGTTTAACTAGCTGGGCTAGGCCTGGTTAAGAACTCAACTACTTCCCAGGTTAAGAACTCAAATCACTTAGGCTAGGCTAAATCAGAAAGACCAGCAGTTCCTTACCTTCCTTTGCCTTGAAGCCTTCTTGGTCTAGCCTCAAGTACCTAACCAAAGAGTTCTGAATCCCATGAATGGCTCGATTGAATGAATACGTTGTCTGGCATTTGAACAGACTTTCTGAATTACCGTTGGGTAGGTTGTCATCTCTACACTCTCAAGTAATGGAATATGTAATATTCTGAATTCACCTTGGAAACGTAGACACTGGTGGCAGGTGTTCGTGCATCAAACTACATACTTGGACGAGCGATGAACCCTGTACATGGACGAACCAAGTGGCATGGTTGGTATGGTATTAGCGTCCCACCTCGGTGGTCGCGGGTTCGATTCTCGGCCATTCCATTGAGGAGTGAGAGATGTGTATTTCTGGTGGTAGAAGTTCACTCTCGACGTGGTTCGGAAGTCACGTAAAGCCGTTGGTCCTGTTGCTGAATAACCACTGGTTTCATGCAACGTAAAAGCACCATACAAACAAACAAACAAACAAGTACATGAACGTGGGATGACTCGCATACATGGACATGTGATGACTTGTGTACATGGACATGTGATGACTTGATGGGTCAAGTACATGGTCGTGCAATGAACCATGTACAGGGACGAGTGATGACATATATAAATGGTTGTGTGATGTAGAACAATCTATGAGTGAACATCAGGGAGACCACCCTTGCCTGTAAGTCTCTCGACCCTTCATCCCTGGAAGAAGCATGAAGAAAGTAAGACATGGATTGTTCTACACATCACGACCGTGTACATGATCTAAGTGAGAATATCAAGGAGAAAATCAGTTTTGACTTCATCAAATACACAGACATACGATGAATCACAAACATGGCCGTGATATGTCTCCAGAACACGAACAGTGAGAGTAGGAACTACAACACGTAGTGACGAATCACAAATACAGCTGTGATATATCTCCAGGGGATGAATGGTAAGAGTAGGAACTCCATCGCATGCACGGATGTGCAACGAATCACAAACATGGCCGTGATAGATCTCCAGAAGACGAATGGCCAGAGCAGGCAGCCATCACGTACACAGATGTGCGACAAATCATAAACATGGCTGTGATATGTCTCCAGAAGATGAATGGTGAGAGCAGGAACTCCATCACGTACACGGATGTACAACGAATCATGAACACGGCCGTGATATGTCTCCAGAAGATGAACGGTGAGAGTAGGAACTCCATCACCTACATGGGCGAGCGATGAAGCACGAACACGGCTGTGAAATGTCTCTGGAAGACGAATGACCAGAGTAGGAACATCACCCACACGGTCGTGCAACGAAACATGTATGCATCTGTGATATATCTCCAGAAGACAAACGGCCTAAGTAGGAACATCATCTCTTACACAGACGTACGACAAAACACATACGCACCTTGATCACCTTGGCCCCTAAATCAGAGCAGTCTCCTCTGCGACGAACTAAATTAGGTTGAGGAGACAAAGAACCAGCCTGAGAACTCTGATGCACTGGAAGATCAACACAGACTGGAACACATTCATGTACTTGAAGGGGAGAGTCACATCCGTGCTGGGAAGATGGTGAAACACCTCTCTCACTCTCAGAAGACGCCACAAGTCCCAAATTCTCCAACAGGAGGGGCGAAGAAAGAAAAGGCAATGGGGGCCTCACCCTACGATGTATCCTGCTTGAAACCCTGGGACACCTCCTACTAAACACAGAGTCTGGCAAACCAATGAACGAACTCTTGATAGAATATCTCTGATTGGTAGACAACCAACTGTGATGATGTCATGAACAAAGGCTGGGAGTGACGTCAAGGCAATAAGCAGTGGGAGATTCGTCATAGGTGTAGAAGTATGAGAGTGATGTCACGGCATTCAGGCTGGTAGGCCAAGTCAAATGTCTCAGCGACAGTGAAATGGCAAAAAGGTCCTCTTTCATCTCCTACATCAACCGGAGGGCCTCCCCAGGACACATACACATGAACAACAGCAAAGAATTTACCAATAAAATCCATCACTGAAGGAGAGGGAAGAGAGATTGCCTCTCACGTCAACGCAGCGCCATCAAAAGAAGCGATGATGTAACACAGCAGATCACCCTTACAAAGAGAGAGAGAGAAAAAACATTGTGTGAAGTACAGAAAAACAAAACAAAACCATACTACAATTATTTCATATGAGAAATGGGTACCAAGTCAAACAGCATAGGGAAACTATATCCACCCATTAGAAAGGTTGGTATCCCTGCATGGCAACACAGTATGTTGGCAAGCGAGGAGCTTCAATGACAGCAAGGAACACACCGCCAACAGCACTGACTGGGTTCCAAACTCTCTCCCCCCACAGCACCAACGAGCATATTAAAACTAGTGAATTGGCATCTCTGTCAGAGGGAACCGAAGTAGAGGGGCTCCCAAGTTCTGAGCAGAACACCACAGCTGCCAGACTTCCAGAAGAGAAGCAGGGCTGACAACTGAAGCACCTGTAAAGAAAAATAACATGCTCTCGTTTCAGGAAAGAATATTTCTGTCCTGTGAAAGCAGAAATAAGGGAGAGAGCCGTACGACCCATGCCCTTCCCCACCAAAATTACGGAACAGAGACAAGACGGCAGTCGTGGCTATTTCTGCAAAGATGGGAAGAATGCAATCGTATGCCATCAAAATTCATGTTGAAGAACTGTAGGAATGTACTCCTATGCTAGACAGTAAAACCTTGTCTGCAACACGAACCCCTAATGTCTCGAACATCCTGAAACACAAATTCTGATAGAATAAAACATTACCATGTTCCCAGAAAAGGTCTAACTAGATCAAATCAAAGATACATAAAGCATTAATACAGGCAGCCCCCAGTTATTGGTGGGGGTTCTGTTCCCAAGGGGGTGCCAATAAGCAAAAACCACCATTAACCTGAAACTTAGCAATTTATGGTGTCATAATGGTGCTGAAAACTGGTTATCGGCTCCATAAGCACCATTGTGGCACCATAAGGTGCCTTATGGCGCTGATAACCGGAACTTGGCCTGTTTTGGCGCCATATATTGCCAATTTTATGGCACTAGAGAAGTGCCATAAAACTGGATCACTGATAACTGGCGACTGCCTGTATCATGATACAAATGTTTTCAGAATATCTTCAACATAACAAACGTAAAATGCTAAACAACAAAATGTAGCTGGTCCCATTCTCCCTGAAGGAGCAATATTCCCTTGAGACACGGACCAGCATTACGCAAAACACAACCGATGATGAAGCAGATGAAAAGGCATGAGGCACAGCTACTGCAATGCATCTGTTCCAAAGGAAAGTCAACATGGGAATCATGGAAGGCCATCTAAAAACGTTGACATCCAAAGGACTTCTGGGCTGGATAAATATGAAACAAACCACAGGCTTGGGTCAAAAAACCGGCTTGGGGGAGGAAAGCAAAGTGAATGTCAACTCTCCGTGGTGATTAAAGAAAGACTGGTGCATCATGAGGTTCCAAGCCCAGTTGGTGACCAGCATCCACCTCATACACATGAGTTGCCAGATGCCACAGATTCCTTGCTTTACAATCTTTTATTGTTTTTTTAACTGGTTTCCAGCTGGCACTAGGTTATCTTATAGTTAAGATCGAAGGTTTGTTCCACGTATGAACAAAACCTATTTTTGTATTGCAGTGTTCATTTGTATCGTTTAATTGTAATTATAGTACAGGCAGTCCCCGGTTATTGGCAATCCGGTTTTCTGGGGCTTGTCTAGCGCCAAAAATCAGCGTGAAAATCACTGATTTTTGGTGCCGATACATACCTAACAGAGGCGCCATTACTGGTTATCGGTGCCCATAAGTGCCAAAAATCACTGGTTTTCGCTTATCGACAATTTTTGCCTATCACTAAGCCGTCGGAACAGAACCCCCACTGATAACCAGGGACTGCCTGTACATAGACATCTTAAGTATGAATATTGTCTTTGAAACACATATTACAGCATATGATTCAAAACAAAAGTTATACATATTATGTATATATTTAAAATACCTTCCTCTGTTGAGTTACATGTCTTCTAAAAATTAGTGGTTAATCATTATGAAGTTCCATCACAAAATTCAACACGAGACTTTTCTCTGCAGAGGGCGTGTACAGTCTACAACCAACATGCAAGCTGCTTCAGACCTTCGCCAGATGCTACGTTCAACAGATCGAAGACAGGCACCACAACCTCATGCAGAAGGCAGAAAGACACCTGTTGATAATGCCCAGGATGACCCAGGTCCTTTCAACTTCCGCCAGATGTTGAGGAAGACGAATTATGCCCCAACTGACACTATCAGAAAAAGACAGTTAAAAAGAGATGGTGTTAATGGGTATGGAGCCGAGTACCAAATGTAGACTTGAAGCAACGTCAGGTTTTACCCACAGAATATAATAATACCAAGGACATTTTTGAATACCATTTAACATACAGTAAGTCAGATTTCCAACTCATTAAATAAAAAATAATAACACGCCACTTTTGTAACTCCACAACAAATATTCCTCAATGACAAAAATGGACTTACGATTATCAAGGATTGTGAGGCTTAAGTAAGAATACTATGCGGTAGAAACACCACATCAAATTCAGGTAAAACTTGTGTGTTATATACTCAGTAAAGTGCTATTTCTATAAGTACATGGTTTTATATAATAAGCCAAATTTAATTTTATTTTGATATTTTCTAATGCTGTTTACAGATCTACACAATACTCTCACAAATATGTGAAAAACATTGTATGAAAAGAAGTCTTACAACCAGAAAGTTAGCAATGTATTGGCCAAGTGCCCAGTGTGGTTTCATCATTCATTATTTATCATCTTCATCATCATCTTAGTATATAAAATGTTATGCCTCTGTAGATAGTACATTAATGCTAGTCATATTTTTTCCATTTCCATAACCTATTGCAATATAGCACCAAAGTCCCATTACCCCACTAATCTCTTTAATGTATTTATGTCTAAAGCAATTTAAGTGAAGTTTTTGTAAAATCATCAAAGAACCTGTAAAAGTTGTCAAAAATGCTGACAAAGCAAGGATCATAACTTGGATTGCCATTAGTACTTCTTAAATGTATTTCTGGTGTTTGTTAGCATTTTTCAGTTATGACTCTGGCGACCATTACCATTTCTGTAAATTATGCTGTATGTACGTATTTAGTTTCTAGAATGCCTTGAATCTGATATGCAACTTTCCATGAAAAATATGCCCCATTGTAATATAGCAGTACTACTTTATCAATAATTCAGCATTATTTTTTATTTGAAAAATCCCTGAACAAATAAAACAAATTTTATTGAACATCATACAGTTATGATCATTTTTATTTAGAGAACAATTGTTGACTGAATACACCAAAATAAATCTGTTGATACTCTAGCATTTGCATTATTCCCTATTAATTCATAAAAAATGTACCTCCAATATGAAACTTATCTTAAGAGAAAGGATGACAAATCTTACTACACTGAGTTGGTTTGATATGTGATGGAAAATGATGAAAATAGCTGCTAAAAAACTAGTACCTATATAAGAAGAACCAGGAAGCCACAGACAAGGCACTGAATGAAGACTTAAACCTCATGGGAGTTCAGGCAGAAAGAGTGGAGAGAAGTCATGTCATGTCTGACCCCATAAAGGGAAAAGATGATGTAAAAGCATTCATGATGATGACGATGAAGAATGGAAGAGAACTAGGAGGTACAACAGAAACAAAAAAATATGAAAAGAATTTTCATTAAGAGGTGTACTTAAAGGGAAGTTCCCTCCATGATCTGTTATCCCAGCCTGACAAATCTATAGGCTGCTGCTAAATTGAAATTTTTATGTTCAGCAGCAAATCCAGTTTAGAGAAACTTTTAAAGTAACTTCCACATATCACGCGTATTTCATCTAAATGAGGCAGTCATCTTGTTATGACAGAACATCTATTCCTTCTGAAAAAAATTCTGTCATGCCAAATTTTGTGAAGTTTTTGAAGATGGCAATTGTTAAATTGATGACTGAGAATGCCATAAAATGAGATCTCTGGAAACCTCACCCATATGGCAAAATAGAAAGTTATGGCTCACCTAATTAATAGTATACTACCATCTGGAGCACGATAAAGAATTTGATGGTTTACGATTAATTGGTAGAAGATGACTTTACTTATAGTATCACTTTGGAAACACAAGCAGGTTACATAGCAACAATAGAGTTATGACCCTGCAATGCATCTTTTATATTTTACTAAGCCCAAAAGCAGACACTGATGTACAGGCTTGCCATTTGTCCAAATGGCAAGCTACGGGTTAATGCATTTTTAACATATTCCATGAGGACCAACAGTAAACTGACTTACTGGCTTTAAAAATGACAAGTGCTGAGGCAGTGAGTCCATCATAACTCTTACCTTTGATCCTAAAACTATGTCAGCCTCCTATATGTGTCAAGTCACTGGTTGTGTTCCTGTTTCATTCTCTTGTGTAGAGGCCTTTTTGTACAAACATCACTGATACCCAGTACCTGTTACGGCCTCTGAGAGAGGTTTGCTTCAGGTTCGATATGAAATAAATAAAAAAAAATATTTCAACACCAACAGTTGAAACTGGGGATACAAATATAGAAAGAAACACTAACACAACAAAGGTTTATTTACAAGCTTACTAACAAAGGTAAATGCAGAATGGTATCTCCTATTTACATAAAAAGGTAGAATCTTACACTG
Organism: Macrobrachium nipponense; assembly: GCF_015104395.2. Lineage (NCBI taxonomy): Eukaryota > Metazoa > Arthropoda > Malacostraca > Decapoda > Palaemonidae > Macrobrachium > Macrobrachium nipponense. The sequence goes on along the minus strand of NC_061088.1, from coordinate 23,739,144 downwards.
CTTGAACTGAGGGAACAGTGAGGTAATTCAAATACTTGCGGACCGGATTAGTGACTCGTAGTAGTGGCTTCACAAAAGGAGAGTGGTAATTGCAGACGTCCTCTTGACTCTGTATTGCAGAAAATAAAGTCTACTCTTATACTTGAAAGGCAGGAACTCCCCAAAACCTCTAGCAGGACCTTTTCTTCTCTGAAGTCTTCTCAACGTTGAGATAACTCGGTCGACCACTCCTGAAGCCGACTAGACCAGTATCCAACCAACTCTAGAGCAACTTTTTTTCTGATCCTTCGTCGGTCCCTTTCTCTCTTATCTCTCACGGATGATCTCTGCTGCTGCTGATCTCTCATTGATAATCCGATCTGTGGCTCTTACTGAGGATATCTCTCTGTGACTAACTGGTGTCTCTCTTTTACGATCTCATTCGCTGCTGCTACGACCATCGTATTTATACGGCACTCTGGGGGTGGAGCCTACGGCGAACGTCACAGGCTCCCGAGATTACTAGAAATTCTTAGATGAATCCAGACGAGGTATGGCATCAGAAATCGCGGCGTTTCTCACGTCACGACACTCCTGCCGATTCTAGAACCATCATGATAACAGGCACCTCCAACACAATGCGCTAACGCCTCCTTGCTGCCGAACTTCTCGAAAATGCGTTCTCCTTTCCTTTATCTTTCTTTGCTAGGAAGCAATTACCATCACAGTACCCTTGCTAAGCCCATTGTTATAGGTGTCGCCTTAGCCACCAAAGTGGAGGATGGACTAAGGCTTAAAAGAGAGAAGAGCTTCACAATGATGCATGTAGAGCCTGGCAGATTGAGGCTAAGGATAAAAGTTATTTCGTAAAGGTTGGTTTCCAGAAGTTGTTAAAAATTCAGGTACAGATATTACACTTGTTTTCTCTCTTAAGACATCTGATCTACATGGTTTTAATGTTACTTCTTACTTACACAAGAGACTTTTTGATATATGACAGTCATTACTTAAAAGTCTCTTTCTCCCTGGAAGTAGTTTGTCCGCAGCTCCTTTGGCTAATCTGTCTCCCTCCTCTTTTCTAAAAACACCTACATGTTTTGGAATACAGCAATACAAGCTGAAGTATATGTGCATTTGATAAAATAAAGCAACTGAAATTGTCAACTAATGATTGCTGACATGAAAGTCCCCCCAGCTACTTTGTCTATTCCTTGAGGATGAGATCAAACTTCTCAAAGTTTATCACAATTTCCAGATCATAACAGCATGTAAGTAGCATTTCTCTGTTCCAAGCAATAACAGAATGTAAGTAAGATTTCTCTGTTCCAAGCAACTGTGTCATACCCTACGATTGTGCCCAAAGTGATAACAAGGTGAACACCTACTGGAGTGGCATCACCCTGAAGCACAGAGCTTTGAAATGATAGACAGTCCTATTAGAGACATAGCAGAACTACTTTCTGGGTCCTCTCTTAATAGGAAGGCACACCAGCCTGCTCCAGTGAATAAACCAAGGGCCATGGATAACCCATGTATTGAACAGAGTTCTGAGGTGCTGCTATCCACCATGTGGAACTCATAGTCAATGATTGCTGAACTAGTAGAGGCCATGAGAGAATGGGCATATGCACTACTGTGCAAGCACAACTCCAGGGCCAGTTGTGAACCATAAACAAACTGGTTGCAGCGCAATCATGGGCAAACAAACATCCTGGTAACCAAAAGTACCATACAGCAGAACTATACCAAATGTGCTTCAGCAAAACACAGTAGGAAGAGTCATGAGCAGTTCTCTTGCCAAGTAGTACAAGACCCATGTAAACCTTTCCTACGGTGGAAAGAACATCTGGAGGTGACCAGACACCATCAACACCCCAAACCCAGGAAGAGTGCTCACTCAAAGTCCTATAGAACTTCTATTGAGAGATCTTCTGGAACGCAACCTGCAAAAGGAGGAATATGAAGAAAAAAATTAGTAGGAGGATGAGTGGGAGAACTGTTTGAGGCGAGGTGTGTTGCCGTCATCAAAGCCACTTGGGCATCTCTGATGGGAAGAGGGGATACAGCTTGCTTTATTGCTGGATAGCATGGAACCCTCAAACTCTAGATCAGACTGTTAACCTAATCCAAGAAACCACAAGCATGCAACATATAGCTGTCTTAACAACTACCTAACCTCTTGAGCGGATCAAGAGTACGTTCTATCAATGAGTGTTTGACAAAGGGGTTGACTGAGATATGAATGGTTGGTCTAATGCCCTGACAATGGAACCGTTCAGTTATTAAGAATCCTGACAAAAAAGGTAAAAAGATAAGGCAGATAATTACAAGTAATCTAGTAATATATTCAAATGGTGAAATATCATAAAAATGTCAAGTTTTTATAAGCTCCATGATTTTGTCAAGACTGTTACCATTCAAAACCTCCCCAATGAAACATAAAATTTTATGTCGTCTTTTCTCACCTTCATACACAGTAAAGGGAGATATCCCAAAGAGAACATATTGGTGGACAACCAACCTCCAGGATGAACCTGTGAGTTTAATGTGTATGGTCTATTCTAAACATACTTAGCCTAGTCTTTACTACACAATTTCTTTGGTATGATGATGGCCTAAAATCTATCAATGGATGGATTTTCTGATATTTTCAGTTCTTCTCTGAGAAAGATTTTTATTCGTTTTGCCGTTTTCATTTAATTTAAGGCCTGGCAGGCAATTCATATCTGGATAAGGAACTGATAGGATTGTCAATATTCAGTTTTGTTACATATTTGGCTTCTGCATCTGCTTTTTTATTATCTCTGATACTAACATGGGCTAGCATCATACAAAACTGGACTGATTTGTAATGAGTTGCAGGCCAGCTAAGCCTGGGTTTTCTGAATACAGTAGGATGAAAAAAGGCTAAATTGTCTACTGGCTGTGAGAGCACAGAATGAATCTGAGTAAACAGTGAAATCTATGCCAATTGTTTTGTTTACAAGTTCTATAGATTTTAAAATGGCTGTTAATTCAACTGTGAAAACTGAAGCATTACTGGATAATTCAGCTACATAAGACTCCTCATGACAAACAACCTACAATGCCTATCCCATCCTCACTCTTCAAACCAGCTAAGTAGACTTGATGGCTTCTTTATGATATTAATCATAAGCTAAAAAATTAAATTTTTATGACAAAATAACTTTTTGTATACAGGCAGTCCCCGGTTATTGGCGATCAGGTTTTATGGCACTCGTCTAGCACCATAAAATCGGCGATTTATGGCGCCATATCATACCTAATGGAGCCGCCATAATGGTGCTTATCAGAGCCATAAGCTAATGAGGTTTACAAACAAATGCCCCTGCCCAGGGTCCAGCAACAACCATACAATACCAGAGAAAAACAACATCTTCACCCACACTTATATAATAAAATTACCACCACTCCAAACATAAAAACTGGGGAGTACCCTGGTACACTGTAGCCCCAGACGTCCCAAAAATACAACATAAAATTCAAGGCAAAATGTGATATGGATGTAATAGAAAGATTGTATTTGAAAGCCAATGAAATCGCTATTGATCTGACTTCATGTGCCTTTACTTTTACTAATCTGCAATCCTCCTCTGTTACTTGAATATGTGCTAATAGAAGGATAAGGCATTTTTTGTAAAAAAAAAAAAAGGATAACTCATTTTTTGAAAGTGGATGTGATGCTCCTTGACTGAGGTCCACAGGTTACTAGAAGGACCTCTAATACTTCAGTTCTGTTAAGAAAATGTTTAAGTGCTCTAATAGGGCAGAGCACTCTTTCTTCATCATCCAGTCCTAGAATTCCTGAGAGACTCTTAATTCTAAAGGACTGAGGCCATGGTTTAGCAGCATTCTTGTTTTTAGCATGAAAACCAAATGTGAGGGAACATATTGCGTCGCCTGCCGCAAAACCGACTCTTTTGTCCATGGCTAGTATTTCACTAACTCTTCTTGCTGATGCAAGAGCCACTAAGAAGAGAGTTTTCTTTGTCAAAGTGCAAAAAGAGGCTGAATCTAGGGGCTTTGAACTGAGAACTAGAGAGCCACTTTAGCATTATGTCTTAATTCCATGGGACTAGTTCTGTGTTTCTCCTCATCATATCAAAGGATCTAATTAAGTCCAAAATATCTTAATTTGCGATATAGATCTACCCTCCAGAGCCTTTCTCGAAAATCCTTTTGCTCTGAGGAGTTTTTCGATAGTTTGTACCCAGTCAGAGCCAGAGAAGACAACTTTTGATGAAACAGTTGAAATGGGGCTGTCTGAGAAGCTTTCTCTTTTGAGGTAGAAGAATTGGAAAGTCTACCAGTAGACTCATTAGTTCTGGGAACCATTCCCTCAGTGGCCAAAATGGTACTATCAGGATCATTGTTACCTTTTGATGACGATGGAACTTGTTCAATACTTCCCTGATCATTGCGAAGGGGTGAAGGCATAGAGAAACATAACGGACCAATAGAGTAGCATGGCATCTGTTGCCCATGCTCGAGGGTTGCCATCGGATAGAGTTCAAAGGTAAATTCTCATTTAATTACAGCCGTCCCCCAAAAACTAATGTTAAATTGTTAATAAGCAACCAAAATACAATAGGAAACCGCAATTCACCGCAAAGTACCAGTCATGTATCGATAGCTTAGATTTACCCAAATTTAAATATAACATCTTACCTAGAAGTAATTAGGACCTTGGGTTGTGACCATATTTTTATCCTGGAGTGACCAATTAGGAAATACTAGGCTGTATAAGGTACAGGAAAAGTAATTCAACACCTCAACACAGATATTGTATTATTCATACTGGTAGTAATGGTAAATTGGTAATGGCTTACCTTTGAAACGGCTCCCTTGCTCGTTCTGAAGAATACCTTTAACAATCCGAAGATCTGTGAGGTATTCTTGTGTCACTGTGAAAACAAGAAATAAAACTGTGAGTTGCGCAAATTGACTTGACAAGGAGTCAAACTTAGATTTAAGACTCTAGAGGAGATTAGAAAAGCAGACATTATTAAACAATAGTTTTACCAAACAATTAGACAAAAAGCAAGGGAAACAGAATTTAAGGCAAAGCAAATTTCGAATCTCTATAAGAAAATTTTGTATACCATTGGCATAAATAAAACTGATTAGCAGAGCTCGATTGGACAGTGTACACCCTTGAGCTAAACTAAATTATAGGAAAATTCAGCCTCAAAAGAACAACGCATCTTGATAATGACATACAATGTAAATATGGAAAAAGCATTGTCCTTACAACCATTCTATAGAGCATTATTCGGCCTATCCGCCAATATTCAGTATTCATAGGTTTTATTATCTTTAAATGTATGTCTCAGAGAAAACACAAATCGGCTCTTGCCGACCCAGTTTTCTCGTTGTTGTTTTTGATTAAGCTCTCTCTCGCGGGTCGGACACTACATATCCGTCTGCACACTAATTATAAACCTTCCTTTACCTGTAATAAAACTACGGGTTGCTCTGTGAGCAATAGCCCATGCTGGCATAAGGGCAGCTTAATCTCAAACAACAACTGTAATAAAGTTAGTACTGTCTTACCTGCCTCTTTGTCTAGACCTCACAACTGGTGACCTCCTAGATTGGACGGTGACACAACGGTATTGGCTCAGTCATTAACAGACCATATAGCCGCTCACCTTCAAAGACCTTTAGTGGACTTACTACGGTGCCTCAGTCTAGGTCTCTGAAAGCTCCTCTCCGCAGACAATGGCAATGCCATTAACAGACTAAATACAGCATACCTTCCCTAGGTGTGCTTTAGCACTTTCACGAACGGTTTCGCCAGCCATTCACGACTCCCATTGACCGTTTGAGTGAGAATTGACAATGCCAGGCTCCGATGAAGCAGATAGTTCCTCGAGAGTCACCCCGAGCCCCTCAGTCTCCGCCACAACCTCGCGCACGGCTGCCGCCCAGGCCATCAAGTTACCCTCTTTCACAGCAGAAGAACCTCAATGGTTCTATCGAGCTGAGGGCCAGTTCAGGATCGCGGGACTTACGGATGAGGTACTCCAGGCTGACCTTGTCATAGCAGCACTCCCGGGGAGGTCTACAAACGCATAACCTCTGGGTGAACTCGCAGGCCTGCCCTGTCACCCTTAACGAGCTGAAGCAGAAGCTCGTGACCACGTATTCAACCCCCATCCCCGCGAGAGCTGCCCGCCTCCTCGACTTTGTCACCAACCCCATGTGTGACGCAGACCCGAGGGATGCCTGGGACATGGTAATGGGTCTCCGTCTTCCAGAGGTCGGCAAAGATGGACGAAAAAAGGAAATCAGCCTCGGTTGCGAGATTCTCCGACAATTGACCCCGCAGGTTTGAGGGCAGATTGCAGATGCAGACACCCAACCCATGGACGAGCTCATCGAGAAGGCCCACAAGCTGACCGAGGCTGCCAGGTCCGTGAAACTCACTGCCCCACCATCAACCATTTGCCCTGTGGTGGAAGAACCCGAGACGTCAGAGGTCAACGCGGTGAACCAGAAGAAGGGCCTCATGCAGCAGCAGGGTGATAACACAGCCTGGTGTTTTTACCACCAAAAATTCGGGAAGTACGCCAGGAGATGTGAAAGCCCCTGCTCCTATGCCCCATCAAAAACCGGCAAAGGCAGCCACCCCCAGCACCAGCCATGGCAGCGACCACGTCGAAATCCCAGTTCATAGGGTTCTATGCCCGAGACGCGGTCTCCGGCCACAACGCGATTTCCGGCCACAGGATGTTGGTCAACACCAGGACGACGCAGTCAGTGTTTCTGCCATCAGGAGCGGACTGCAGCCACACCCCTGACGCTACAACCACCCTCATGGCTGCCAACGGGACCCCCATCTGCTCCTACAGCATGAAGCCCCTAAAATTCTCCATCCTGGGGCGCAATTACATCTGGCCTTTCATCGTCACAGACGTCAAGACCCCTCTTCTGGGGGCGGACTTCCTAACACAACATGGGCTTCTCGTGGATGTAGGCTGCAAGCACCTCCTTGACACGAGGACATGCCACTCCCTCCCACTCGCTGGAGGCCCCTGCATCCCTACCGTTTGCTCCATCACGTCTCACAAATACGGCAATCTCCTGCAGGAGTTCCCTGACATATTCAAGCCAGAACTCCGTCAGGTGGCCGACACCCTGGCCAAGCATGGCGTATTTCACCATATCACCACCACGGGCACCCGCACGCATGCAAAATTCCACCAACCCGCCTACAGGACGCAAAAAGCAATAAGGGCGTTCTCAGAGATGGAACGAATGGGCATCTGCCAGAAAGCCTCGAGCCTGTGGTCCTCACCTCTCCACATGGTGAAAAAGTTGGACGGCACCTAGAGGCCCTACCGAGACTACCGGCAACTGAACCTGGCAACAACCCCCAAACATGCAGGACCTGACCAGCCCCTGCATGGAGCAAAGGTTTTCACCAGAATGGACCTTTTAAAATCGTATTTTCAGGTTCCAGTACAACCCGAGGACGTCCCCAAGACAGCCATCATCATGCCGTTCGGGTCTTGCGTTTTCTCCTACTCCTCCTTCGGCTTGAGGAACGCCAGAGCCACTTTACAACACCTGATGGACAGCATCTTGGGAGACCTGCCCTTCTGTGTTTGCTACGTCGACATCTTAATTTTTTCCAGGTTAATGTCATGTTTAGCTAAGCGCTTTGAAAGCAAAACGCTGTATACCCGCAAGAGGTGGAGGGAACAGGTGAGAGGTGCCTAGAACCCTTCATGGACCTGCTAGAGGTCGAAGCCTTGGCAGATAAGGAAGGCCATAGGTGGTTGTCAACCAGTGGTGACGACAGCTGCACGGTTCGGTGAGAGCAATTCCCATTCACACGAATGTGGACTGTCCCAAAGATGTGCTACAGTCTTCTCAGAGGGCCGGGGCCTCAACAGGCGAGGAAGACTGGAAAGGGGACCTCTTTGCTTTCCCAAGTGAGCAGATCATAGGCACTTTCAGCTTGTGAATGCCATTTATTTGGTTAACAGCAGTTTTAGGTTACCAGTACTTGGCCAATAACTGAAGCCCAGCTGTTAACCAGGGACAGCATACTGGGAGCCAGGAGCCAGACAGGTCTAGGGTTTGGGACTGAGAACGTTTACCTTCCCATCTCAGCAAAACCACGAAAGCTTACACTACAGGTACAGTCCTTGGCCCCCTGCACCAGTCATATTCTTAAGTGGCAGAGAGGCTACCATGGGGTTCTAACGAATGTCTCTCCCCTGCAGAAAGAATAACCTGGGAAGACTGACTTGGAATGGCTAGATGGTCCTTTTCCCCAGGTGTGGATACCCGAGTTACAGAAGACCTATGGTGAGATTGTTCATCAGATTCATCAGTACAATGTAGAGGAAGAGACCTTGGTCTACTCCCATGGATCATCCTTCAGCACTCGAAGCCTTCTGGGGACCCCCGAAAGAACTCAAAGCTTCAGTGGGCCTGCCGTGGTCTAATCTTGCTGAAGGGGTTTTGGAGCAAATGATTTCTCTTGTATCTGGGCAGGAGAATTCATTTCAGTCTAGCTGCTCATGCATGATGCTTTCTCCTCCTCTCACTGACCTGAAGAAATACTAGTAGTGTGTCCCATCGGATAAGCCTTTGCCAGCTAAACAGGTTGACCCGGACCTGGCTCACCTGGGCCCGAGTCTGTCACTGGACCAGTTCCCTGCGGAGGGAGTCTCCTTTGCTGCAAGAGGCAGCAGCACTGGAATCGACTACCATCGTTTCTTTCCAGACAGTCTTTTGGATTGATCGCTGGTCCCTTTCTATGGCCAAAATCGCTTCCTCTTCCACTTCGAGTTCTGTTTACTCCAAAAAGGAAGCCAAATTCAAAAGACTGATGCTTCTGGAGGTAGGGCCATCTCCTACCTAGCCCACCAGGCAGCTAACCTGTAGGCTAGCTTGAGGGTCCAGGGGGCAAAGTCCCCTACCAGGTCAGGGCACAGTGCCCTCAATCAGCTTAGGAATGTAAGTTCTGGTTAGGTCAGGGCACAACGCTCTGGTAAAGACTGTTTTGGTTAGGTCGTAGCCAGCGCCAAACCATGTGTCCAAATGGAAATTCAGTCCCCTGATCTGTTTCTGATAATCAGTGTTAATGGGGTGGGGAGGTGTTTCCAGGGGCTACGAAGGTTTGCCCCATTTTCAGTCAAATTTCTCACACCTACCTGTCTCCCTACTCTGCATCCACTCTTCATTCTTTATGACGTTTTAGCGAATTGATACTGATTTTAGATATAAACCGTGAATTTTTCCAGATACATTACCCTGTAGATATCTTGTTAGTTATGCATCTACGGTAGACCATTCCTGTTACTGCATTTAAATTGGCTCGGATTCTCCCCACCATCAAAAACCAAGTTTCCCACTTGCGTTACCCCATAATTTTAGGGGACCTCAGAAGCACAAAAACGAATGGTTTGCACCAACAATAATGACATGAAATACATTGAAGAAGATAAAGCTTTATCATTATCTAGTTGATTTTTTTCTTATAATAAAAAATGTAAAATACACAAGATGGGCAGTTGAAGTGTTGACATAGTAAATGTTATTAATTTACTCAAAGAAGAAGTATCAGTGGCACATCAAGAGTGACAGTGGTACAGTAATTATGTAGCTAATGCCTACACTACTTTAGTTTAAGATAGTACACACACTCTTTAGTAATATCTACAATATACCACGTGAAATGCACTGAAGCCGCTACCCCTCACAGGGACATAAACTCTTTCAAGAATGTTTCCCTTCGCAGTTACTCCTGGACTTTTTTATTCTTTTACTTATTTTATCTATCGCCTTAGTAATTAAAATATCCCAACTGCAAATTCTATATCAGACAGATGGATGTCATCTCTTATCTTAAGTCCTTTTTCTATGATCGTGATGTGTCTTTGGGTTCAGTTACTTCTGTACACTCGGTTATATGCAGTATACTTTTTACTTCTTTTTTTTGTTACAGTAATAAACATATGCAATAAGCTTTGATGAAAAAATACAAGGTTTTCTGGCCATCCTGTGACCAAACTGTTGTTCATACCAGACTCCCAAGGGGGGTTTCAAGTTTTCCAATAATTATTATGTTAAGAGACGGGGTTGCTGGTCCCATGCCCACAATGTAATGGTCACGGGAATCTGTTTTCCTTCGGAGGTCGCCTATCCAAGGACTGAGCAAATTCAACCTCTACACTGAACATATTCTCTCTCTCTCTCTCTCTCTCTCTCTCTCTCTCTCTCTCTCTCTCTCTCTCTCTCTCTCTCTCTCTCTCTCTCTCCATGGAATATCTGCTAGTGTTGATAATTTGATCACGTCGTTTTTTTTTTTACATTTTACAATCAACCACAGATACATCCTTCATTATTGCAAATATGATTTGCTGAACCGTTTCTTATTTTGTATAGATAAATCACAATAAATGTAGATCATATAATTATATAATTAGTCAAGTACATTAGAACTATATGATGATGATTAGTAATTTTGACAAATTCTATATCAACAAACTGTTTTGGGTAAAATAATGATTTGCGGGTTTGTGTTACGAAGAATAAACCAATTGCAGTCCTTCGTTTAAAGAACAAAGGTTATATTGATCGAGATAACGAATTTAGTACTAAGTCTTACGTACCTAAACTGTCTATTCCAATACTTTTTAATTCGTCAAGGATAACTTAAGAAAGGAACCACAGTACTGCTTAACGTTATTTTACCTCATGCAATATAAATATCGAATTACGGCGACACGATACCATGCTGATTGAATGACATCATATCACCAACAGGCTTAACAAGGATAATCCGTTGATAACAATGACGCATATGAAGGTGTGTCAGGGTGATTAGGTAAGCCTCTGTGGATTTCGAAATCTTCAGAAAGATTGGTGAAAATCCCAGAGAGTGAATTTGCTTGGCAAGCTTCTTCAGAATAGAAAACCCAAGAATGAAATGAACAAAAACAAAATAAATAATATAATGAACCAGTAAATTGGCGCATAAAATTGCACACGTAGTCATAGGTGCCTGATTGCCTAATCCAATATTAAATCTAATTAACCTTTTAAAGTACTCCTTTTTAAGCATCATGCAACATTGCCTCAATATTATTTCATATTTTTCTCTACCCCTGTATCTATATCTCGTCGTCATCTTTTTGTTAGTTTATTTCGATTTATTTTTTATCTGCATATCAGCTTATTTCTACTTGCTTGATGTTTTATTATACTGATACTAATGATAATAATAACGGTAATTAAATGATGATGGGGATAATGTACTTAATACTTATCACATTCTGACTTGATAAAACCTATCTAATCATTTAAAATTTCCTCCTTGAATTTCTTATCAATGCATGTTGATGACAGCATGGTTGTCTGCTGGTCATATTTATGTCGATTTTCAATGCTGAATGGCTCCGAACAAATAATGATTGTTTTTATAGATGCTACTCATATCACAACGAAACCTTTGCTCTAGAGAAGTTGTGAAATAGAAATTAGAAATGAAATACAAAATTCAGTAGAAAATGAAACATAAAATTTAGTCATTTAGGTCTAAGGCCAAGCACTGGCACCTATGAAGTCAATCAGCGATGAAACGGAAATTGAGAGTTAAAAAGGTTTGAAAGGTGTAACAGGTGGAAAATATCGCAGTTGCTTTATGAAATAATTGTTAGCAGAGGGTAGAAGGTAAGATGAGAGAAAGATAATATGAACTACGGTACGACAAAAGGAATGAAAGTGGTTGCAATTATACTCTGTTTTTTCCCATCTGTCCATCCGCCTGTGGTGTTTTCGCATGGTAACACTGCGTCCCGGGCTTTAAATAATATCCTATTTCGAATATTAACGGTGTAATTCGCATACAGTAAATTATTAAAACACTTTTCATTTGCAAATGTACACCCAGATATCCTTTTATTTACCTAAAACTTACAGTGCAACGTGTGAGATGCACTGACGGTACCACCCTCTTACAGGATAGATAGTTTGTACTATTCTATATTATGGTCTGGCTTCCTAGACTTGGGTTAAACTACCTAAAACTATTGAGTCCGCTGATATACAACGCTTGGCTTGACGGAAGAATTTATTTCTGGATATTTGAAAATGGAGCCACGTTAAGCCAAGAAATTGGACAGCTGGATGAAAGGTCACCAAAGAATATTTAGCACTTTTGTAATGAGCCATGCAAGCAATTTTTTTCCCCAGTTGCGCTTTACACCATATAACTGATTTATGATGTTCATTGGTGTTATATAACGTTCAAGTACATGTTAATGACTTCAATTTTGCCACCAATGTTGGCTACAAGACAACTCGCTCATTCTTATCCCACAGAGTGGAGAGGAGTTGGTAAATTCTCTACAGATTTTATAAACATTTTTCACGTTTTTCTAACAAAGCGGAACTACACAATAATCATTGCTACTTTTGACAAATCAATGCTACGTTTTATTGATGCTTTTTTGCAAATAAAGGTAAAAAGTGTTCTTATTTTATGAAACATTCAAAAATGCTTTTGGAGAAAGTAAAAAAAAGCGATGACTTGAACAAAAATTTCAACGGGACATGACGAAAGCGTATTAAAACAGTGAACGGTGAATTCATTAAGAAAAGAAATGAACTATTATAGTATATCATCAATAAATAATATTCAATAAAAAAAATGGAATAGTCACGAGTAACAGACACCTACAGCGGCTACTATAAGAAACAACATACATAGCCCTACACTACCCTACATTTTAGTTCCTTAAATTAAGATCGCATTGTATCATATACCAGTGCTTTGTTAAAGTTTTTTTTTCAGTAATTGCGTCCTAGTTTATTGAGTAATTCGTCAAACTTGATCGGGAACATTAGCAGGAGCACGAAGATCAAGCGATTAAGCTAATGAAAAGATAAAAATAATTTTTTTACATTGTCAAGCTGACGGTCGGATAACCTAATTCCCTTGTGGCATTTCAATATGGTAAACGAAAATAAAAGAAAAGAAGAAAAACAATGCAACAAGCACTAATAGTACTAAAAAAACTAACACAATTCTGAAACAATACAACTACACAAATTAGTAGAAATAAATCAAATAATTATTTTACCTCACATGCCTATATAACTATGTTCTGTTATGTTTACAATAATAAAAAAAACCTTTATCGCTGATAATGACCTTATCAGAATTATTTTACTTCGGCCGATAAATCCGATAAGATAATTTAAAATTCTTGCCCCGACATTGCGGGACTGTCAGTTCTGCTACGAAGGTATAGCTTATCTGGTACTGATTCTTTTCAGGAGTGCAATAGTTACATTAAGAAAGTGCAAAAGCTACATCAGGAAGCTCAGAAGTTACATTAAGCGATTGCAAAAAGTTACATTACGCGAGTGCAAAAAGTTAGATTAAGAGGGTGCAATAAGTTAACAATAAGAAAGTGCAAAAAAGTTACATTAAGTAAGCGCAATAGTTATATTAAGAAATGCAGATTTTACATTAAGAAAGTGCAAAAAGTTACATTAAGAAAGTGCAAAAGTTGCGCATTGAGGTAAAAGTTACAATAAAAGAGCGAATAGTTCCAACAAATACTATCACCTTGAACGTGATGCTAAGCCAGTAGTAGTGGCTGTAGCGACGTCTATAAGGTGATAAGCACCCAATTTTATAGAGGTTTTTGCTGAAAGCATAATTCGGTGTTCGTAGCGTAATCGAACTCAACCTGTGCTTCAATTACATTCTAACATGTGTTTTAAATGTAAATTTTGCCATATGCGTTCCTTGGGTGGCTCCTCAAATATTATTTTTGAAGGTGATATTTAAGCTTATTTTCCTCGAAAGAAAGAGGATTGAATCAAATATAGTAAATGCAACTTATTTAATGTCTAACTTCCCCAGGTAGTGTTTTCTCATTTTTGTTGTACATGGGGGAGACTTTCTTTCATACTTAATGACATTTCGGGTTTCTTGTTTGGTATAAGCATGGTAGTGCATTGCGAACGAAAATATTCTGAAATAATATTTATCTGCTGCATGACTGATGGGAGGAATTTTGCTTTGTAGGCTAATGGTCTTTAAATGGCATATTCTGCATAAATGTTCACACATTTCAAATAATAATTATATAATAAAATGAATTCTCCATATCTGTCGTGTGGTCGATGGATGAGCCCAGTACATAATGCTAAAAACTGTGTAGCTCTGGGACCAATAAAGCATTTCACTATATGAAAGCCATTCAAGTTGTTAAATTAAGTTAAATCTTTGGCCCGAGCACAGGCTCTTGCTCTTACAGGCAGTTCTTGAGCGTTCATTAATCCTTTGAAACTAATTATGGTTGTGAAGAAAATTATCATTATTCAAAATTTGCGTTCCTGTGAAATGAGCCAAAGATGTCATTTCTTAGCTGACCATGCCTCTACAGCAGGGGTTTTCAACCTGGGGTACGCGTACCCTGTCAGGGGGTACGCGCTCCCCATGGCACTCGAATGAAGGTTAGATGCCGACCTGCATTGTGCTATAGCAAACTCTACTCCTCGGGCAACTAGGATAGTTGATGAAAACAGTTTCACTCATTAACTACCTTTGCAGATGATGTAATAACAATGTATTTTGTTCTTGCAACTCAGTACCATAACCTTGAACGTTTATTGCATAGCCAGTGGTAAATAATTATAAAAAATTGTCTTTATTTTCTTATGGAATGCTTTATCTTTACAATATTATTGGTTATGTTAGATGAGTTATGTACTTACTTCCCCTCTGTACAGTTTTTCCGAGTTGGTTTTATTTTCCACGGTATACAAAGTGAAGAGGATACATTATTGACATTACAAATACCCGAAAAGGTTGAAAACCCCTGCTCTGCAAGATATGATCAAAGTACCCCCCTAAAATCCGCATAATGACATAAAATTGAGGTTTATACATAGTAAATACTAATCTGTACGTACAAATGCTCAAAAGATTCCACAATGAAGAGGAGCCATTTCGGTATACTGAATCATGGACTGACCAATGGGAAGTAACACTTTTACAATATTAGCCACTAAGTACACTTGCAAAGACGGCTCATCAGAAGCTTGTCAAACCACCCTACACACAAGCTGTGCAATTCATTCCTAACCTACAAACATTCTCATGCTTCCAGGATGCTAAGGGCCTTTCTTTCTAATACCTCTTTTGACCATCTACCAAACCTTCTCTAGGTCCTCCTCTCCTCCCTATCCCTTACACCATTGAACTGTCTGTTTTTCACCTAATTATCATTGTCATTTTTCCACACATGACCGAGCCGTCTCAAAATACTTTGAGCCATCCTTTAACACTAACCTTTTTAGAAATTCTTCCGCTGTCTCCACAAGTCTTACTCTCTCAATTATTCATGTCTTCATATTAGTGTCAACATTTTCTTCTTTCATTTACATTCAACGCCCACAACTCTGTTCCATAAAGGAGAGTTGGCTTATCAGTCCCCTCTTACATTCCAACCTTGGCTTCCACAGACAATTCAAGCCTCTAAAATTACGTCCAAATACCTACATGAAACTACTACTTCCATTCTTCTGCCGGCCACACCAATATTTATTGTTAATTTTCCCTGGCTTCCTTTTACCTATAATTCTAACTAAACCATCAATAAAATTCACTTTCATTTTCGCCTCTTACAAACAGCTTCATACTTCACTAGTCTTTGAAGTGTCACTTTTATCAACTAACTGTATTCACCGTAAACATTAGCCATTCAACAGCCAACTACCAGCTTAATTTTTATCCCACAAATTTGCTCCTACATCTGTTCTTTCCATAACCTCAGCCATCACTCAACCCATAAAAACACCAAACGATGGAGACAACATACACCCTAATCTAGAACTAAAGTTATACTAAATCAGTCAATCTCCTGTCTACATGTCTTAGCGTATATCTAACAGAATGCGATTATATAGTCCCAATTTGTTTCATTATTTTAGATTGGTATGTTAAAACATTCAAGATAAAAAGAGTTTTACCTAAGCATTCAACAAAAGCAAGGGCAAGATGTCATTCATAAAGAAGATGAAGGGTATGGTGATTATTACCCATATCGAAGACACAGAAGCCCAGCATCTTGACGAGCTCGATTCAAATCCTGCAAGACAGAAGAAGACAAAGGGGAAGACCAAAAGGACGAAAGCTCCGCCCACTACTGCTCAGCCACTGCAGGATTCCTTGGCAGACCTGACAGAAGAAGCACGAACTGCCCCAAAGAAGGAATTACATTACAAGAAAAGTAAGTATCGCCACAGGTATTTCATATATATCGTATACGAACATGACAGATAACCACCAGCAAGACAGGAATTAAAAAATATTAATTGCTTTACCGCCTATCATTTATGCTACCTATTTGAACCGGAGAATTGCAATTGAGGGAAGAAAGAAGTAAGAGTTGATTAAGGTTTTGAATCCTCTGGCAATATTAAAAGATTACACTATAAGACAGTAGTCTGGGATCAGAACAGTCCATTTTCTGTCGGGACCAGTGGAACCTCGGTGTCTCAAAGGACTGAAGAATAATGGTAGATGCATGAATTAACAATGATGACAGATACCAAGCTGGTCTACATGAATGATATATCCCTAAGGATTCTGTCAGCAGATTACTGGGGAGGGCATGGGATTATACGAAGTGCAGAGTGCGAAGATTTGGTACATTTGCATCCTTAACAAACTACAGGGTGAATTTATTTTCTGAAACTACAAGAACAATTTTTAATTTTAAAAAAGTGAAGCGATAAAACAATACTACACTTGCAACGAAATATTTTTACAATTATGGTAGTCTAACTAAAGTTGGGAACTTATACAACTGATTGCCTTTTACTTTAACACAGAACCTACCTGCTTGGATAATGCAATTTTCAACGAGAAACTGCGCATCATCTATGTCGTCATTCTTTGTCTCCTAATTGGATTAATGGTTCCTTACATTCTCTCCTGGCATTATAGAAATTTACCTCCACCACCCGACAAGAATTACTGTGGCCTTAATATATCATACAGGTTAGAAAATTGAAGGGAGCACGTT
Source organism: Macrobrachium nipponense (assembly GCF_015104395.2). Taxonomy (NCBI): domain Eukaryota; kingdom Metazoa; phylum Arthropoda; class Malacostraca; order Decapoda; family Palaemonidae; genus Macrobrachium; species Macrobrachium nipponense. Next base: position 23,722,078 of record NC_061088.1, on the reverse strand, counting down.
CTTGTATGTAATGATTCAATATGACCTGAAGTGTCGAAGTACTGGACATAGTTGAAATAAGTAATATTTTTTCAAAGAGCATGTGTAAATAATGAATTAAGTCTAACACAAAATCATAGTTTTCTCTCTCATTTATTTATTTGTTTTTCTATCTTTTTTTTATTACAGGATGGAGTGCCTACCTGGTACCATTAATATGTCCCTGAGTGTCTGTTACCAGGCTAACTGCTGCTATGATGATTCATCGACTGACCCATACGCTCCTAAGTGCTTTCATACTATCCCCAGCCAATATGGCTACTTTGTATACAATTCTTCCGAAGGTGGAGATGTCATCATCACACCTGTTAGGCAGTCAAGAACACCAGAACCTATTCTTTACAGTCTTGAACGGACATCTTTCACACTTGACCTTCTACCCATTAATAGAACAACACCAACCGGTGATATGGCTTGGCCATTAAGGGTCCTTGTCCAGAGGAAGGGACCAGATATGGTAAGGATCAAAATCTGGGACCCTATGAATGCACAAGATGTAGAAGACGACTTTACAGATGACATGCCCTCTGAATGGAAACTGGACGTCACTGTCAGTGACCTTGGTGGGCAGTTCAACGTATCCATCACACGAAATGAAACAGGAGAGGAGCTTTTCAATACTGTGTTTGGCCCACTTATATACAGCAGAAACTATATGGAAATCACAGCTCGAGTGAGCAGCTACCACATTTATGGGCTGGGGCAAGGAGGAAATTACGATCTCATCCCCAATTCTAATGAGAGACCTCGATGGACACTTTTCAATACAGATACAGATGATGATGACGACACCATGTCTCACAGCTCCCATCCATTTTACATGAACTTCGACGGAAATGGAAGCGTGCACGGCGTCTACCTACACAACTCTGCTCCACTGGAAATTGGCCTTTACCCTGCACCGGCCATTGTTTTCAGGGCGCTTGGGGGCTCACTCGATCTTCGGTTCTTTGCTGGACCAACACCTCAGGATGTTACCAGGCAGTACACAGAAATGGTAGGAAAACCGGCCATGCCACCATTTTGGGCTCTCGGGTACCACCTCTGCCGTACAACAGCGGGCATCACGGAGTTTGAGTGAGTAACTTCTAAGAGTTTTATTGGTGATCTTCATAAATGTCTTTCGTTGCTCTTGACGATTTCATTGTTGTTGAAGTTAAAGGCTACTCTATGTGTTTTGCTTTATGGTCACCTATATCTAATTAAGTGACTACCTGAGGAGTCTTCTTATCTATAAACATAATTCAGTGGTACTATTTATTAGAGTCTGGCTTCCCAAACATATTGTCGAAATGAATTAATCTCAATATATAAAATACAAGTATATGCCGTGTTTAAGGTGGACCAAAATATCATCCTGTTAATTACGCAGAGCAGAAAATAACAGGAAGAAAAGGAGAAGATCAAACAGTGAAAAAATTAAACTTTTTAGCAAACTCTTGTGCATCCCAAAAATACCCTAACTTTGACTTATTCTCTAGAGCAGGAGTTCTTAACCTTTTGATGACTCCAGACCCCCAATGAATTGCCCAATATGGTTCCATACCCCTTTGCTTGCTTAAGTCCACTTAAGTCCTATTTGTTGACAATATAACTTAATATACTTAGTTTAATACATACTATAGGTATGAACAGGTAGGAACAGAACATATAAGAAAACCAAAGCACTTATGGTTTTACATAGTTATTTATTTACAAAATGTACTCATGTATGCATTGCTACATTAAAATCAAATTATGCAAATATCCAGCGACCAAGTCCCACACCCCCAGCATGTGGTTCTCATACCCGCTAGGGGTACGGGTAACCACCCATTAAGAACCCCTGCTCTAGAACTAGAATCTGATTTATAATTCTTGCAGTAAAGCCTTCGAGATGATGACAGAGAAGGCACTGCCTTACGAGAGCGACTGCATAGACGCCAGGCTTGCTTTTCCTGGATCGTTCATGCCCCTCTCACCACAAGCCGAGGAACGCCTCCAGACTCTACAGACCAGCGGACGAAGGTTCTGGCTCGTCCAGTACCCCTTTTTAGAGCCTGGAAGCCAAGCTTATGAAAACGCTAAGGGATCGGATCTGCTCCTACAGGTTAGTGATTTCAATTCTGATAATTTCTAAGCCTGTTCTTCCGAGTTTGAATTTTTAAAAAGAGGTAGTTAATGATTTTTTTTGTTACCTGATAGACAAATAGCTTACAGTACTTTCTACGTCACTGTTATATGAACTCCAGTTATAAATTAACTCTCGTTTCCTGCCTCGCAGTATTTTTGACACGTTTAAACGCCAGTCCCAAAAACATTAACATTTTTCATCACCCTTCCAGGCAGAAAGTAGGTCAGGGGAAAACATCACGGTCATAGACTACTACGGCCAAGTGGCTAAGAAAACAGTCGGATATCCAGATTTCATAAACGGTAATATTGCAGACTGGATGAAAGGTCTTGAAGGAATAAGTGACCTCTATGGTAGATCCGACGGCATTTTACTTCTCAAGAATTCACCAATGAACCAGGTCATTCCCAACTACACCCCCCCAGTTGGCGCCTGTGAGTAACCTTGAAGAATTAGCTCTTGCATCTTTCTGCTTATGTCAACAGATTTCCCTGGTGTTCCTATCCCGATTAGTCTTTCCAGACCTTTCCTAGAAAGTGACCCCCAAGGGTTTTTGCGGGGTCATTATCTAGGGCTAATATTTCTCAGGCGTCATTACCTTTATGATATATACATTCTTTTGTTCATGTTTTTGCGGTCATCCCAATGGGCTTGTATTAAACACGCCGCAAAGGTGGATATTTACCGGGTTAAAACCCTTGGGGGTCACTACCCAGGAAAGGTCCGTCTTTCCATAAGCATCTAGTAATTTGCAGTAATGTTGACGTTGCTTTATCATTACTTTTAAGACAGATTCCATGCAGTTTCGCTTCGACTGCTCTAAGTCTTAATTTCGTGAATGGGAAGACATCATTTCAGAATCCTGTACTGATAGGGACTAATTTTTAGCCTAAACGATACTTAGAGGGGCTAGATTTTAGTATAAACGGTACTAAGAGGGACTAAGTTTTAGTCTAAACGATACTAAGAGGGACTACATTTTAGTTTAAACGATACTAAGAGGAAGTAAATTTTACTATAAACGATACTAAGAGGGACTAAGTTTTAGTCTAAACGATACCAAGAGCGACTAGATTTTAGTCTAAACGATATTAAGAGGGACTAAATTTTAGTATAAAAGGTACTAAGAGGGAATAAGTTTTAGTCTAAACGATACTATGAGGGACTAGGTTTTAGTCTAAACGATACTAAGGTCTGAGTTTTAGTCTCAAAGATACTAAGAGGGACTACGTTTTAGCGACTTGAATGTCAACAGAGGTGTTCTCACTAACATTTCCCCTTTCAGTTTTTCACTCCGGTGCCATTAAAGAAGAGTTGTAATAACGAAAGGTCCAAGATCTCGAAACAGTTCAGAAAGTTTGAGACTAAAGTGACTTATGAGTAGCAGTTGATTGAATTTATGATGCAGATTTTGTATAATGACACTATGTTTCTCCAATAAAAGGCTTAAAATGATTTTCCTGTACAATTCTCTAACTTCCAAACATTGAAAAGTTTATTCCCTTTGACAATCCAGCTCCTTTGTAAGACAGCATACATAATGATTGTTACAATGAAGATATCCATCGCATTTCACTTTAATTCATAAGCAAGCAGAAAAACAAACACTAAACATTAAGATGAACTTGCCTTAACTACCCTGTCATACATTTTGCAGCTTTGCAAGACGCTTGCAACGAGACCCATCCGGAATTCTGTTGTCCTCGCTACGACGTCCCCTTCCTACCTACCGGTGTGTCAGATTTAAACAGTGAAACAATATGTTCATCTCTGATACATCAAACTCTGGAAGGAGAGGCGAGACCTCACATAATCTCCCACAATTCTTATGGACGTTACCATCACCAAAGAACTTATGAGTTTAAGGTAGGAGTTTTCCTTTGGTATCCGAACTCCACTGAGATTAAATGCTGTGACTGCCAAGCTTTGCAAGTCTGTCATAATTTTCAGCAACACTGTATTTTATAAGTCAACAAGGAGTTTCCACCAGGCTTCACCCCACGCTGCATGAGTAGACTCATCACTAACTCCTCCCAAATTCTTGTTAACCCCGCCTACTGCACTGCTCATCAAGAGTCACGCCACACCACTACCTCACCCTAATGAGCACTCCAGTAGGCGGGGCTAACAAGAATTTGGGAGGAATAGGTGAAGAGTCATGCAGCGTGAGGTGAAGCCTCGTGTAAAATTACCTCTACACTGAGCAAAATCCCATTCCTTAGCAGCAGCATTTACCTCTGATGTAAGATCAATGTTGAACTTAAAAAAAAAAAAAAAAAAAAAAAAAAAAAAAAAAAAAAAAAAAAAAAATTGCAAGAAATTTCTGGGTTCTTTGTTAACGGGATCTTAATATAAAAATGGAGTTTAAACAATTCGTAGAGTCTATTTTAAAATTTGACATTACCTACCATAATATTAGGGCCGCCGTTTCTCTACACAAGGTTCCCAAGTCTACTCTCAATGCCATATAAAATGAAAAGATTCACATAGCTTACTTAATTTCCGGATTTAGTATGGCTAATAAGTATCTGCGCAAGAGATTCTACAGAATGGTGCATTTGCCTACAACCCTAACGCATTCGTGCATCAATTGTTTGCAATGCCTTTAATTCATTTACAGAAATTTTGAACTATGAAACTGGGAACTCGCTGACCCATTTCATGAGAAAGCAATAATAAAAGACTATATGGAGATACAATAGACTCAAAAATCAAGTAATAAGACTACTTTAACATGATGTTAAGTGGATATAAAGCGATTTATTTTTCTCAAATGACCGAAAGATTTACGTAAAGTAATATTGTTTGTTTGTTTGTTTTTTTTTGTATGGTGTTTTTACGTTGCATGGAACCAGTGGTTATTCACCGTCGGGACAAACGGCATTACGTGACTTCAGAACCACGTCGAGAGTGAACTTCTATCACCATAAATTTAAAGTTATACTTTACCTCCAAAATCATATTTCTCATGTTGAGTTATCATACTAGCATCAAAAGTGAAGCAAATCTTACATTAGAAATAAGATTTAAAAGACATTTTTAAAGAATTAAAAGTCATTATGGGCGAGATTTCGTATTTTTCCGCTTGTGAGTGCTAATTCTTACCGGCGTCTATCATTCGCAGGAATCACTGGACACAGCTACCCGCCCTGTGGTACTCAGCCAATCCACCTTCGCAGGAAGTGGCGTTTTTGGAGGCCAGTTTGGAGGAAATTATAAGCCTAACTTTGTCTCACAGCAGAGGGCTCTCACGTACATCTTACAGATGGGGCTCTACGGTGTCCCCTTTACAGGTGTACCTATTTGCGGCAGCACCAATGACACAGGTGATCATTTTTATAAGGAACATAATGAATATATTCTATGTTTTTTCTTACTATTAACTTTGAGAAATAAGGAGTATTTTAGCAGCTTTATTAATCGGAAAATAATTCTCTTTCCTGTAACGTTGTTAAAAAAGGCACTTATTCTCTGGGTAAGAACACACACGGTTTTTTTTTTTAAATACATACTTCTTTAAATACATGTACCTTCACATCTATCTTGCTCATGCATTTGAGGCATAAAGGTGAGCCTTTTCGCATGACTGGCAAAACCCTTTATATGAGTTCTATCTGATTAACGATGAAATATAGTTTTTGACTGCTAGGGCAATAAAATACAATCAGTGCATAGGTTTGCAAACGACGCAGTTGCCAAAAGTGACGTTGGATTTCAGTGAAATACTGGGTAATTGTTATTTTGTTTAAATTCAAGGAAAAAAAGCTTTTGATATTTTTTTCATTAGACCCAGATATAAAAGCAGCGTAAACATTTACGAAAACCATCACAGTACAGAGCTTTTTACGAAAACCATCACAGTACAGAAAGTTCTGACTTTTATTCGTATTCTATCGCACAAAGACAAATACAACGCAGTGTTATTGTCTCCCTTGCCGTTTCAGAAAATTTCATGAGGGCGGAATACTGCATCAGAGGTCACCAGATGGGCGTTTTCCTGCCCTTCATGATGAATCACTACGAATATAACCACTTACCTCGTAATCCAACGGACTTCACATCCGGATTCATGGAAAATGTCAGGTTAGTTTGCTCGGCCCGTCGTTAAGTGCACAGTTGAAGCTAACAGATCAGTACCAGCATTTCAAACCTGAAAAAAAAAACGAAAATTGGAGAACCAATAAATTCAGAAGCACACTCAGTTTCAGAGGGTCATGTTCTCTCTTCAGTGTGGAGACCTTGAAATTAGTTTCTTTTTAACAGTAGTTGGGTTTGTTTGTTTGTAAGGTGTTTTTACGTTGCATGGAACCAGTGGTTATTCAGCAACGGGACCAACGGCTTAACATGACGTCCGAACCACGTCGAGAGTGACTCCTATCACCAGAAATGCGCATCTCTCACTCCTCTATGGAATGCCTGAGAATCGAACTCGCGGCCACCGAGGTGGCACGCCAACACCATACCGACCACGCCACTGAGGCGCTTATTTTAACAGTAGTTGAGTTTTAATGTCTCCACACTTTATTACTCACACCTTTAGACTGTGGAATAGTCTCCTAGAGGAAGTTGTCGTGCAATTGCAACTTTAGAAGTTAAGGCAAAGGTGCAATACATTACTACCCTAATACTATTCTTAATGCAATTTAATACATTTTTATCTATTTGTTAATTTATCCATTTTCTTTTTTATTTCCCTTTACCTCGTCTTACTTCTTCCTAATGAATACCATATTCTTTGGAAGTTTGGATTTCAAGTCAATGGCCTTGTGGGATTTGTTCCATATGAATAGGTTTCATCTTCTGAATAATAATAATCATAAAAATAATAATTATCTCATAGAAAATCTAAATTCATGCCTAATTTTCTGTCCCATAAAAAGAAACTATACCACACCAACAGTGTGTATACACAAGTTCCACATGGGCACGTAATTGTATTACGCTGAATTGAACTGAATTTAGTCCGGATCTGCACGGAATCTTAATCTTATAAAGACCCGTCCCCACGGTCGAGCATTGCTCGACGAACTGTGTTCGATGTGACGTTATAAGCGGGGAGAGTCAGAATTTTTCCCGCTCTATCTGCTTTGCTGACGTCACATCGAGCAGAGTTCGTCGAGCGAAGCTCGCCCCGTGTGGACGGGGCCTTAAACGCTGGGAGATGCCAGGACAGCAGCCATAATTTGTTAATGAAGACATTTGTCTCTAATTCAGTAACTAAATCAACTACAAGTCAATAATGTTCATCTTTTTAAGAGCTTGTAGCGCTTGAAATAAATACCGGAGTAATCCTAAAACTAGATTTTCCATGATCCAATGCCGACTCCCAGAAATGCTAGAAACAAACGGCATGAACAGACATGATGAACATAAATTAATGAACCCCAGGGATATAAATATACAAACGACCATATTAAGACCGACAGATGGACAGCAAGCTATCAGCATTAAAACATGACTTGCCAGCTACAAGGCTAATAACACTCCCTTCTACTTAGAAGGCAAATAAATTTCTTCGACATGGTTACCTTTTCATGCGAGACCATTACCTGAAGGACGAACGGCTGAAATTAAAGATAATTCTAAACACGAATTCTGTAAAAAATAAAAAAAAATAAAAAAAATTTACCGAGGATTGTCCTTATTTTAATGATCGCAAATTCTCAGGCGATAAAATTTTATGGTAAATAATAATATCTAGACTGTAATATAACATCTTTCTACGTGTACTGGATCTTTCAACATCACAGTCATAGTCTATCTTCTGTTCGGCTTCTCGTCAGTCACAGATCTTGGATATCCATGTAATGTTGTAAAAAAAAAAATAAATAAATAAAAAAACTGGAATTTACTTCCTGAAGAAGTGAGCTATTTTGAGCAAATCCATGGACGACCGCACAAACATATTCCTTTAACAAACACTTCCGCTACATTCCAGACTCTTCATCCGGTTAAGGTACATGTTAATTCCATACATCTATGACCTGTTTTACGAAGCCCACGAAACAGGAGCCCCGGTAGCGAGGCCATTGTTCTACGAATTCCCACAAGATCCAGGTAAGATGATAACATTTACTGATTCTATGATTTAATGTCAGAATACTGCGTTTCTTCCCCTCAGACATTTGAACATTATAGAAATTCCATCCTCAACCAAGCAATGCTACTATTCAAAACAGACGTTTTCATAACTTATAAACTTGCGTCTAGTGACGCTTAACACGTCATTCAAAACTCTTTCGAATATTAGTAGCAGTAATGATGAAGAAATCCATAAAGATGTTAGTGCAAAGATGTATTATAAATATATACAAAACGACAGCTTTCGAGAACCTGCGAGCAGGTTCTCGAAAGCTCTCGCTTGTTGATATATATATATATACATATATATATATATATATATATAGATATAATATATATATAATATATCGAGCTACAATGTCCTTTAATATCTAATTTGCTCTACCTCGGAATTAATATATTTTCATGTTTGCTTAACCGAAGGGGAATTTTTTTTTTCTCGATATAGACTTGCCTGGACCGGGGCGCGAACCCACGGAGCCTTTCAAATCCAGGAACGTTCCTGGATTTGAAAGGCTCCGTGGGTTCGCGCCCCGGTCCAGGCAAGTCTATTATCGAGAAAAAAAAAAATCCCCTTCGGTTAAGCATATATGAAAATATATTAATTCCGAGGTAGAGCGAATTAGATATTAAAGGATATTGTAGCTCGATATATGTATATGAATCACGGAAATGTGATATGACTTTATATATATATATATATATATATATATATATATATATATATATATATATATATATATATATATATATATATATATATATAATTTATAATATAATATATATATATGTATATATATATATACATATATATGTATATATATATATATATATATATATATATATATATATATATATATATATATATATATATATATATATATATTATATATATATATATATTATATATTTGCACTGTGGATGTCTTCGTCATACTAGTGACTCATGCGATTATGAGCTTTTTGAAAATAACAATGAAAACGGGAATGCGTACTATAAATGCCAAAGCGAGATTAAAACAGCATATCACTAACTGAAACGTGTTTTATCTGTCACTGAAAACCACTCTCATCAACTGCGACTGGTCAACGACCCTTCCGCTCGAAAGACTCCAGAGGACGGCAGTCGCAGTTCATGTTGGGAAAGGCCCTACTGGTGACGCCCGTCTTCAATAAGGTGGACGAGAGCAAGAGCGTGAAAACAAAAGCACACTTCCCTCCGGGGTGTTGGTAAGAATAACTCCAAGTGGTTCATCAGTCTGACGGATAGAGTTCGTCTGAACAGAAAAACTAAAACTAGCGAATTAATGTACTCAAAATCTAAATGTTAAAACCATAAAGCTGATTTTCAGTGAAGGTAGATCGATTGCTATTTTATTTGAAGGCTTATTAATCAAAACAAAATATAATGCCACATATACGGTATGCAGCAACTGCTATGTGTCTACGTGAGTTAACGTAGACGTGAGTTAACGTAGAAAAAATAAGTCTTGAAGGGAAAAATGAATCTTGTTTGTGGCTAGTACCTACTCATGAATGACATCGTCAGGCATAGCCTGAAAATATAACTATGTTGAAAGGACCAGTCCAAATCAAGTTTCATTTTTCATATACTCTTTCATTTATATATATATATATATCTCTATAGTATATAGATAATATATAATATATATATAGATATATCTATATATATATATTGAAAGCTAAGTATCACTGCCATTCTTAACTCTACCCTTTTTCACCCTCAAAGGTACGACTTCTACCAGGGAACCTTGGTCAGTAACTCCAGAGAGGGAGAAAACCTGGTCTTACCAACCCTTCTCAACGACATGAACGTTCATATTCGAGGTGGTTCTATAATAGCCTTACAAGGAAACCTTCATGTAAGTAGAGCGATACACTTCTAATTTGTCAAGGGAGAAGGGTGTGGAATTAATCATATTTCGTGTATACATTATGTTCCCGTGGATGTGTTCATTATCTTTTAGGACAGTGTGATGCGAGACTGTATAGAAAGGACGGCGCCTAGTTCACGCAAATACAGTTAAACATATCTTAATTTAACCAGACCAGAGATGATTAACAGCTCTCCTAGGGCTGGCCCGAAGGATTAGATTTTTATTTACGTGGCTAGGAACCAATTGGTTAGTACTTAAGTATGGGACATACAACTTATTGTGGGATCCGAACCACATTACCTCGAGAAATAAATTTCTAATCAGAAATAAATTTCTCTGGTTCCGCATTGGCAGCAGCGGGGAGCGAACTCGGGCTACCAGATTGATAGGCGAGGAAGCAAACCACTCGTCCAATGAGGAACTTCACATAAATACAAAGTAGTGGGTCATGATAACGTGTCCGTAATTGGGAGTAAAATCGTTGAAGTCAGATGATGCTGTGCTCACTGGTGATAATGAGGAAAAGCTTCAGAAACTAGGAAAAGAAACCACGAGAGCGAGAGTATAGGAAATATAAATATTACAATAGGAAAATGGACGCAGTTAGTTCGTAAGAGAGCTTAGGAGTAAATGCAACGATTAGTGGTAAGATCAGAGAAGAGGTAGAAACTTGAACTGTCTTTCGAAGTCAAGGTGGGAAATTATCAATCGATTCTTGGGCCAGCTCTCCAATTATGGAAGCGAAAAATGTATGTTGTACAAAATGAACGAAAAAAGGTTAAAGCTGTTGAAATGAAATTTATTTAGCATATACAGCCTGAGAAGAAATGAGTGAAAAACTGTGGTTGTAGGGGTAAGTTGAAGTGGTAAAAAGATAAGCGTATGCGCAAGGATAAATGAAGACTATTTTAAGGTGGATCGTAACGTGGGTAAAAAGGACAACGATAGGCAGCGGAGGGAAATGAGGAGAAGACCTGGAATGGGTTGGGGAGATGGTAAGAAAGTGGTTATGGAATGGACTTCATCATCCTGAGAGCGTGAGTGCGTCCGAGACATCGGTGAACGGTGAAATGAGTTTAGTTTCGACTGCTATTATAAATCTTCTGTGAAGGTATAAGAGGGAGCTTTTATTGTAAAAGTTTTATTTCACGCGGGGTCATCCACGATCCATAAAGTTAAGCTGTTAAAGTAAGAATGTGGTAGTGATCGCGTGTCGTCTTTCTCTGGATCCACCACCCCGCTCCAACCCCTCTGCTGTGGGAAAAGCTTGACACGCACACGCACACATATATAACATATACATGTGAGTATGTGTACGTAAGTAATGGGGAAAGCTCGCACGCGTTAGATGAAAAGAGATATCAGCATGGATGTCATACTAGTTCCGCTTACAAGCTACGTGACAGTGTTTTAGCTAATAAATTTATTATTCCTTCATCTGGCAACATTTAACATCCCACCACAATTGCAATGCTCATTCCTTTGAACATAAAAGATTTCACGAATTTATTCATACCGATGTCATACGAATTAACGATCCTCTTTCATTCTTAAAAGTATCAAGAAGAAAAATCCCACTGCATTCATGTGAAAGCTTGTCTGTTTGGCTTATGCACGGTGCATTATGTGAAATGAATATGGTCATCCTTAGACGGGGGTGCTACTTTCGTCACTGGCATTGATGAGCAAATTGTGTAGAAAGTTCCTTAACAACAAATCAGATCAGTTCAGCAATCATAACTGGAGCCTGTGTGCTCTATTCTAACGTCACCGTTTCAAAAACTGATACAATAATGATAGGCTATCATGTGCCATAAATAATTAACTCTTCTATTTCAATTTATCTCCTTCTCTGACTCCGGCTATATTGTTTAGCATAATCAATAAGCTATCACAAACATGACAATTAACTCTACTAAAAGCCAAAACACTAACTACTGGCTTGCAATAGATCCATGGAATCTTAAGTAAGTGGCAATGGATAATTGTAAGGCCAGAGAATCCCACAAGAGTGAAAGACAACACAAGCTGTAGAAAGTTAGCTTTTGGATAGGGAATTCCTTTTTTATTCCCATCTCACATTTTGCACTTTCGTCTCCAGGAGGATTTCAACACAACAGCAGAGTTCCGGCAGATGCCTCTGTTACTGATGATTGCCTTGACTTGTGAGCTGAAGAATGATACGACTACCACACCGGCAGCTGGAACTAGTACAACTGAGGCTACGGTTTCAGAACAAGTGCCCTCCGTTGATGAAGACGAGCCTCTGTTCACAGCATCTGGTACACTTGCGGTTTTCATTTTTGTGTGAATATAAAGTAACTGACGAAAGGTAACACCAAATTACTCCAAAAAATTATTTAGGTGCTAAAGTCTAATCCTATGAATTTTTTAGACTAAGTTTTCAATCTGTTTTAGCAAGTCAATAGCTCGTGGCTGACATCTTTTGACACCTTGCCGCCAGGATCTTACACCAATTAGCCAATATTCTTCGATTCTGGTGAAAAACTGAAGTCACACATGCTAATTCAATTGGTGTCACACGAGTACAGACAGGCCTGACTCCAGTACTGACTATTGGGTGGTTTGACACTTAAAAGATTTCTGAAAAATTGTTCCTTTACGCTGACGTATCTAACATGGTGAAACACATGCTTATTAGATTGGTGTCACACAGAAATAGGCCTGACTCCAGTTTTGACTATAAGTAGTTTGACGCTAAAAGACTTCGGAAAAGTTGCTCATTTACACTGATGTATCAAACATGATGAAGCACCACTATGGTGCAAGCAAAATTTTGAGACGCATAACAAGCATGAATCCTTAAGCAGGTCCCTTGTCAATTGCCTTCTAATAACATATTAACTCCTACTTCTGGAACTTAAATCATGTACCGATGCAGCAACAATTCCTTCGTCTGCTAATATACATTTTTCTCTAAACAGAAAACATTCTTTGCTTGCGTATTTTCAAAACCTTGATATAAAGTAAGTTAAAAAATTTTAGAAGGGACTTGGAACTCTACTAACATTCAGGTACACAAATGATATTTTCCTTCAATTTGTGATTTCTATATTTTCCTTCTAATTTCAGGAGATTTCTATATGGACGATGGAATGACGCCTCTTGAACAGAACCCTCCCTACCACAATCTGACCTTCGAAGCTGACCTGACGTCCCTTACAGTCACTCGACTGAGCGCTAATGACTCAACAGTGTGTGGAGATGACCCTTCCGCGGCAGGTTCGAACCCTATTGGTTTCACATCACTCATCGATATCGTCCAGATATTTGGCGCTCCTCGTATCAAGAACGTGAGTTAACTTTCTCTGCCAGTTTATTATTAATCTGGTCGTCTATACAATTTCTCCATTCACTACTCTAGCAACCTCCTGAATATTAAAGATCCCAATTATGTTTGGACTGTGACTGAACAAAAGACTATATATATATATATATATATATATATATATATATATATATATATATATATCTATATATATATATATATATATATATATAAAATATATCTGTGTGTGTGTGTGTGTGTGTGTGTGTGTGTGTGTGTGTGTGTGTGTGTGTGTGTGTGTGTGTGTGTGTGTGTGTGGGGGCACTAGTAACTGGATTCTTTAATTCTCATCAAGATAAACTATCTATTTAGAGTTATTCAGGAGGACTTTTCAAGTACTATTCAAGTCCGATTATAGTAGTTACTACCAGCCAATGAGTAATGGTAGTACAGCATAATAATCTTCAAGACCAAACCAGTGACATGAGCCGTTTTGTTTTGCCATATCCGTCGAAAATCATTTTCAGTTACACGGGACTATCATTTTTGACCATCTCTTTAACTGTGCTGGTGATATTTTTTAAATAAATAATAATGTTTAAGGAAGAGCAGGAGGAATAATCTTGCTTTTTTATGTTAAATCTTTTTAACAAATAAGCTTATATACGGTAAACGTTTTGAATACCGTGCATTAGCATAACTTCTCGTGAAAAAGTTAGTTTAAATGTAAAATGTAGTTTTCCGGATAATCTCTTGGGTCATTTGTGAGGAATCTGACATTCATTTCAATCTGGAATGTTTAATTAAATCACTGTACGCTCCCAGATTACCAGTCTTTTAAGCTGTAGAAGCGGGTTGAGTTGTAGGGATTGGGGGACTATCCATCCCCTCTGGTGATTTGATTACTGGCCACCTACGACAGGTTAGGCAGGGAGGGAGGGGTAGGGGCCTCCGTATGGAGTAGTATCGATAGAAATTGGTGCCGTTCCTGCAGTTTAAGGCAAGGTGGCTTCTCTCTGTTATGTGAAAGGTGATAGTGACTATACTTCATTGCAATATGTCCAGGGGCAACTCTGTATTGCTGTTTTGACAGGACAGGGAATCCAAACCCCATTTATCTAAGGATAGCAAAATTGATAGCTTAAGCCCCATGGAGGCTATAGCCTACCTTTTAAAGGATGAATGGTTATAAATAAGATAAATGAACAAGAAAGTGAAGTAAATAACTAACTTCCAGTTGCAACACAGCTCAACTGAACACACCTACTATTAAGCAGATCTTGCAACTATCCACATCACTGATGATTTATGGGATTACTATGCTATAGTAGGTAAATGGCCTTACTTTGTTTCTGGACGTGGTAACCGAATATTTTACGAACAATGTAGGTTATTTACCAGCTAATTTGAATAGCACAACTTCATACACTAAAGCGTGCACAAATTCGTTATAAGTTTTCATTTATCTGTAGGCTAGTTGACTAATTTAATAGACCCGGGCCTAGGTTCCTAAAACGACAAACTACCTTAGTTTAGGCAGGTAAATTGTTTTTAAGTGAAAGTTACTACGCTAGTGCACAAACAAATTCGTTATGAAACACATGAAATATACAAATAAAGTGCCTTTATCATTTAACGTTATCGGATGAGAAATGAGGTTTCACCCAGCCAGGAGGATTTTCAGCCTATTCAGTAGGTTACCAACGAAATTCTCATTACATAACCTCCAACTTTCCCGTAGCGGTAACACAGTTCTTTGTAATCTACCACATGCAGTGTTAACTTGAACACTTACTTCATAAATACTGCAATTCTTTTATTGTCGCTGCTGATAATTCTTTGGTTTTTTTCTTCCAAGTTGTTTCACGATCGATCTACAGCAAAACTTTTATCTTCCTTATAAATACCAGCCTCTGGTGGACCCAGGACAATATCGATTTCAGGAATGTCTGCCTCGCGCGAATACTATTTTTTCATCGGCAAGTATCAGGTTTTGGAGGTTATATAGATATCTGACTTTCGCTGGCGTTAACATGGCCTGTGTTACCTAGTGATACCTACGATGTACTCCAATGTTTTGAAAGTTGAAACTCGGAATCATCTGTCAACTTCCTGGTGGTCTGGTGCCGATTCCATATTCTACAATCCATTTCCAAACTAGAGAATCAGCCATTAGTGTTTCGCTGTGGTGTCATTATTGCTGATATGTGGTCTATTTCCAACGTGTTGATTTATCAGTGATTTGTTTCTGTTCTTTTAACATTGTAACATTTGCTTCTTATATTTCAAGAGGCTGGATAATACCGTAATAAATGAAATATGAAACATTAATACTACTTTCTTTTCATAGTCAATGAAAGCGAGGTGGGATGCGAGTGTTTTTGATTCAATGGAAAGTCCTTTTTTATACCCATTTTCTTAGTATGAAACTGACTTATTTTGGCCATGAGTCAAAATATTACAGGAAATATTTCTTACAGGACCTTAGCAACTAAAGGTCACTTCTGGCCACATTAACGCTAATATTTTCATAAACTTCAGAACAGACTGCCCCACTTTTAACAAAGAAACCATCCATTCGGTGAAACGATTCGTAGTCACAGAGATCATATTGAAATCAGCAATAACTGAACAATCTACTATACCAGTGCCACGAAGAACAGGAAGCAACAAAGGCCTCGTATGTCAATTTGTACTGTTATCTTATTAATATTATGATTAAAATGACATTTTCATTACCTTTTTTCCGGCAGATGAGAGTCGACGGACAAGAGAAGAACTTCACTCAGGAGATGAGCACGAATGCAATTACGTTACATCTGAATTACGACTGGTGCAGCACCAATCAAACTATCGTTACATGGGAGTTAGTTTAAAAATCAAACTATTACCTTTCGTGATCAAATACAGTAAATAAATGTTCTTGCATACTTTACATATTTACGTACGTATAGGATGGGAAACAAAATTTCCATTAAACTATTTTCAACTGACATGTAAAGCGAATTTCGAATGTCATTTCGACTGAATGTCAGAGTAGTTTGCCACCGCAGGGTCTTGACAATTCCTGGCTGAAACTGTTGACCAAATCTTTCATATTTTATTCATTTCTAAGTCAGGAACTTGTATATGTGCCTAACGATGTTTTCTTTGTAATTTTGTTCTATACGTTACTTTAACTGTCACATGTTTCTATTAACTTTGAAGCAGAACAACTTGTTACAATTAGCCCTTTCTTCCTGGGTTGAAAACACCAATTTCTTACGAAGTAAGAAATTGCTACCGTCATAAGTAAGACGTCAGGAGTCTATGCTTTTGGTCTTTGCATGCACATTCACTATTCTTGACGTATATATGTTTATTGGTTTAGTAAATGTGTCTATCAACCCGCTCACCATACTACTAAGACAGCTGCTAATTTTCAAAGATTTGAAAATGCTTAAACTTGCATATTAATGCTTTCAATCAGACTTTGCCCCAAGTAGAGAGGTTGGCGAAGAAACCAAGGTAGCCTGCATTCATTTAAGTGTGGCACCGTCTATATACTATTGCAGCCAGTTACCGAATACAACAGTTACTGTTCAACACCCAGTAAAGAAAACGTTGGTTCTTCGGCTCAAGTTCATCTGCAAGGTTATAAAAGATGCCAGGAACTGTGCTTGCGTCACGTGTCACACAGCCTTAAATTTTATTTTAAACTTAATGTTTACAGTGCTTTAAAAAGTGAGACCAAGGATGTGTCAAAATCATGGGTGATATTGTAGTTATGATTTGCTGCGACTGCATAAATATTTAGAATTTATCTTCATTATATATATATATATATATATATATATATCTATATATATATATATATATATTCTTGACCTATAGCCCATTGCCCTTATTCCACTGTTATAGAATAAGAGAACTGATTATTGTTTTAAAATCGATCACGTCTTTCATATTGTAAACCTGTTAAATGGAATCCTGATTCACTTCTTATATCTTTCATTTTCCTTAATGCCATGAATGTACCTCATACATAGTGATGACGGTTGATTTTACTTTGTAGGGAGTGGGGATAGCCTAGTATTTAAGGCCCTCTCTCGGGGGAAAAATATTAAACAAAATAACAGACCTTAAGAGGCTGTAAGAAAGGAAGGGAGGAGGGGTGTGGGGGGGGGGTGTCACAGTGAGACCTGGAGTGCAACGGGAAAGAGCTAACACGTACCTGAAGCAAACTATCCATTATATAATTGCAAGAACAAGAGGGATTGTGGTATGGGAGGCTCTATACTTAAGTCTCCTTCTTACCGCCAAGCAATTGAGAGGGAAGTTCAGGGAACGCAAGCTAGACTCAATCAGAGAAGACCGTGACTGCTGACGGTCTTCTCAGAGGAGTCTAGCCACTGTGGCGCTATTCAAGAAAAGTTCGCATACCTTGAGCAGTAATACTCAGTGAATTTTTATTTATAATAAGTCACAATGTTCGGTCTACTAATATTTACGCAACCACTACCACATCTAGAGCAGATGTCCATTCAGATTTAATTAGACATTATTAGCAATCACTCTGATATAAACTTTCTTAATGAGGAAAACAGTATCCTGATAATAAAGAAAAATAAGATAAAATTAATATTATACACGGACTCGCAACATTTTTATTATTGTGGACCCATTAGATTAAATCAAAAGGAATATCATGGTATCGTTCTCTTCAGAAATTTATGAAACTATCCTCATTTAGGAAGTAATATTTAAATCCGTATTCAATACAGTGCTTGTCAGACTCTTTGGCTGTCTGGCTTCTCTGGCACAAAGTCCACTAAATAAAAGAGACTATATAATCCTATATTATAACCTGCGCTTCAATATATTCTAGATATCTTCTAGCAAACAAGAATTTCACAGAGTCCCTAATCTAGGCTGACATGTACTTCACACTTAACATTCAGTTTAAGGGCTAGATCTCAAAATATATCACGTCTATAAAATGGTAGCATAAAAAAAGACACGTAGCATCATAGAATTTTATTCTCCGTATCTCTATAAAGAAAAGGCGAAATATCATAATATCTAAATCAATTACGGAATCCCAATGCTTAATTTGAAAAAATTACTATCCGAGTATTCAGAAAAATCGACACATTACCTTAATATTCCAATAATCACATTAAAATGCAGGAATTATTTATACAGCAACAAAATAAAGAAAAGGCTTTACAATATCTCGACATGTCAAGATCATCACAAAGATTTTCTAATAGAGATTCTGGTCATCGGGAATATTAAAGAAAATACCGAGTGAGTGTGGCAGTTTATTGCCCTTTTCACTAACAGATTTAGGCTGTTACAACTGACTATCAGTTCAAACTGCCGGTGGGGATGTTGTTGATGGAACCGCTGTGGTGTCATGACTTTCAATTGCACAGCAAAACATTGAAATGTCGGCCACTGCTGTTGTGTCTACGACCACGTTTGGCATTTCGTAGCGAATCTGCGAAAGCAAACGAAGTGTAAAGACAAAAATGAACTCGCTTGCATGACATTAAAGATCTGCATAGCAGTACTACAGGCTTAAGTGTTGGTGGAGGAACAGGTTAGCCAAAAGGTTTGGTAACATTGCAGACATTATTATTTCTGAATATCATATAGAGGCACACCCGAGATTTCGGGAATTCATAACGTTATGAATCCCCGAAAGCTCGGCTGTGCCTCTGTATGATATTCTGAAATAATAATGTTACTCTATATTGAAGTGTTCTGAGACATGAAAACAGCCGATTGAAGGACTTGAATGATATTACATACTTTTGGCCAGCCCGAGCAATATTTAGTTCTTCAAGACACAAAGAGTAGTAAAGAATTTGACAAAAAAAAGTTTTCTTCGAGATTGTTAAAAATTAAAATATTTTTTCATCTCATGTAATTCTCACGGTCGAATTTTTAAAACCTCTACAAACCCGTAAGACGTGTAGACTCACCTCCAGGCCACAGATAGCAGATCCTTCGTTGCACTTGGCCATTAAGCCCCATTCTCCAGGTTTAGACTGAAAGAAAGGAAAGTTTTACCTTAAGTCTCCAGAGAAAAATGCAGTAACAGGTGGCTCCGACGCTGATATCCAGCTAAAGAGTTTCATGTGCAATAATAGTAGATCACAACCGCAAACTTTCACTGAAACATACCTGGCCTGTTCCATCATGGGCTAGGATGGTGCTCTCGCCGTAATTGCAGTCTGTCTCCACATTTTGCACCGCCACGTCGTCCCACAAAGAACCCTGATATGGCAACACTTGGGCTCGCATTCCGGTCATTAGGCCGTTTGGACAACTCTTCATGCCTGGAGTTGGAAGAATCGCCAAAAGAAAATATTCGGAGATATGTTTTTGTTTTTCCCTGCTTACACAAAACTATACTCTGTTTTTTTCCATCTGTCCATCCGCCTGTGGTGTTTTTGTATGGTAACACTGCGTCCCGGGCTTTAGATAGTTACATCCAGCTCACATTCAACGATTATAATAATATCCTATTTTGAATATTAACGGTGTAATTCGCAATCAGTTAATTATTAAAACACTTTTCAGTTGCAAATGTACACCCAGATATCCTTTTATTTACCTAAAACTTACACATAGCGTAACTATCTAAAGCCCAGGACGCACTGTTACCATACAAAAACACCACAGGCAGATGGACAGATGAAAAAAAAACAGAGTATAGTTGAAATTTACCTATAGCACTGATTAGTCTTCTAGACTGTCTAATTTTATACGAAAGGGATAAAATTCAATAAATGTAGGGTTGTATAACCAGAATCTCGTAAGCCTACCTTTCCACTCTCCTTCATCTCCGATGGTCGATGTGATGTAGCCTTCGTGATGTCCTTCAGGAGTAGAGCAATATAACTTGATGGCGTTCAGCGCAGTTTCGTCCAGATCAGTCAAATGGGGATCCTCGTACTGAAAGCATAATATGAAAAGTGCAAGTAATTAGGAAATTATTTTCAGTTTTCATAAACAAAAATCTGCTGGATAAAGGATAAAAAGTGAAATGAATAAATATGAAAGTACGTCACCAGTTTTTGTGAAATAATTGACATGAAAAAAGAAGGATTTGAGAATAAGAGAAATGCACTGAAATTTTAGAAAAAAATGCATTATCGATTTTACCATGAATAAACGGTTATAGTGCAATATATTGGGTCAAAAATCACAAATATCAATGCACAACTGCAATACAACACAATAGATGCATAAATTTTGTTTACACTGAAGTTACGATGAATTACCTTTCCGAATCGAATGGTTACTTTGTGTCAGTTATTTGTTTGTTTGTATGGTGTTTTTACGTTGCATGGCCACTGAGGTGGCAGGCCAGGACCAAATCGACCACGCCACTGAGGCGCTTTGTTGTGTCAGTTGTGACAACTACCACGGCAGATAACTTATTCGTTCATTCAGGTGTCAAAAAAAGATCCTTTAGCTTACCTTAGCCTCTATACTAGCGGCAAAGCTTCCGTCTGGACAATACTCAATGATCCCCCATTTGCCGAAGTCCAGACCATTGCTGAGCATCAAGTTCTTGGTGACTATCCGGTTGGCCGGCACCTTCGGCGCAGCATCTGAGAAACGGCAGAAGATGAAACGAGCTTACACGAGACTGTTCACTAACGAGTTGAACTACTTGCCTGTAAGATACCAAGCGGCCACGATGTTTGCAAGTCGAATAACTGCCATGTGCAGTTACGGAGCTACTGGGGGAAGAGGAGGTGCACTGTCTTAATAGATGAATTCGGTAATATATTTGTAAATATGTTTAGGTAATAGAAATAATGAAAATATAAATGATAATGAAGATCATAGTATGTAGTAGTAGTAGTATTAGTAGTAGTTTTCATTCTCTACAATATAGTATCATCATTAAATGGCGATTCATATTGCTTTTCATGACAGAGTCCCACTCAAATCATTTGCACCAGGGCCCATAATGACCTAGTTCCGCCACTGGTCATGTGTATGCAGATAATTGAGCAAAAATAAGGAGCAAAAACGATAAAACCCCTTTGTTAATATGTGTAGAGAAATATCCGTTCTCCTTCTGTGAATGGTAGCTTGGAGCTATTTTATTTTATTATTATATTGGGTATTAGAAAGATTCTGCTATGGTAAGTGAGAGGGGATACCACTACCAAACCATAATCAATGTTACCGTATAATTCCAATAAAGGTCATCATTAAAAAAAAATACCTCAGGACCTTCAAATGGGCCGCTCTGCTCTCAGGCAGAACTACGAGCCATTGTAGAATACCTACTAGACCGTGTTCAACCCAACACAATCTTAAGATCTGTCGTACGTTGCTGTAATATTCACGAGAATTTATTAATTCTTCTGAGTCGTACTTTAGCGATGAAATACATCTTTTAAGTTAATCAAAACTTACACTTACTTCGTCTACCTATAAGAAACTGCGTAATTTTCGAGGATTACCTGCAAGTCTAAACGATAAGACGAGGCAGAAAGTGGCCCAAACTGCTGTAGGCTTCATGATGGCATAAGGAACTGAACGAACTCCTATACTGCGACTCCCAGATGCGCGCGGATCGTGTTACGTCATCAACTTTGCTGTGCCAAGCGCTTTCCCATGGGTATTTTTTTTAATTCGAGAAGATAAGCATCTGCTGCATGCTTTTTTATTATTTATTCTGTACTTCGTACGTCTTTACAAAACCAGCAATATGGTTAAAAAAAATAACAAAAAAAAAACAAAAAAAACAGTGATATGTCAACAATGCGTGATTCAGTTGTGGATATCAGCTTAAACACTATGCCATCACCATAAAATCACTATTCTGCTTTGCACATTCAAAGACGCACGCACGCATAAAGCTTTAGACAAGTAGAGAGAAATAAATAGGCTTATAGATTTTATAATTTTTCCGGTTGTGTAAGATTGATAAAAAAAGTATATTCTTGCTAATAAGCCTGTGAAAATGCCACGTGGATATTACGTATCTAATCAGCGCGGCTCTTTACAAGCTGAGCTGAATGGTTGACTGGAAGTTTTCGAAGTTTCTGACGAAGGTTAGAGCTTAATCTTCAGTTAAATGAGAATCATGAACACCTAGTAGTTTTATTTTGTACCTTAAACAAAACAAGCTCTTCCAGCTATCGTCACAACTACAATTGTCGTATCTCTCGGCAATATATTGGACTAGAGTACGGCCAGCTACTAAAAAACACTGCTTATATTCTATATTTTACAGTGAATAAACTTGTGCCTAAATGCGTGAATTATTGCTTTCACTTTAGTGGATGAACAAAATTGTGCTTGAGTAACCTTACACCCAAAACGTGGCAATTTCATTTATCTTTTCAAGTGAGAACAAACTCCAAATTCTGAAATTCCTTTATTTTTCAGTATCTTTCCTGACTCCTTGAAAAACAACATCTTTCTCGACCAGATTGTGTCTAAAACTGTACCATTTTATATAAAAAAAACATTCACACCGAATATTAAAAAACGAAGGGAAAACTCAGTTCAAAGTACAAGAGTTATAACGAATTGCTTACCTTCCCACAGGCCCGTACCCAGAGTTTTTTTATGGGGCGTGTCTTTTTTCCCAAAACTGGACCTTTCCTTCTATAAATGCCATTGCATATATAGGAATATACAAGATGGAATACTTGAAAATGTTATTTTAATTATATTAAGAAATGAAGTGACAATGCAAATTTCAAAAGCTTTCAGTGTGGTCAAATTTCTCTGACCCGATTATCGTATCACAGCTTTAAAATGATCGTTTCTCTACTAAAATCATTTGTAAATATGGCGGCCTACATCATATTCCTATTATCACTCTTGTATATCCTACAACTAAAGAATGATAATGTTGTTTAATAACAAAATTTATTAAAAAATATACTTGTCGATAAAACAAAAGATTGTTATTTAAAAAGGATAGTCACAGAAGATGGACTAAGAGATTTTTTTTTTTTTTTTTTTTTGTGCGGGTGGGGGATGTTGTTCGACCACCCGCCTCCCCCCTCTCCTTGGGTACTGGCCAGTGACCCACCTGCGAAACTAAATCCCACTGGTTTTCTCTGACATCCCAAGGTTGAGGGGTACTTCTATTTTCGTCAACTGCTCTCCCTCCAGGGGTACCACTTACAGTGTGCCTTGCGTGGGCCGCTGTAATTGGTTCTAGGGTTTCTTTTCAGCTACTTTCTTTAGCCCTGCTGCATTCCTTGCTATCTTGAACACTTCGTTCGTTCCCTTTGCCTTTCCGTAAGCTGCTTTGTGTCAGTTTCGGCCGAGTCATACGAGTCTAGAAATGTTGCTCATTGTTCTCGTTAAATTTGTTTTTGATAATAATCATTCTCCAAACGGACAAAATAATTTTTTTTTTCACTAAGTGTAAACCATCTTTTGTGAGGAATTCTCCAAAATCAGAAGTTAGATGACCTAGACCTTTTGATTTAAAAGTACTGAAGTTGTGAAGAAGAAGAGGTAAGTTTAGAAAGCGGGAATGCCTTTAGACCAATATAATTTTTTTTTCTTTTCTTTTATACAGGTAAGCCAATGGAAGGGCAATTCGTTGTCCAACTCGATCTTGTGTCCAAAAAATGAAGAACTGGAGCTTAGACTTAGAGCTATATACCTGCCCATAAACATGAATGTGATTATTAGCCTGAAAATGACGAGAGAAAACTCCATAGCTTGACGGTGCAAGGAATGAGAAAACCGACAAATGATCACCATAAGAGGAATTTGGTGGGCTGACAAAGTTCCTGGCTGAGGGAGCTACCCTCCATGTCAAAATACGTGCACACATTCAAATTCAATTCACATCATAAACATTTTTAATTTGTGAGTTACCCGTATCTACAGCTTTCCTGAAAGAAGTTCAGTCTGGTACATTGCATTTAAAGCACTTTCTGTCAGTTCTCCATCTTCTTTACCTTTTAGTTTTAGGGCTATATAATGAGTTTTGGGATCTCAAACTTGTTTGTGGAAGACCAAAGTATTCCACTAAGTGTGAACTCTGCTAAGAACAGATATCTGAATTTCCTACCTTTATTATCCACGCCATCAGGAATATTGTCTTAATTTTTTTTAACGCCTTCATAGGTACTGGATTTTGCTTCCGCCTTTAGCAAACATTAACTCTGCTTTTTCCCCTCTAAGTTTGTAATTCATATGATCTCCCATCTTTCAGGAGAAGTGGTCCGGATAACTTTTCTGGACTAACCCTGTCCTTTTCACTTATTATTATTATTATTATATTATTATTGTTGTTGTTGTTGTTGTTTCAGCGGGGGCGGGGGGTGGGGGCTGAATTCACTCGCACTTTATATTCCCACTCCCTTCTTTTGAAAGATTCCTCAGTCCTCCCTCGTTCTTGACTGTTTATATTATTGCAGTCATTATTCTAATGACTTGGAAGAGTACATCAGCTTTCCTTCTATTATGTGGCCGGATAACATTTTTGTTTGTTTGTTTGTAAGGTGTTTTTCCGTTGCATGGAACCAGTGGTTATTCAGCAACGGGACCAACAGCTGTAAGTGACTTTCGAACCACGTCGAGAGTGAACTTCTAGCACTAGAAATACACATCCCTCACACCTCAATGGAATGGCCGAGAATCGAACTCGCGGCTAACGCGGTGGCACGCCAACACCATACCGACCACGCTAATAACATTTTTGTGTCCCCGTAGCAGGATAGCGCGGTCAGTTGGCTACTCCTCAGGAAGCATTACTCGAAGTTCTTTGCAGCGTCCCTTCGGCCCCTAGCTGCATACCCTTTCATTCCCTATACTGTACCTCCATTCATATTATCTTCCTTCAGTCTTACTTCCCTTCGTCCCTCAACAATTGTTACTTAGTGCATTTGCGAGTTTTTCCTCCTGTTACACCTATAAAACCTTCTCTATAGTCTCAGTTTCCCTTTCAGCGAATTTAATAACGGTCTCGGCGCAACATTCTTTGCGTAGCATTCATCCCCATTTACAGACCCGTCGGTAAGAAATCTTCATTCGGTTCGATTCATTAACAATTACAGACTCGTCGCTAAGAATTCTTCATGCTGTTCTACTCAGTAACAATTATCCCCCTTTTTATTTACACGTTTTGTATACTCATTTTTATTTATATGCTTTTGTATATCAATCATTTTCCCTGCCTCTTGCAACACACCCTAGGCAGAGAAAAGTTTGTGGTGTTTCTCTCATGATTACAGTTCATTTCCTTTCTTTCCCCTTCTTGGCTGGAACTTAGAAGCATTAGTTGTCCAGTCTTTAACCTTCAGATATTAAGAAAGGATGTCAGTGGCGAGGTAGGTGCATGGTTCTGAATCTTTCATTCTCAAAACACAATAAAATCTTCATTGAACAAATAACTGGGATGTCAGAATTCGTTGTTACCATAATTTCAGTTTGTGCTCATTATTTTGTTTGTTAAAATTGAATTCGACAACTTGATATTCAAGAGAGAGAGAGAGAGAGAGAGAGAGAGAGAGAGAGAGAGAGAGAGAGAGAATAAAAGGAAGATTTTGATATTTACTGCCAATTCAATTGCGAAGTATTTTCAAGTTCTATTCAAAGTTAATCCTGGCGTCTCCCGTCTTAATATTCTTCAGAACTATTTCGATTTGATGTCAAAATACAACTTTTATGAAGCCCGATGACTGACAGAGCTGTACACTAGTGAATCATGAGGCTAGTAGATATCACCTCACTTTTTGAAAAGTCGCCATTTTGGTTGAAGCTGTGTTGCTAGTTTTTTGCTCATGTTTGCATTGTTCTGTATTTTTATTATGTCCCACCTGAGTTGATGTTTACGTACACAATATGTATATGTATATATATATATATATATATATATATATATATATATATATATATATATATATTATATATATAATATACAATATAGATATATATTTTATCATCATAATACTTTTATAAGGTTTTAAAACTAAGATATTCCGCATGATAAATTAAAAACTAAATATATATATATATATATATATATATATATATAGATATTATATATTATATATATATAGTATATCATGCGGGATATTTTAGTTTAAAACCTTCTAAAAGTATTATGATGATAATATATATCTATATCTGTACACACACACACACACACACACACACACACACACACACACACACACACACATATATATATATATATATATATATGTATACATATATATACATATATATATGTATATATATATAATATATATATATATATATATATATTGTGTACGTAAACATCAACTCAAAAGGGGTAAAAACTAAAAAATAAAAATAACTTCAGAACAATGCAAACATAAATGTATTATGACAATAATGCTTTTATTTCGAAGCCGTCAACTCCTAAGATACAAATTCCTTCACACGAGTCACAGTGTACGACTTTTATTATAATATATATATATATATTAATATATATATATCTTCGTTTTGCTTACACCAAGCAGCAAGTGCAAATCTTATTGAAATTTATTCTAATTAAGTTAGGACCAAAAATTAAAAAAGAAAGAAAAACCAGTTAGTTGATCAAATTAAGGACCGTTATCGCCTCATTCAGAAAGAGCACAAATTTATCATTGATTTATTAAGCAAGATCCTCAATACAGTACAAGTCCTTCATCCAATCGGAAGGTGACTTAGAGGATATATCCCTGAAAGAATCAAAACTGAGCCTAAAGAAGCGTCGGTGACCTTGGTAATTGCGACGCCGTTTCGTAATCAATTATTGTGATGGGGGGACCGTTGGAGGGGTCCAGACAGAGCAACAGTAGAGCGAAATGTCGCTGATGGCTGTCGTGTCCTCGACCAGGAAAGGCTTCTCGTATCGCACCTGTATAGCAAAGAGAAAGTTTACCTCTGTAAGAAAAAGGCCACTGCATAAAAAAAAAATGAAAAAAAAGTTTAAGTGACTAGATATAAAACAGGAGCTTTGGACTTCACTAAGGTCCTCTTCAACTGTACTAAGCAATATTTACGAAACGTTTAACTACTGAACAGTTCCAACTACTGTTATTGTTATTGGAAAGTTTGATTCCTTGACAGGAATCTAACACTGTTATTCAAAAATATATCTTTACTAATGGAGTCCACTTCTCGTTTATCCAGTATACATCTTCTTAAAGTAACACAAGACTTCTTAGTGCATTTAATGGAAAGGAATACAAATCTTTCTTCACAGATATTCGGGGTCACTAAAGGAATACAAGATTCATATAAAAAATATCTTCATTAGCAAGTACAATACTTCTTCTCAAATATTTATCCATTCATAGAGTTTGTGGGGGGGGGGGGGGTGTTACAAAATTCTATCAAAACATGCAATTGTTGAAGTGTGTAAATTAGCAAGTGACGGGCCTGCAGTAGTACTATTTTTTTTATTACTATTATTATTTTTTTCTGTGTTGTTTAACATGCAGATTATTTATTTTTTACATTCTAATAAATACATCATTAATGTCCTATCCCAAAATTCCTGTATCTCTAACTCAACGCGAAACACCTTTTTAAGACCTTTTTAGGCTTTTCCATAGGACTTTCGTACCCCACACCACCACCACCGCCCACAGCAACAAAGTAGCTTGTAGGCTTACTCATCGCGTAAGCGATAAACCATTATGAGGAGAGAGTAAGGAATATATGTTACCTTAAGACCGCATACTGCTGAGTCGCCGTCACATACCGACCATTCACTCCAGACACCAGGTTGTACCTGAAGACCATATTTTTCTGCTTTAGCAAACAATCAGTAAAATTCGTTTGGATGGATCGTAACTTATTATACATATAGCAATTGAAGAATAGTGAAGTAAAATGTTAAAACCGTTCTATTAAACCTAAGAAATGTATTTGGATTTAGGGCAAATCAACAAATACCTTACAAAAATGGTTAAGTATTCTGCATAGTTAAAAGCAAATCTTTGAGCTAATTTTCAAAGAACTAAATCCTTGTATTCATTAAGTTGACAAGCTTTATTTTTTGAAGCGCTTACCTGGTGCAAACACTTGCCTACATATATTCATCATTGTATATTTCCATGAAGCATTTCTGATGATTTATCATTGGCTTTTAATTACAAAACTTGTACCGTGGCTTTTAAGTGTACTGTAAATTGGCTTTTATGACTTTCGTAACTTAATTCTTTGTACAAGCCAGAATAATTTTGGCAGGGACACGCCCTAACCAACCTAATATAACCACCCTGGCTACGCCCACAAACAAATACTATGTGTACCTCAGCACTGTCGGTAGAGAGGAGTGTCTCATCCATGGCCAGAACTGTGCTCTCTCCATAGTTGCACTCAATCTCTACGTTCTGGACAGCTACGTCTTCGGCCGAAGATCCCTGATACGGCAACACTCTGGCCCTTATGCCGGTCATGAGACCATTGGGACACTCTCTTTCGCCTGCAGGAGATTACGAGCCTTTTATTTACCGCCTATTGCCTCTAAGGTTTCACTATGACCATTGAACCGTGATTGTGGCCGACTGCGTTTGTCGGATTATGTTATCAAACATAACCGATCAAGATGCTGACATTAGGCCTACTTTTAAAGGCCGATGCTCACTGTACGGTTCGTTTTCGTACGGATACGTTTCGTTTACGTTCCAGCCACGGTCCAGATAGACCGTGGTTCCAGCAAAATGTCACTGTGTTCACACTACACGTTTCGGATACGTTTAGTCTGCATACAGCTGTTGCTTCGATATGGCGCCAAAACAAATTTAATCTAAAGCAGTTCGCTGCCATTGCTTTACTTGTAGATGAAGAAGAGGAAGGAGTCCTCAATAAGAAGAGGAGAGTTTGGGTGCTTAAGTGCCAAATGAAGAGGAAGTCAGAGGGAGAATATTGGACTCTCTATAAAGAATTGCAAAACGATGAAGTGAAGTTTCGCCATTACCTCAGAATGTCAATATCTCAATTCAATTATTTGCTTCAGAAGTTAGAAGAGCACTTGGTCAAGGACAATGAAAAATTATATCACGATGAAGCGAAATATAGTTGAATATCTTACCTGTTTTTGTTTTTGTTTTCTTTTCAATTCGTCGCCAATAACTCTCCATATTTGTCCCTTCGTCTGATTGTCACTGTATCTTCTGTTACTCATATCATATAGCTCCTCATACCCTCTGACCAACTCTTATCAACTTCTCGTCACTCATTATTGCTTAATTACCCCCAAACGCAACGTGACCGAAACTGATACATATCTCTGTTCACACTGAGCGGTGAGGATACGTATACATTTCGTACGTCGGAGATTTCTTCCAAACGTATCAGAGCCGTACGAACGAAAGCCATACGAAAGACGAACGAAGACCGAACCGTATAGTGTGAACAGCTCCATTAGTTTCTAATGTAATAATAATTTACGAACGAAAGCCGTTCGAAGACGAAACGTAAACGAACCGTACAGTGAAAGATTGAGCGTCAGTATGAATGTTATTAGCAGTGATAATTTCAATAGTTAACACAATAGGTCTTACCTTGCCATTCTCCTTTCTCTCCGATCTTTGAGGTAATGTACCCAGTGTGCTGTCCAGCATTATTCACGCAGTAGAGCTTCACAGCATTGATGGCAGTTTCGTCTATGTGGAGTATGGAGTATGGCTCAAACTGTGAGCGGTAAAGTTCGAACGTTATTATTGAGTATACGTACATGATAAATTGGTATGCTTATATGAAACAAACAAGCGAAGTAATGCTTAATTTAATTCTTACATTTTCCTCCATTTCTCGGCGGGACAGTAATCAGTGAAATCAAGCATGATAGCAATGGGGAGTTTATAGGCCTATGAGCTACAAAGCGCTTACCCAGAAAAGAAGCTCATTCCGAAACCAGTTTCATATTTATTCTATAAAAAGAACCTGGGATATCCGAGGACACGGAAGAGGAGATTCCATTTCTCAAGTGAATATTTCCAAAAAGTTCCAACAGGAGACAGTAATGAAGAAGAAGAAGAAAAAGAAGAGAGACGGAGACTGACCAGAACTTCAATGTTGTTGACGAAACTTCCATCATAGCAGTATTCGATGTCGCCCCACTCTCCGAAATCCAGTCCGTTGTCTATTACTAGATTTTTGGTTATTAATCGATTTGGAGTTTTCACTTCAGCAACTGTGAATTAACGATTGCTTATATCAGTAAAATATTATATATCTACAGGGTGTCCATAAACTCCCAGTACCATTACAAGTATTTATTACTCAGAATGGCACTGGGACTTTGTGGAC
The DNA here is from genome assembly GCF_015104395.2 of Macrobrachium nipponense. Taxonomy (NCBI): domain Eukaryota; kingdom Metazoa; phylum Arthropoda; class Malacostraca; order Decapoda; family Palaemonidae; genus Macrobrachium; species Macrobrachium nipponense. Next base: position 23,691,391 of record NC_061088.1, on the reverse strand, counting down.
ACCCTGTATATATATATATATATATATATATATATATATATATATATATATATATATATATATATATATATATATATATATATGTATGTATATGTATATATATACTATATATATATATATATATATATATATAAATATGGGCTACCATCTCTCAAACATTAAGCCACATTAACCCATTAATATCTAATTCTCTTTCATTTGGGAATAAATCATACCAAAAGGGAATTAAATGTGGTAAGTCTTCCTACCCTAACCATGATTCGTGCCTATACCTTTTGGGTATGGGAAGTAGGGCGCAGTGACTTTAGCCACTCGGCCATCTCGACCGGGTCCAGTCTTCCTACTGTCACCTTTACATATCTATATTACATACCTATGTATGTTTATATTGTATATACATACCTAGGTATACTATATGCAAATATATATATATCCATTAAATTTACTGATTCCTCTATACAGTACTGATATTACTATCGTTTACCTGCGCAGCCGCAGAAGAGAAAGCAGATGGCAAGAAGAAGAGAAGCCATATTGTCGTCTGGTTGATTCAGGAGCAACTGCTGAGCCGAGTGCTCGTGCAAGACAAAAATGAAGGTCGTCTTGCGCAATTTTTGGCCCCCCGAAGAAGAGTGGTAAAAAAAAAAAAAAAAAAAACAACTAGATAAAAAAAATGGAGTACATTTTGCGCATCTGGTTATCATAGATTTCAGGCTTTATTTCCATAACTGAACTGTTTGCGGGTGCGTGTATTCTTATGATACATGGGCATAGTCTCTAAGTAAACTCATTTAAACTTACATACGGGATACAAGAGATTAGGGAGAGAGAGAGAGAAAATACAGGTTACTTATAACAGCGATACGGGAATGTACAGAAAATATAAGACTAAAAAATTATCGGAACAGAAGAAAATGGTTTAAAATCTGAACATTTCTCTTCATATAGATTCAGCCCACTGTAGGCTAATCTTAGCTACGATCATTTCTAATGGCTAAAACGGATGAATTAATGCTAAAGTATTTTAAGCAGAATGCATTTAGACGCAAACACATCGATATGGTGACAATTGAATCCGATTAAGCCTTAAAATAGAAAAATTAACGTATATATATCAGTCTAAAAATTCAAAGACATTAAGATATTTATATATATATATATATATATATATATATATATATATATATATATGTGTGTGTGTGCATACATACATACACACACATATATATATATATATATATATATATATATATATATATATATATATATATATATATATATTATATATATATATATATATATATATATATATATAGATAGGGGTGGGGTCACACGCATTCAAGTTTACCATGAGACTACTAATGAAAGCACTGCCAAAATCGACCTTATTCTTCACACACACACAACAGCTTGCTAAATTCACAGGTTTCTTTGGAAATGTTCATTCTGTGGCTTACGTAAATGCTCGTCATTGGTCTAGGCTTCTTGCGCTTTGGAGCAAATGTCGTTTTCTCAGCGTCTTTTGTGAAGGACGGCAGCGACAAAGACTGCTTGATAGACTCCGGTCTAGCCTGGGTGCTCTTCGTTTCAACAACAGATGGTAATAATGTCAGAGAGTTAGTCTATACCATCATTACTCTAATATAATCCACTTCATCTTGTTTATATTGCATATTGCTATATCTAGTTTAAATCAGGAATCTATATTGAAATGGTTTGTCTGTCGTCTTCGGCTAATTATAGACTAAATAAAGTCGGTTGTCCGTTATCAGTTTTGTCACCTGGAATTTCCCAGATTGTTTGTGCCATTTGTATTCATCTACTAATTAGCTTTTATCTTTCCCGCGCCAAATTACATGCTAGTTTATATATATATATATATATATATATATATATATATATATATATATATATATGTGTGTGTGTGTGTGTGTGTGTGTATGTGTGTGTGTGGGAACCAAATATCCGTGCAAAGGTTGACTCCAGAAAGTATTAACAAATCTGGTTCTTGGCAAGTTTTTTTCCTTCGGATGAATTTACAATTGCCTCAATGTATCTTCTTCAACTATTTTTTTTTCTTTTTTCTTTTTTTGCAATCGATACCTTTACAATCGTCAACATCAGTTATCGGCGGTGAGCCTAGTATTCTTACATCACCACCACTGTCGACTAATTTCTAAATACCTATTCACTGATGGCACAGAAGTACAATGAATCCCAGAATATATATACATATGCAATTCACAATCAATAGTCTTTTTTATTATAAATCTAGTTTGAAAATTACCTCTTTCAAATATTTTTATTGTGATTTTTTTCTTTAAAATGCGTATGCCTACGAACGCTTCTCCATGGAACAAGTTCCCTTAGTAAAGCTGTATCTTAGAATGACCTCCGCGGGAGTTAATGAATTGTACCCGAGGCATTCTGAACGGATGTTTACACTCGGGGTTTTGTAACGTTGAATCATTCTCCTTTTCATGACAAGGATGTAGCGGAAAACTTAAGACAAATATCGGACATAACAAGCCAATATACTGCATAGACCATGATCGTAGAGCGAAATTTGTCTACGCGCCATTTATGCAATTCCAAGAGGAAAGAATACGAAATAAGTACATAAGATCCGGCAAAACCCTGTATTAGAATAAGAATAAAAATAGCAATTTCACATACAAAAGTTTTGATAGTGTCCGCGTACACACCAAAACTCCGAAACTAGGCAAGTGATACATCCATTATCATTGTTTACTTCAGAATCACGTGACTTATTACGTTTTTCCTCTCCTCAATCAATCTATCTAGAATAATCTAGATAGACGACACAAGAATACGGTAAAAAAAGAAAAAAGATGAAGATTGCGCGCATTTCAGTGACCTCCAGATGTCTCTCACTCCTTCGCTTGCCTTCGACGGACATGCTGCCATCTGCGTTTCTCTGCTTCCTCTTTAGCTGCGTCCTCCTTGGACAAGCAGGTAATGTCATTTGGTTACCAGTTTGCCCTTAAAATGACTTTAGGATAGAATCCCAGTTGTAAGTTCATTTATCAAATATGACTTTCATGAAGTGAGGACAAAGAGATTGCCACTTTCAGGTTATTCGTCGTTTGAATGAAACCAAAGACGGTACGGATAAGTACTTTAATGTCGCACAAAACCAACATCTCTGCCTCAATTATAAAGAAAAGGAACTGAAAGGGGGTTGGACAAGAGGATTGACTTCCATTAACATACGATACGATAAAACGAAGGGAAAAGTTCTAAAGCAAATTAAAAGACCAAATTTAGAGCGAAGGAGTTTATCAATCTAAACATTCGGATTTGTTTTCAACATTAAAGCTCTACCGACAAACAGCAGTAGGCTACTCATACTTCACAGTAACATGCTTAAAAGATAAGTCTGGGTAAAAACATCTAGCGTAATACCTATAAGCCTAAGTACTTCTAAGCACTTTTGTGTTCCGTTTTGAAATTCTCTTCATAAGAAAAACTCAGGATGAAGATGAAATCGGAGTGCGAACTTAAGGAATGGGAAAATTGGTGATTTATAACAAAAGGGTGGATGAAAAATAAGCTCAGAGTTAACTATGAAAACGGAAATATGGAGGAAACAGTTGTACTTCAGTTGTTCCGGCGGGGCTGTGCTAGGAATGCGGGGCCCAATTATAAAATTCAAATTAAGATTTTTTTTTTCTTAATAAGGATTTTCCAAGTGAAAATTTTGTTTATATAGTATGCATAATAATTTCACGTTTTAGGTAATGGTTTATTCCTTTAAGTAATTACAATCCAGAATAGGCTTCAAGCGATCAAATCCGTCAAACCAAGGTCTAGAGAGAGTATAGTCTCTAGACCTTGGGTCAGTCCTGAAACCGTCCATGGAACTTGCGCGGTAAACATTAACAAACGTACTTATTTATTTATTTATTTTTAAGAATATCCAACCTTGTGCTAGCACGGGCTATTGCTCCTGGAGCATCCCGTAAATTCAAACTACGATAGTTAGAGAAAACGGTAGAATTGCGCTCTCTGGGAAAGGGTATTGAAGGCATTTATGAAACGAACAAAATCTTAATGTGGTGATGATAATAGTAATTATTATTATTATTGTTGGTATTAGTATTAATTATCAGTCTGCTTCGCTTCTCCCTACAGCGGATCGGCCTATCACGAGAACTCTCTACCTAGACAACGGTTACGATGCTGGTACATGGGGTGAGGTCGAATATTGCGAAGATGGGTCCTTTGTCACGGATATCGAAGTTGCCGTAAGCAGTAACTAAGAATAATAATCATAATAATGTGAAATTAAAGATAATTTAGTTACCTTACAAGATTGTGAGTTTATAATTATGGAAGAAACTTGATTCAGCGTTTCATATATTAACAGAACCGTAGTCTCTAAGCAATAAAAAATAATATTATTATTATTAAAGAAATCTATATTGACAGTTCATCATGTAATTGGTCTTTCCAATCTCTTTGACTATTTGTTGTTTTGATTACTGTTATTTATCAGTTAATTTTTATTCTCTTATCTCTCTTTTTCAACCTCCTCCGTCCTACACGACCACATGTTTCACCATAATGATAATTATGATAATAATAAAAATAATATTCTGTTAAGAAGGATGTCTGCATCCCGCTAGTTAATTTTAAAGGGTCTTCTCAGTTTTCCTTATTAATTCTTTTACGTTAAAATCGGTCAATAACTGGCCACTGTTTATACCTCTGTAAAGAGAAATATATGATTATTGACAAATTTTAATGTAGAGGAGAGAAGAAATACAAGTAAAATTAAGAAAACTGTATAAAATTAACTTGCATGATGCAGCCATCCTTTTTATTATTATTATATTAAGAGCTCGTTGGCGTGCGCTACGCTCGCTGGAACTCGGCGCCGCTGTCTCCCCTACTCCCCCGATCCGCTACCTACCCTACTCTCACCTGGGGTGGACAAACAGGTTTACAGGAGGAGGGTGGATGTCTCCCCTATCCTCTCGTTCCCTCTACCTACCCCACCGCCACCCGGGGCGGACGAACCTGTCTGCCCGGGGTGGGCGGCTGTGTCATTTCTCCCCTACTGACACCCGGGGGAGGACAAACGAGATCCATCCAGCGCCTCAGTGGCGTGTTCGGTATGGTGCTGGCCTGCCACCTCGGTGGCTGCGAGTTCGAATCCCGGGCATTCCACTGAGGGGGTGAGATGTGTATTTCTGGCGATGGAAGCTTACTCTCGACGTGGTTCGGAAGTCACGTTAAGCCGTTGGTCCCGTTGCTGAATAACCACTGGTTCCATACAGCTTAATAATACCATACAAACAAACAAGATCCACTCGGATACTGTTATTATTATATTGTTGCTGGTCTTTATACAAAGTCGATCCCAAACCCAGATACAAAACGACAAAAGAAAAAAAAGTGTAATTACAGCAGTAAACTCAAGCGTCATCTTCCTATTGCAGTACAAAGATCACACACTGCTCGACGTCGACGAAAACGCTGTGAACACCGTCAAGCTGTACTGCGCCACAACGGATGGCGTCATGACCAACTACGTCACGTCGACCGTTGGGAAGGAAGGGGAGTGGAAAGGTAACGTTTCCTATATAGTAGATTCACATCAACCGTGCATTTGATGTCTAGGTCAGTCCCTTACGACGCTCCTGATTGGCTGTTGATAAGCCAAACACAGGGCTGGAAATTCTGTTTCTCTCTAGAGTTCACATAGGCAGGATGTATGTTCCCCTTCTGACTGAGGGATACTTTTGAAAGACGTATTCCTCTGGAGAGGTGGAACATAGATCCTACCCATGTGAACTCTCGAGAGAGACTGAGAGTTTCCAGCCCTGTGATTGGCTTATCAACAGCCAATCAGGAGCGTTGTAAGGGACTGGCCTAGACATCAAAATGCACGGTTGATGTGAATCTACTCTAGTACCAAGCGGTGCACTATCGACATTACTTGCAACGCCTCAGTTGCGTGGTCGGTATGGTGTTGGCGTGCCACCTCGTTGGCCGCGAGTTCGATTCTCGGGCATTCCACTGAAGAGTGAGAGATGTGTATTTCTGGTGATAGAAGTTCACTCTCGACGTGGCTCGGAAGTCACATAAAGCCGTTGGTCCCGTTGCTGACTGGTTCCATGCAGCGTTAAAGCACCATACAAACAAACAAACTATAGACATTACTTGACGTTCTTTGCAGCAACTCCTTTCATTCCTTTCACTGTGCCTCCGTTCATATTCCTTTTCTTCCGTCTTACTTTCCACTTTCTCGTAACAATTGTTCCATAATGCAACTATGAGGTTATCCTCCGGTTACACCTTTCAAAACTTTTTGCTCAGAAGTTCCCTTTTAGCGCTGATTGACCTCATAGTTCCCATCGTTTGGCCTTTGGTTTCAATATTATAGTCCATCCCATTTCAATACGTCACACTGTTAGTGTATATATGTGAAGACACAAACTTAATGGGTGTTTCCATGTAAGAAGTAATATGTAAGCACATTCACATAGACCCTGTCAAAGTAATACCCAATTTTTGTGTATAATTTTGATCTAGAACTTTGTTCTAGCGAAAGAATGATCATGCTCGCTTTATGCACGTTCATATGAATGTACTACTGTTAGGATGCAAAGCTTAATGTATTCCTTTTATGTGCAATATATACTATGTGAGAAGCTTGGGTGGAGCAGAAGTATTAATACTTTAACAGAAACAAATATATGCATATATATATAAATATATAAATATATATATATATTATATATATATAGATATAATATGATATATCAATATATAATATATATTATATTCTACGTATATGTATATAATATATATATATATATATATATATAATATGTGCGTGTGTGTATTACGTCCTCAGTACACAGGGAAGAGAGAGACAGAGAAATCTCTCCTCCCCAAAACGAACAGGACAAAGACAAAGTCTATGCTCATATCATGACATTCCGCAAAATTCCACAGGAATGAATTCATGCAGTGACGGAAGTCTGATGACTGGCATGAGGGCCAAGGTCATGCCGAATCTGGGACTTATAGGAGACGACGAAGCTGTGCAGAATGTGGAGATGGAATGCGAAGGAGGGAGCACTGTCTTGGCCATGCCCGAAAAGCAGAATGTAAGGAAACCACGTACCTGGGATATCTACCCAATAAGGTTCTGTTTGAAGAATATAAGCACCATAATTCAAAGCACTGGTTCTGTTTGAGGAATATAAACACGCATAGTTCAAAGCGCTGCTGTTTACGCAAACAAATCACAAATATATAACCAAATTCATGCGTGTAATGTGTGCGGATTCGTGTCTGCTTGCTTGAGTTTTCTTTTAAATCGTTAGCATTTGCAACATAAATGTGTTTTCGTTTAAAACGTTAGCAGTGACAAGCGTTTTTGTTTAAATCGTTAGTAATGACAAAGTAAATACAATTGTTTTCGTTTAAATCGTTAGCAATGACAATATTTTCATTTCAGTCGTTAGTGATGGTAAAGTAAATGTAGGCGTTTTCGTTTAAATCATTAGCAATAACAAAGTAAATACAAATACTTTTATTTAAATCATTAGCAATGACGAAGTAAATGCAAATATCTTCGCTTAAATTGTCACCAATGACAGAGTAAATACAATAATATATCTGCTCAAACTCACTTGATTCCATTTTACCAATTTTTAAATCAGGAATCCCTTTGATCAATACGAACAGTCAGAACAATTATCTATGTAATATCTTTATACTTTGACCAAATACTATCATAAGTGAATATCCATAATTGTGTGTGATTAAACACTATTTATAACAACTAACAGTCAGCAAACCCTTGCTCTTTTGTGTCCACTCAAGATCACAACTGTGGATCACTTAATAATATGATAATAATGATTATGGGGAATATGATGATGTATCATTCTTATTTCAGAGCACCAACTGGAGTAGCTGGGACAGTTGTGGAAAGGGTTCTGCCGTGTGTGGAATTAGGGTAAAATCTGGAGATTCTTCAATATCTTTCTTTTTGTTATGACATTAATGAGTAAAAGGTAGTAACAACAATTTTGGACATCAGTTAATTCATATGAGTCGAATAATTTAGGATCAAAGCTAAATAACATGGGTATTCGTTCACTAGCGCATCTCGTTGTCGTAGGTTAGGTTAGGCTAGGTTATATCAGCATCAAGCAAAGCCCGTAAAAGACAATTAGCTAATACGAAAATATCTTTTAATTAAAGAAAGTGGAAGTAAAGCAATTCATGCGTAGATAGTATTACATAAATACCAGCTAAAGAACTCTATTTTGAGAGAGTTAAAACTGAATTTTTGAATCAGCGCTTCACAGCCTAACCTAAAATAATATCTAGAACCCGAATATCTCACTTTTATTTTTTGACAGGTTCGTTATGAAGCCCCCAGTGCCATTGACGACGACGTAGCAATCGCTGACATGACGATGTATTGCTGTTCTGTCAAGTAGATTGAACACACTGGAGCTGGCAGTGATTTCCGAAGGCTCTGTCAGAGTGATTATTGAATAAAAGCAAGGAATTCCATCAGCAATTTTATTTTAAAAAGATCATGCTGGACTGAAATGATTTTTACTCTCTCGTAGCCCACTCACGCACCTGAATTCACACAAATCAATAAATATTGCTGGGAAACAACCTGTAGCTTAGCATTCCGAGTTTAATCTTAGTAGATTTCTAAGCATTATACGAAATCCATCTTTTGTAACTTTTCCAGCCAGAAAATATTAGCATATTGGTTTAGATTTTCAAATTTGTCCGAAATAATAGGAGACAACCTCTTCCAGAAATTACACAGTTCTACAAAAAGGTTATAGCAGTTCTATACGATATTGAATTCCATGAATGATTAAATGCCACCTATAAGTTAAATTTTCAATAAAATAAGTCGAATCTTTCGTCCTATTTGGGACCTTATTATGATCCTTTGCTGGAACCTCATTATGATCCTTTGCCGGGACCTCATTATGATCCTTTGCCGGGACCTCATTATGATCCTTTGCTGGGACCTCATTTTGATCCTTTGCCGGGACCTCATTATGATCCTTTGCCAGGACCTCATTATGATCCTTTGCAAGGACCTCATTATGATCCTTTGCGGTGGACCTTGCCATTATTGATCCTTTGCTGGGACCTCATTCTTTGACCTGATCCTTTGCCGGGACCTTCCACCTCATTAGATCCTTTGCCGGACCTTATTATGATCTGCTGATCCACCTCATTTTGATCCTTTGCCGGGACCTCATTATGATCCTTTGCCGGGACCTTATTATGATCCTTTGCTGGGACCTCATTATGATCCTTTGCCGGGACCTCATTATGATCCTTTGCTGGGACCTCATTTTGATCCTTTGCCGGGACCTCATTATGATCCTTTGCCGGGACCTCATTATGATCCTTTGCCGGGACCTCATTATGATTCTTTGCTGGGACCTCATTATGTATTTGATCATTTGCCTTTGGTACCTCATTATGATCCTTTGTCGGGACCTCTATGATTCTTTGCTGGGACCTCATTATGATTCTTTGCCGGGACCTCATTAGGATCCTTTGCTGGGACCTCATTATGATCCTTTGCCGGGACCTCATTATGATCCTTTGCTGGGACCTCATTATGATTCTTTGCCGGGACCTCATTATGATCCTTTGCCGGGACCTCAGTATGATCCTTTGCCGGGACCTCATTATGATCCTTTGCCGGGACCTCATTTTGATCCTTTGCCGGGACCTCATTATGATTCTTTGCCGGGACCCCATTATGATCCTTTGCCGGGACCTCATTATGATCCTTTGCCGGGACCTCATTATGATCCTTTGCCGGGACCTCATTATGATCCTTTGCTGGGACCTCATTTTGATCCTTTGCCGGACCGTCCCATTTGATCTTTGCGGGACCTCATTATGATTTCCTTTTGCTGGGACCTCATTTTGATCCTTTGCCGGGACCTCATTATGATCCTTTGCCGGGACCTCATTATGATCCTTTGCCGGGACCTCATTTTGATCCTTTGCCGGGACCTCATTATGATCCTTTGCCGGGACCTCATTTTGATCCTTTGCTGGGACCTCATTTTGATCCTTTGCCGGGATCTCCTATGATCCTTTGCCACTCTCACCAAACTTAGGTTTGCTGAGCATTTCAGAAACACTAAAGTGAATACTACATCTATTCCAAATTTCTTTGACATTGGAAATCTTACCAGAGTACGCTACGGGGAAAATGTAGGGAAGCGTGCAGGCTTTAAAAGACTTTTGTGATATTGCAACGGAATCAACAGCGACCAAATCCTTCAAGCTAAGTGATAATACCAATTACAAATAGGTTGGAGCTTACTACAGGCCAAGGTAGGTACATAACTTTAAATTTGAGTTACTTAGTGTTGATGGAGTCAAGACCATGATTGATCATGGGCATTTCAAGTCTAGAAATTTATGAACTGGTTGTGAAAATTACTATCAGAACCAAAATAGAATTTTTGCAATGGAGAATATGGAAATGAGTGTTACTCCTGCTCTCAGTTATTTGAACGTTAGTTGATTCAAAGTAACCCTTTAATAGACAACTTTACTTTGGTTTGATTAGAGTTTATAGTCTTTCAGTTAAAAACGACTTTATTCGCGTCATGTATTACACTTTAACCCAGGCCAACCAAATGCAGGGACGGGCAAACTTTTCAGTGCAAGAGCCACATAAAAAAAAATCAAAATTTTATAGAGCCTCATAGAGTATTAAGCAAAATCATTTATATTTGAAATAGACAAAATAAAAGGTCTTTAGAGGAAAAATGCAATTAATTTTTATTAATATTTCAAACTACTGTAGAAGATTCGCATGGAATACATTTACTTGAAATACAAAGTAACTCAGTCGGAAAACAATTTTAATCAGTAATTTGAAGTAGGAACTTCACATGGAACACATTTGAAAGACAAAATAACCTCTTTCAAATTTACTAACATTTGGCGGGCCGCATGAATTCCTTTGCTGGTAGTCTATTACTCTATTTCGCCCTCTGTTGACGATTGCATGAAATACTGACCAAAACGCGACATGCAGAGTTGGGAAGGTTTCAACAGAATTTGGTAGGTTTCCGTTGTTTTTCAGCTTCTATATAGTAATTGTCACGATATATAATTATATTTTACAATTTTTGAGTATATATTTTATTGGAATAACGTAATTCTCGGCAAGGAAGCTTTATCACTGAGAGGGAAGGTTTGTTTACATTTAGTTAGCTGTAGATGCATGATGTTGAAATTAGGGTATGTAATTTTGTATTATTATCGTAATATACACATTATATTTTTGGGCAAACTATAGAAAATAATGTATATAGCGCAGTGCAGGTGAGATAATCCATGAAATTTACCAAGACAATGAGAAATTTACTTTGTTGGTTATGTTTTTACGTTGATCCTCGAGTGTTGGTATTAAACATGGCGGAAGTTCCGCTGAAGGGTTTATTCCAGGGGGTTTTCAGCCTGGGGTTCGCGTACCCTACGGGGTACGCCAAGGGTCTGTCAGGTCATACGTGCTCCCCATGGAACTCTAATGAATGTTAGATGCCGACCTTTAATGTGCTTTAGCGAAAACTGCTCATCGGCCAACTAGGATAGTTAATGAAAACAGTTTCAGCCATTTCCTTAACTACCTTTGCAGCTGTTGTAATAATAATGTATTTTGTTTTTGTAGCTCAGTACCATAACCTTGAAAATTTACTGCATAGCCAGAGGTAAATAATTAAAAAGAATTGTCTTTATTTTTGAATGGAATTCTTTGTTTACAATATTATTAGTTATGTCAGGAGAGTTATGGACTTACTTCCCTCTCTGTACATTTTTTCTGAGTTGGTTTAGTGTTCCACGTTATACAAAATGAAATTACAAATACCCGAAAGGGTACGTGGAGAGGAAAAGGTTGAAAACCCCTGGTTTATTCAATTGCAATGTTACTATGTAGTAGACTGTCTGGTGAGTCGGTAAGTTGAGTAAATAAGTTCACTGATGTGTTCGGCGGCTGCCTGGCCTCGGTGGCCTGGAAAAAGTGCTTAGGTTCCAGCATCTTTCATAGCGTGTGTGTCAGTTGAAACTGGGGTTCCAGACCGAAAGAGCTAGAAATTTACCGATTGTTTAATCTGGATTTGAGTACAACTTCGAGTAACACTACGTGTGCTTCGTTTACTGAGAACGGGTATTCTGTTACATGCAACTCACAGGTTGTCTTTTTAACTCAAGCAGTATTTACCTTGATCTTGATCTTAGTCCTTTTTTATAACATCAAGCTTTTATTTCTTCTTCGGAGGCTTTTGAGGAAGAGTTGTTTGTTTGTTTGTTATTCGGATCTGATTGCGATTTTGATCTTGACATGATGGAAAGGGAGGACGATGACGATGATGATGTTAGAGGCTAAAACAGATGGTAATAATTCCAAACAATTTGATATCGTTAGAGGTAAAACTAACTTTTAAAAAATTGACTTTTGAAATGTCTTGCTATTTTTTTCAAGAGAAAATATTTGATCATGTTGCTAAAGGATCCAACTAGTATTTATACACTATGCTAGCTGGCAAGCCGCCTTTGCATAATAGCTCAAGGTACCATCATTCAAATTCCATGGACATAAAAGCTTTTGTTGCATTTGAAATTGCCAATTTATGTATGGGGTATATTGATTATGAATTCACATCCAATTTCCTTTAAAATCTTAGACCATAGTTTGCTTTAGATAGTTTTAATGTTTTTTTTATTTTTTATTTTAAAAGTCCAGTACCCTCAATGAAGTTCACCTTAGGTTACAAAAATAATAATAGTTTATCTTTTCTGGATTATTAGTGAACCATAATCCAGATTCCCTTTTGTTCTTATATAATTGAAGCATATAGCAAGCTGACCAGTACAGGAATGTACATCCATTATTTTATATTATATATATATATATATATATATATATATATATATTATATATATATATATATATATATATATGTATATATATATATATGTCCCAATGTAAAATCCTATGTAATGGTGGACCTAGTTACTTGGTCTCTTAGAATTTGTGACCCTTGTTGCATTGATAAAGGATTTTAACTCCAAACATCAATTCCCTTAAACAGCTAGGGTTACCCAAAGCATTTCCTAGAGCAGAAAATACATAATTATCATTGTCCTAAAATATCAGCAGCCATCTCCAACCTAGAAATTCATAGACTGTGATGTCTCATCCCAAAGCATGAAAATAGTCTTCAATTTTAAGGATTCTGAATGACCACCAAAACAGATTAACGAGTGATTTATCAGTTACTTAAAATGGGAGACAAGCTAGTTGTCTTGTTATTTTCATCTCCCACTGAAAGTTTTCTGTGTTGTATTCTAAATTCTGAGATCGTGAGAGAATTGTGATAACAAAAATAATAATACAAGTAAAATTTGAAGAAGGCAGGCAGCAAATACATAGAATCATTGCCAGTATTCTCTGTTGCAACCATAAGACGCCTTTTCAGTTTTATCTGTCACGTCTTCAAAAACACTGCAGTCCAACAGCTAAGATAGATAAGGGCCGTGTGTCCTTAGATTACTGTGAGAATTTTAAACCTGCTCTGAGGTACGGTTCACGTTTCAGTAAAGTTGACATGGCGTCTTCAACATGAAAGCGATTTTTGGGTGTGATGATAAGTTAAGTATATCTTAGTTTAACCAGACCATTGAACTGATTAACAGCGCTCCTAAGGGCTGGCCCGAAGGATTGCATATTCTTACGTGGCTGGGAACCAATTGGTTACCTAGTAACGGGGCCCACAGCTTATTGTGGGATCCGAACCACATTATATCGTGAAATGAATTTCTAATCACCAGAAACAAATTCCTCTGATTCCATGTCGGCAGAGCGGGGAATCGAACTCAGGAATACCGAATCGGTAGGCGAGCACGTAAACCACTCGTCCAATGAGATACTGGGTGTGATGATAATTAATGTAGTATTACTGTTACTACTACTGCTAATGGGAATTAAAAATATACACTATTGAACCGGTTTTTATTAGTTTTTTGGAAAAGAAACTATTGAGATGGCTATTTGTCTGCCCATCTGCCCTTTTTCTGTCACCCCCTTTAGATTTAAAAACTACCGAGGCTAGAGGTCTGCAAATTGGTACGTTGATCATCCACCCTCCAATCATCAAACATAACAAATTGCAGTTCTGTAGCTTCAGTGGTTTTTGTTTAATTCAAGGTTAAAGTTAGCCATGATCATGCGTCTGGCGACGTTATAAACAACAGAGGCCACCAATGGGCTGTGGTTGAAAGTTTCATGGGCCGCGGCTGAGAGTTTGTGAGCCGTGGCTGAGAGCTAGATATAACATAATGTACAGAAAACTCGATCGAGTCACAGATACTTTTGCGCATTTTTAGTTTCTGAAAAGTAAACTCTTGTGCCGTCTTTGTTTGTCTGTCTGCACTTTTTTTCTGTCCGCCCTCAGGTCTTAAAAACTACTGAGGCTAGAAGGCTGCAAATTGGTATGTTGGTCATACACTTTCTAATCATCAAACATAGCAAATTGCAGGCCTGTAGCCTCAGTAGTTTATATTTTATTTAGTTTAATAAAGTTAGCCATAATCGTGCGTCTAGCAACGATATGGGCCTTGGCTCATACATCATTGCACATTTATTTTCAGTGGCCTTGGTTATACGAGATATACAGAAAACTCGCTTGTGCCGAAGCAACTTCGGCGCATTTTTTACTTGTCGAGTTTTTCCATATCGCAGGGCTACCAGGACTGTGCATAAACCTTCCATGCAAACTAGATCATTCATTCTTATCTTGCTTATTGATACCGCTAATAAAGGTACTACTGCTTCTTGAAGCCAGTGTCAGCTGAATAAGTCAGCATTCAATCACGAATGAAATTATACTTTAGCATTTCGCAAAATAAAAAAATAAAAACATCCGTTCAACCCCTTCTTACGGTCACGGTCTAGGTATATTGTGCTTAAGGTATATGAACCCTTCATTTAGTTTTTCTCACGGTAATTGCCACCTTATCTAGTTAAGAGGTTTCTCCTCAATAACCGCATGGAAACACTTTATTTTTGAGAAAACAAAACGACTTGCTTTGGGCGAGTTTGGATAAATGGCGTGAGAACAGCGTCAGCCTACGTTAATACACCCCCTCCCCCAAAACAGGTTCCCATTTAGACTAACCCCCCCCCCCCCTCCCTTTCCAATTTACTGCGCATGATCAGCTAATTCTATAGAACTTGAAATAAACCATTTAAGACGTATACATTGCAATTCTATAGTCTAAACAAATGCTATTCTACGGTCTAAACAAAATCATGATGCTCATCTTAGAAAAGGCTGATATGCAGAAGTAATGAAGCTTTTGCGAAGAAGCTGGTAACACGCACCCATACATTGGGTGACAGAAACCGCTCACTCATAGGTAACCTTGGCATTCAGTATGGGAATGAGCTGAGCATTCGTGTCGCCATTTGTCGTTGTGTGGTCGCTGGTTCAGGATGTCTGCAAAAGTGTTCTTGGCTCTCGTATGCATTCACTTCGTCTACGGAAGTGAGCTGGAAAACGGTGAGTTTAGAGGTAGAAATTACAGTGGGGATAATCCTATTATAGTAGTACTGCGCCATCATATCTCGTCTTAGTTTTCTTGTTTGAGCTAACGCTTTTTTTCACATTTTGTTTGCTGTTCCCAGGATTTTTACCTTGTTGTCCGAGGATAAATAAGTTTTTTAATGTTTATATACAAATCTTAGGGATAGCTTTCCTATTTTCTCATTCTTCTTCTTGGCGGTAGAACTTTCTACCTAATAAGAATTGCCTTTTACTCTAAAGACTGATCTAGAAGTGTTTTTTTTTTCAATATACAAATGAGCCAAGCACAAAACTTCAATAGAACTAACAAGGTAAAAATACAATCAGAGGGAAAAGATTAAGCATTTGTAGTGAGAAGTGTAGTACTAATTATTATTCTAAAATAGTCATTTTCAAAGACATCACTATCTTAGTTTTCCTGGATCTCTTTCGACGGATCAAAAGTCCCGAGTCCTGGATATGCAACGAGAGATACTTGTACTTGGATATATATATATATATATATATATATATATATATAGATATATATATATATATATAATATATATAGTTTCTGTTTTAGCTGGAACCAGGATGACAAGTATTAGGGTATCCGAAGACTGGATAACAATTTTATGGCATTTAGAACTGGGAACTGGGAAGTCAAGTTTCAAGGATACTTATTCATGATGGATAACAAGGATATAAAGTTTCGATGTAATCCAGAACCCAGATATCAAGTTTCGTGCACATTACATGTCTAAAAGCTTTTAAAATGCAGACTTGTAGGACACTGGGAAAAATTAATACAAAGTTTGAATAGAAAATGACGATGGCCGCGAGTTTGATTCTCGGGCATTCCATTGAGGAGTTAGAGAAATGTATTTTTGGTGAGAGAAGTTCACTCTCGGCGTGGTTCAGAAGTCACGTAAAGCCGTTGGTCCCGTTGCTCTGGTTCCAAGCAACGTAAAAAAAACACCATACAAGCCAACATAGAAAATGAGTCTTTCCTTAAGTTATGGGATGAAGGAGCTTTATTGAAGATGACTGGAATGTGAAAGGTGAAAGCTAGACCATGAAAAGTTAACCAAGTAGTACTAACTGAAATGAGAACTGTATACTTCAAAACGAAATTCTTGAAATCGGAGAGAATAAATTAATGGACAATGTAATTATATCTCCCCGTAGAGGAGTAGTGCCGACAGTGCGCTTCACGGGGTACACTGTAGGCGTAACTAGAAGTTTTTTGCAGCGTCCCTTCAGCCCCTAGCTGCAACTCCCTTCATTATTTTTACTGTGCCTGCATTCATATGTTTCTCCCACTTTGCTACCTAGCCTCTCCTAACAGTTATTTCATAGCGCAACTGCGAGATGTACCTCCTGTTACATCTTTCAAACCTACCTACTCTGAACTGCCCTTCCAGCGCTGAATGACTTCATAAGAAGGTCCCAGTCTTTGGCCTTTGACCTAAACTCTATATTCCATTCCATGTAACTATATTTCTCCCTCAGAATTTGTTGTTTAAATCACTCCAACTTGAATGGTAACGTCAAACGAATCATAATTCTTTCAAAGATGAAAAGCAGAGACGAGCATAGTTGTCTGAAAGAAATTTGGTTACTGCAAGGGCCGGTGGCGGTGGAGGCGTTTTTGGTTAGTGGATAAAATAGAGGTCGGAAAATTTTCAAATTCTATAAAGTGAGGATTATAGAGAACTAAATCTGCTGTGAGAAACTAACGATTCGACTGATATATATTTCTCGTTGCGTTGTTTTATTTCAGGCGAGGCCCCGGGACGTCGGGTGACGAAGTCCCTGATGTTAAGTAATGGACTGGACTGGGGCAAGTGGGGGAGCGTGGAGTATTGCAAAGAGGGATCTTTCGTGCAGGATATTGAAATCAAGGTATTATTATTATTATTATTATTATTATTATTATTATTATTATTTTATTATTATTATTATTATTATTATTATTATTGTTGTTGTTGTTGTTGTTGTTGTTGTTGTAGAAAACGGATGCTATATTCAAGGTTCTGTATTAGAAGTGCCAGTGGCATTTTCATTTTGAAAAAAAAAAATTCTTCACTTTCTGAGCAAATTATCGGCATTTCATCATCAAATTTTGACATTAACATAATTATCAACAGTTGAAGTTATAATACGTCACTCGCGATTCATTTATAAAAGATATACGTATAATACCTTCTGAAAATCCATGTTACTATCATTAGCTATTTGTAATAAAATAAAATGTATGCGGCAAACACCTAAATTTCCATTAATTTGTGAGTCAAGCATCCAGTGAATAAAATGGTATGAAAAATCTACCACTGGTCATGTGACATCATGATCCCTCATCCATATAAACCTCTACATAAACGCACCACAGATAGTTTTCAAAGATTGGATACTCCTCATAATACATCGTTCTTTCTGCCATCATTTCGTTCAGTTCGAAGACTACAGCTTCCTCGACACGGACGAAACGGCACTGAATGCTGTGAAACTTTACTGCAGCAACTTAGACGGCCATCACACAGGGTACGTGACGTCGACCATAGGGACGAATGGTGACTGGAAAGGTGAGCGAATGAGTATCCCTCAAATCCTTTGATTCGAAACAGTTAACAAAGAGTAATAGCAAACTGGAATGTATAACCTCTTGATGATAAGTAGTATGGTTTTTTCTTATAACTTTGTGGACTAATGGTGTTAGGAAAGATTGATAATTTATGAACCAAACTGATGGTTTATTAAAATGTATGTATTGATAAATCAATTTCTTGTTAAACTCGCTTTAAAAAAATATTAAGAATCTTACCACAGATCTCTGAGGTCCGCTGTGGCAATAGTGTAGTACTACACTGGACCAACAGTTTATTATCATTAAACATTAAATTAAGTCGGCCTTATGCCAGGCCGTATGCCAGCAGTGAGGTGGATAACATGCCTACAGATTTCAGTAAACTTTTAAATCTAAATCTTCTCTCCCGGAAGGTATGAGGACCTGTGAAAGTGGTCTCATGACAGGCTTAAGAGCAAAAGTTCTACCAGCCCAAGGCATCTTGGGAGACGACGTGGCTGTACAAAACATAGAGATGGAATGCAACTACGGAGAAAGCACGGTGTTGGCGATGGATGAAAGCGCCAATGTATGTGAAAGTGCATATTCATACATATTTATGTCATGGAAATATTAGTTATATATGCATGTACTTAATACCAACGTATGTGTATTCATATTTCCACGGTTCCACCAGACACGCACGTATGTAGGCCTAGAGTACAAACATCACCGTAAGTGATGTCATAAGCATGGTCAAAGCCTTGTGTTAACAATGGGTGAAGTTGTAAGCTATATCAAGGGATGAAATTGCCTAGTTTGTGAACCATTTCTTATGCAGCATGTAGCTAAAGTGCAGTTATGCCATATATATATATATATTATATATATATATATATATATTAATATATCTATATATATATATATATAAATGTATATATATGCAATACCTGTGGCACTAAGTGGTGTTAACTTTTCTATTCCATCATTTTGAACAATCCGTAGTAGTTTGCCATTTCTGTTTTATGAAAATTCCGAAGTCTAATGACATTTGTCCTGTATATATATATATATATCTATAATATATATAGATATATATATATATATTATAGGTAGATATATATATATATATATATATTGTGTTTGTGTGTGCTTAAAAATCACAGTAGATTTTTGCCTATCATTATCCTGTGTGGTATTCGCTTATATATATATATATATATATATATATATATATATTATATATATATATATATATATATATTATATATACATTATAATATATATATATATATATATATTATATACATATACAGATAAAGTTAACGAATATTCATTTTTACATTATTTCAGATCCATGACGGGACATGGAGCTTATGGGCCAAATGTAATATAAATCAGCGATTTGCGGAATCGAAGTAAGTGTCGTTGAAGTGAAACAGTTTGCATGCCTTTATCAGGCCTTTCGATGAGTTTATATAGATATATATATATATATATTAATTATATAATTTCTCGGATACCTAATGCATTGCTTAATTCAACAATTACACAACTATGAAAACTCTAAATGAAACTATATTACATCATTGATATATTGCGATTTCAGATACGTTACAACAAAGTCAACCTTGTGGAAGATGATGCGGCTGTGTCAGACATATCCATGTTCTGCTGTGCACTTGACGAATAAAAAAAATGAAAAAACCAAGATGGGCAGTGCCTTTCAGTGACAAAGATATCACTCGAATTAAAAATGTATTATTGTGATTTTCAGTAGAGATTTAATCTGTATCCACTATTTGATGAATTATAGAAGTTACAAAATTGGGCAGTTTAGGTTATTTCTACCACCGTATATTGCGGCAAGATACTTTTCTAAGTTTGTACAAAATCATATACATATATATATATATAAATATATATATATACATGCATATTTATTATTTTGCTCGTGAACTTCACAACATCGGCTGAGTCGACTCGACTGTCGGTAACAGTCGGTTCGACCGTTCGATATGATGTCAGCGCATTAAGTTAACTTGGAAAGTCCAGTTACCAACTTACCACCACAATATCCGTTTATTTTCTGTTATACCTTGTGAAGATGTGAATGTGTCAGTAATTTAGTTCCTTTTATATTTAGCTAGTGTTGGTCATATTGTTATATAAAAGAAAATAAAGTTATCAGAACTTAATAGTGCTAACCGGAGTTGTTCGCCATAAATTCGTATTGGTAGCCGAACGAAGATATCATTTACTGATATAATTTTTTGGCTTGAAAATATGAGAAGTGGTGTGTATAATGCAGTACAGGCGAGACATTATGAGAAATTAACGAGACGATGATGCAAATAAAAATATATATAAAAACGGTAAATTTCTCCGAATGTCTCACCTTTACTGCATAATATGCGACCTTTTCAATAGTCCTTAAGAAAAATTTTTTTTATTAGTAAATGATATCTTCGCCGAACTCACTCTTCCCTGTTGAATCGTCACCAGATTGCTATTCTTATAACCGCTGCTTGATCCTTGTTGACTTCAAAGTTTCGAGATAAAATTTGACCTGCAGTGGAATATAAAGCTAATTATCCTGGTACGTTTGTTTTATTTTATTTTATAGTATTAATGTTGCTTTGGGCGTTTCTAGTAAAACTTGGCAAGCTAGATAAAATCTCTAAGAATGTTGAACCCAATCTTGGAC
This sequence comes from Macrobrachium nipponense, assembly GCF_015104395.2. Classification (NCBI taxonomy): domain Eukaryota; kingdom Metazoa; phylum Arthropoda; class Malacostraca; order Decapoda; family Palaemonidae; genus Macrobrachium; species Macrobrachium nipponense. Next base: position 23,670,492 of record NC_061088.1, on the reverse strand, counting down.
CTAGAAATTGCCCTACTATGAGATTCAGGGCCTCTGTAACACGGTTTTTTTCGCAATAACTTTTTATCTATGCATTTTTCATAAATATAACGCTTATTCAGATTACATATTATATCACACATAAATTTTGAGTGTATTCTGCACTACGTAGGTTGAATAAATTTGGTACTTATAATGTAAAAAGAAAGTGACCTTTTTTGTTTTTAAGACGGCCAACTTACTCAGAGAAAAGGTTTCGAACGCACTCGTTACGTAACTAGTTATGACAGCATGTCTTCCCTCTTTCTCTATAGATGATTGGCTATACGTAACGAAGCTAAACCTCTGGCAACAATGACTTACAAATTAAATACAAACAAAGCAGTACACCTTTATGAACTCTGGAACCTCTCCACTGATAATTGTCATAATGAACAAACCAACAAAATATGTTAATAAATACAGAAACACTTCGATTATTAGTCTAACTCCCAAAATAAGTTTCCAAAGAAATTACAGTCTACTTTATAGGTCACAATCAGATTGACAAGATGTAGGGAATAGTTGGTAATTACCAAAAAAAAAACATAGTAGACAAGCTTGATTTGATAACTGCTATATCCAATGTCAAGCAATTTTTATTTATTGGCTATCTACCTATTTACTGAAAAAAAAAAAAAAGCCGGTACCGTATATTGGCTTTAAACCTTCACCAATAATTATCGTCAGAATTGTGACTTCATGAGGCTCCACCCACTTTCGCCTCGTTATAATTCAGGATAACACTGGAGGCTACCATGGGCATTGTTGGATTAGAAAATTTAACTTCTGGCTATAAAAACTAATTTCTCGAGTAGTTGTAAGAAGTGCTAAATGATCCTCAAGGATCCCAGCAGTTGGCCTAAACGTTTAATTCATGTATATCACTGCTATGCTGTTGTGGCACTACTGCTACAGTAGTATTACTACGCTAGCACTAATACCCCACCCACATTTATGTATCGTTCCGCCATTCATAAAGTCTTTGGGTTTCGGAGCCGATGGAATTTCGGTCTGGTGGATGGGCGGGGCAACATTTAGTCAATAGGTGTTTGTTTACCTTGCCTACGTAATGAATGTTTTTCGTGACTCTTGGCTCGTAAATTGGCCATGGCGTCGGCTAGATCATTTTTACTCTATAAAAATTAAAACTATCGTGTTTAGGTTATTCATAATGCTGTCAAAATTTGTGTGTGGTTGTAAAATATACATATGTCAACTTTCAGCTACATCCGATGCTTTGACAAGGAGCAAAGTCCAAAAAACCGTGTTACAGAGACCCTGAATCTCATAGTAGGCTATCTTATCTTAGGCTGGTCACCAAGTCAGCCTGTTCTAGGAATATTTCTCGTTCGGTAGAAAATTACCCCTCCACCTCCCCCCCCCAACCCCCCCGCGTGGTAAGCACGTCAAAAACGAAATTGAGCGAGTCTGGTAGTATTTAGGCCTAGGAAAAAAAATTAGCGGTAGATCTAGTGTACCTATCCGCGGCGGCCCAGAGTATGGCAGTTGCAGTTTTTCTATGCAGTTTTACCTCCTGAGCAAGAATTTGAAGTAATATTTATTCGGACGACTCTAATTTACCTTTGAACTCTATCCTACGGTAAAGGGGATTCCCATTGGGAACCGGGTTTTGGGTGGGGACAAAACCCCAACTCTATCCTACGGTAAGGGGGACCCCCAGTGGAACCGGGTTTTGGGTGGGGAGAAACCACTTGGGGGGAGATTTTGCCGTGTTATTGTGGTATTCCCACATTTATCACTTTTAAAAACACGAAATACAGGCGGAAATAAGAACTCAAAACAAAACTAGCATAGTGGAGCTGTTCCACATCCATATTTGTCTACTACCACTACTACCACAACAATGAATCCTACTACGCATGCGCTAATGCTACTGCGCATGCGCTAACTGTAAGGGAGCTTTTGGCCTAAACTCGGACTTCTTAGTGAGGAAAGAAATGGGGGTTTACGGGAGGGATATATGTATTTAGCCAAACACGTTACAGTATGACCCCTACATTGCTACCGGACTGAGTGAAGGATTGTGGTAACAGGGTTCCCAGATTTGGCAGTTTCTCGCCAAATTTGGCTTTTTTTCCTAATTTGGTGGGTAAAATTTCACTTTGGCTGGTTAGTGGTATTTTGGCTGGTTTTCAAACACTTTCTATTTGAGCTAAACACTGATCCCACGTTTGAGGAATCTCTCCCCAGATTGGGAATTTTTGAAGGTTTTCAGGAAAATCTGGGGAATTTGAATAGGTTTTCAGTAAAAACTTGGTAACATTTAAGCAAAATATGTAGATGGAATTAAAATAAAAATCACACACACACCAGATGACCACAAAACAGGCTGCCGGATTCTCAGGGAACGAGCCTCATTTCAAAATTTCAATTCATTCTCGTTTTTTTTTCCTGCATTCTTATATTAGTTTATATTATCTAACTAAAACTATGATGCCGCTATACAAGCATATATATGATAAAAAATATGCATTTATAAAGATAGATATAACGCACATATATTTGCCGGTTATTTGGGTTGGTTTGGATTACCATTTGGCGGGATTTTGGCTGGTTTCATGGTAGACTTTGGCTGGTTGGTAGTGGTGTCATCTGGGAACCCTGGCTGGTAACCATACGTTGAGTTACATAAAAGCATTACCTATTTGTTTATTAAACATGTTATGTGATTCTATTGTTTATTCCTTTTCATTTTTCTTTTCATAGTATTTGTATTAATAACTGTTTTGAAATATCCCCACCTAATCATTTCACCATATATAACTTGAAATATTATGTTATAATTGAGGACAGACACCTAAAAATGCCTACGTGTTGATATAGAACTCAGTTTTAGGACGTTTCGATACCTACCTACCTACCTACCTGTTACGTGAAATTGCACATTGCGTTGCATATTACATACACACTCCCTATATCATTTATACACAAGTCAATCCCTCCCCTTTCCAGTATTCACGACTGGCTCTTTACGTTACACCATTTACAATGCATTTCTCACCGATACCAATACCTATATTAAAGTTTGCCATTATTATTATCAAACCTACATTTCAATATATAAATAAATATATAGTTTGCCATTATTCTTATAAAACCTACATTTCAATATATTCCATTATACACTTTTACAGACATTACAATTTACACCTCCCTTCCAGTTTCCTTACTATTACGCAGTTATGTATGGTTACTTTTTTACATTTTACAACACTTCCACACCCATCAAAGTTAGGTTTATATATCATTTTACCTACTGGGGGCCAAATCCCATCCCTCGGTTAGGCAACATACCCTTAGGTTTAGTTTCTTATATGTTGTTTACCTACTTGTTTTACTTCCTTGAAGGGGGTTACCCGGTTAGGCTAGGTTGGTTAGTTCTTCAAGGGTGGATACCGGGGGGGGGGGGGGTTACATTCCCTACTTGGTTACCTACTAGGTTAGGTTGGTTTAGGTTACATTCCTTAACTAGGTTAGGTTAGGCCCTTTAAGGGGGGGTACAGGGGGTGAAGCCCCCATGGTCAGCAATATTCCCTACTAGGTTAGGTTAGGTTAGGTTGGTTAGGTTACAATTCCTTACTAGGTTACGTTAGGCCTTTAAGGGGGGGTACGGGGGGGCGAAACCCACCTGGTCAGGCAATATTCCTACTAGGTTAGGTTAGTTAGGTTGTTAGGTTACATTCCTTACTAGGTTACGTTAGGCCTAGTATTTTCCTACTAGTTAGGTTAGGTTACGTTTCCTTACTAGGTTGGTTAGGCCTTTAAGGGGGGTAACGGGGGGGCGAAGCCCCCCTGGTCAGCAATGTTCCCTACTAGGTTAGGTAGGTTAGGTTGGTTAGGTTACATTCCTTACTAGTTTAGGTTAGGCCTTTAAGGGGGGGTTACGGGGGGGGCGAAGCCCCCCTGGTCATGCAAAATTCCCTACTAGGTTAGGTTAGGTTAGGTTGGTAGGTTACATTCCTTACTAGGTTAGGGTTAGGCCTTTAAGGGGGGGTACGGGGGGCGAAGCCCCCCTGGTCAGGCAATATTCCACTAGGTTAGGTTTGGGTTAGGTTACATTCCTTAACTAGGTTAGGTAGGCCTTTAAGGGGGGGGTACGGGGGGGCGAAGCCCACCTGTCTGGCAATATTCCCTACTAGGTTAGGTTGGTTAGGTTACATTCCTTACTAGGTTTCCGTTAGGCCTAGTATTTCCCTACTAGGTTAGGTTAGGTTACGTTCCTTACTAGGTTAGGTTAGGCCTTTAAGGGGGGGTGGGGTGCCCCGGGGGCGCGAAGCTGGTCCAGGCAATGTTCCCTACTAGGTTAGGTTAGGTTAGGTTGGTTAGGTTACATTCCTTACTAGGTTAGGTTAGGCCTTTAAGGGGGGGTAGGGGGCGGGGGGCGAAGCCCCCCTGGTCAGGCAATATTCCCTACTAGGTTAGGTTGGTTTAGGTTACATTCCTTACTAGGTTACGTTAGGCCTAATATTTCCCTACTATGGTTTAGGTTTAGGTTTAAGCGGTTCCTTACTATTTAGGTTAGGAGGCCTTTAAGGGGGTACTTTCGAAGGGCCCCCCTTGGGTCAGGCATGGGGGGGGTTCCCCTACTAGGTTAAGGTTGAGGTTAGGTTAATTCCCCCCTTACTATTAGTTTAGGCCTTTAAGGGGGGTACGGGGGGGCGAAGCCCCTGGTTTCCCCAGGCAGAATTTCCCTACTAGGTTTGGAGGGTTTAGGTTTAGGTTACATTCCTTACTATGGTTAGGTTAGGTTAGGTTGTTAGGTACCTTTCCTTAACTAGGTTACGGGGGGGTTGGCCCTTAAGGGGGTACGGGGGGGCGAAGCCCCCACCCCTGGTCAGGTAATGTTCTTCCCTACTAGGGTTAGGGTTGGTTATGGTTAGGTTGGTTAAGGTTACCATTCCTTACTAGGTTAGGTTAGGCTTTAAGGGGGTTAACAGGCAACCGGGGGGGCGAAGCCACCTTGTACAGGCAATTAGTCCCTCTAGGTTACCGTTAGGTAGGTTACCATTTCTTACTAGGTTACGTTAGGCCTTTAAGGGGGGTATTTTCCCTCTAGGGTCAGGGTTAGGTACCGTGGTCCTTACTAGGTTAAGTTTAGGCCATTAAGGGGGGGGTTCCCCTCGGCCCCCGGGTCAGGCCAATGTTCCTATAGTTAGGTTGTTAGGTTACATTCCTTACTAGGTTTAGGTTAGGGCCCTTTAAGGGAGGGTTACGTTGGGGGCGAAGCCCCCCTTTGGTCAGGCAATTATTCCCTACTTACCTTAGGTTAGGTTAGGTTTCGTTGGTTAGGTTAACTTCCTTACTAGGTTACGGTTAGCCTTAAGGGGGGGTAAATTTCCCTACTAGGGGGGGTTCAGTTGTTAACGTTCCCTTCTTTAGTTAGGTAGGCCTTTAAGGGGGGTAAAACACGGGGGGGCGAAGGCCCCCCTGGTCAGGCTATTTCCCTACTAGGTTTAGGTTTTAGGTTTACATTCCTTTACTAGGTTAGGTTTAGGCCCTTTAAGGGGGGGTACGGGGGGGTTTTCGAAGCCCCCCTGGGGGGGGGCTCAGGCAATAGATCCCTACTAGGTTAGGTTGGTTTAGGTTGGTTAGGTTACATTCCTTACTAGGTTACGTTAGGCCTATATTTTCCGCCTACTAGGTTAGGTTAGGTTTAGGCCTTTAAGGGGGGGCCCCCCGGGGTACGGGGGCGAAGCCCAAAAACCCTGGTCAGGCAATTTCCCTACTAGGGTTTAGGTTACTTCCTTACTTAGGTTTACTTCCCTTAACCCTAGGTTAGGTTAGGCCTTTAAGGGGGGGTAACGGGGGGGCAAGCCCCCCGGGTCAGGAAATATTCCCTACTAGGTTAGGTTAGGTTACATTTCCTTACTAGTTAGGTTTAGGCCTGGGGGGTATAACGGGGGGGCGAAGCCCCCCTCCCCCCCGGTCAGGCAATAATTCCCTACTAGGTTAGGTTAGGTTAGGTTGGGTTAGGTTAAACATTCCTTACAGGTTACGTTAGGCCTAGTATTTCCCTAACTAGGTTAGGGTTAGGTTAGGCCTTTAAGGGGGGGTAACGGGGGCGAAGCCCCCTGGTCAGGCAATATTCCCTACTAGTTAGGTTAGTCCTTACTAGGTTAAGTTTAGGCCTTTAAGGGGGGGTACTTGGGGCAAAGCCCCCCTGGTCAGGCAACATTGCCTACTAGGTTAAGTTCCCTACTAGGTAAGGTTTACATCCCCTGCTAGGTTAGGTTATGTTAGGTTGGTTTGGTTCTTTAAGGGGGGTTACAGCAGGCCCAACCCCACCCCTGGTCAGGCAACATCCCCTACAAGTTTAATTAGTTTTGTATATGCTAACTATGTTTAATTTGGTCTTTTGTATTTATTAAAAACAACTTTAGGCCCTATTACACATTTACCACCCAGGACTTAATCCCACCCCCTCCTGGGCCCGTTATATATGTATTTGTATTATTTCATATTTTGAACCCATCCCACATTTACATTTAGTTCCTTAACTACCCATTTACTTTTATTACCCTTAACATTGCCAACTTATCTTGTTAAGTGCTTGTTCATTTACCTCAGCCCCACCCTGCCTCAACCAATAGCATCAAGCATTTTTACTACTCCACCCCACCTCTCCTACCTGTTTTCTACGGTCTGGCCTCCTGCCACCTCCTAACGTAGAACTCCAACACTGTTGAATCTGCCGCCATGACATCCACTGCTGCATCTACTTCACGCTCGCCCCAGCCCCACCTCACCAGGAACTCTTTGCCAACTTCATGTAACAATTGTTACATGAGTTACAAAGATTTTTTCTGCCTTTTACTCAGTAATTATGATCGACTAATCGGTTTTTGCCAGGACCACGGCCTCCTGAGAAAGCAGGTCTTTTGCCCCCATTCAGTCACTCCAAGATACGGGAGGAGAATGTATAACTTCGTCGGGTACTTGGCTGTTGCTTATTTCAAGCTGCATTTTGAGGAACCCAAGACCCGCCTCCACGCATTCTTAAAAGCAGCTGCTGCTTTGTACCCTCCAACCCCTTTAAGGTAAGGTCCAAACATTATTCTTAATTATTATGTTTTAGGAAAGTGAGTGTTAGGCTTTTCGCCGAAAGTTGCGCCAAGGTATGTTACTATTCAGTGGGGTGCTGCTAAGACAACTCGTACCTTCCACCTTACCCCGCCCTCCCCCTGTGCGTTACCCCCCCCCCGCCGCCCTCCCCCCTTAGTGAACCATATGGCTCCGTGGTGTTTGGGGAATTTAAACATGGCGGCTGTGTTTACATCTCCTTCACCGTAACGAATACTTGGTACCTCCTTCCTGTAGGACCGTTCTTCGGTGACTTAGACTATGGCAATTGACATTTTCTATGTTATTTTAGTTGCTTTACAAGGGTTGTAAGGATATTTTTTTCGTTTGGTTGGAACTAAACTTTAATATACCTTTGAGTTTGGTGCGGCCTATTATGTAACTTTCAAAGGTCAATTACTGCTTAGTTACAGCCGGCCGAATGGATATTACTTTTAATCTTGTACAGTAACTCAAATAACATAGGAATCAGTCAATTGCCAATAGTCCTAAGCCACCGCGGATTGCTTCTGTAGAAATACCAATTATGCAAACCATGCCTCAGGATACTCCTAATCGCTTGGATGTGCGTTTGTACCTAGGTATGTTAAGAAAAATACAAATTTCTGTTTAATTTATTTATACCGTAAACAACTTTTGCATTTTAGATTTGTAAATAATCATTAGCCTATTTCTTAATTTTCCCTTTGAATGCCTATGATATTGGTTTTGTGTGCAAATAAATAATGAAGATAGGTAGTCGACTAACCTTACAATTCGGGGACCACAGTGGAAAAGCAAGATCTTTGTGGTGAAGAACAAAACAAGTGAAATTCAAGGTCATTAACCCCATTGATAGTTCTCATTCAGATTATGGCAAATGCATGGAATGTTTTCAAGCTAATGGGGTAAATGACTGAGCGGCAACATAGCGGCCACCGATCCCAGAATGCAGCCACCTTCCCATAAAAAGGGTAGATCTATATTACTATTCCGCAACGGCCTAGACTATGGCAGTTGCGGGTTTTCTATGCAGTTTTACCTCCTGAACAAGAATTTCAAGTCATATTTATTTGGACGACTGTAATTAACCCCCAGGGGCCAGTAATAAACACAGCGAAATACACTGGACGCCCCAGTCCCTAGTGGATGTCGTACTCGCAGTTACGTTCCTTGCAGTCCGTGCGGAACTATTCTTTAGATTTCCCCAATAAAGTACTTGAATTCGCTGCCTAGAGCATCAGTCAAGAGTTGTGGCCTAGCCAGGCAGCACACCGAGACCTCTATGCTAATCTCGAAGTACTAAGTGTTTTCTCCTGAATTACGAAATGACATAATTCAAGTGCTTTTTTGGAAATTGGGCGTTTTCCTAGAGAGGTGGCCGCTATGTCGCCGCTCGGTCATTTATCCTATCATGCAGTAACCTTAGGTTTGGATAGGTGAGGTTGGTAAGGTCATTTGCAAACTCAAAAGGTTGTCAGAAGCTTCCTATGCACTCAATAAAGCATAAAATTATAATTTCAATTCCAAAATGCTGTGATTTCAAATAAAATTTTACTCAATCTACATAAGGTCACATTTCTTTTCATTGAAATGTATACTACAGTTGATGGTTAATTTTTACTTTAACCCATATATAATTGATTTCTGTACTTGAAAATATGATTTTTTGTTTTACTGTGATCTTTGAACATTTCTGATGTACATTTCATTAACAATAACTAGTTTTAGAGATCCTGGACCACTTCCTCTAGGTAGCTATATATTTTACCCTGTTTCTCTTGACTCACTACCTAACCAAACCTATGCCACTGTAAATTAAAATGAATATGGTTTTGGTCTAATGTAACCTAACCTAGGCTGTTCGGTCTTTACTTGGCTATGGGGGTTTACCCCCCAGACTATACCCACATATCTACCTAGGGCACTGGGCTCATATTTACTTAGTGTGTGATATAACTTTAAATTTGCTCTTTAATCCCCCCCCCCCAAAAAAAAAAAAAAAAAAAAAAAACAAAAAAAAAAAAAAAAAAAAAAAAAAACAAAAACCCAAAAACCCAATTGTTCCCCTTGTAGTCTCTCATGATTGTAAGATATTCAAAAACTAGGCTTACTGATTTGTTGCTAAAATGAACACCAGAAACATTCAAAGCACACTGAAAATAATAATTAAATATCTCAACAGGAATAGTCTATGGAACAAGTGAAAAGTCAACACCAAAGGAATCATGACTAAGAACTGGAGTTTCTCTCTCTCTCTCTCTCTCTCTCTCTCTCTCTCTCTCTCTCTCTCTCTCTCTCTCTCGCTCTCTCTCTCCGTCTCTCTCTCTCTCTCGTCCTCTCCTGAGGCGGTCTCCAGTCTGCTCATCTCATCGGTCCTCTCTCCTCTGTAAGTCTCTCAGTGTCTCTCTCTCTCTCTCTATCTCTCTCTCTCTCTCTCTACTCTCTCTCCTCTTTCCAAGCTAATGAATTCCCAAATCCCACTTGATTGGTTAAACTTGGAACAAAATACTCACTGAGGTTTTAGCACTGTCAAATGTCACTGTCTGTGATAAAGAAGGCTTGTGCTTGAAGTGGTCTGTTGGCATAATACTAGTAGTATGTACGCTGTAATTAAGTCACTGAACTAAAGATTCAAGATTATTTATTCACTACCTGAACACAGATTTCTCTTTGGATGGTACATAACTCTTGGAAGTGGTCTGCAGTAGGTTTTTTTAATTTCTTGATTCTTTTCCATGTACCTTTGCTTCGCTGTCAGCTACCGCAAAAATAAATGAATCTAAATGAAACTCTGGGTTCTTTCTAGGCAAGATTCCAGGAGGGGAAGTGAGTTAAAATGCCTTTGTCTGCTCTGCTATTTTTCTGCTTTATTTGCTCTGCTCTTTCTCTTTTCCTCCCACTCCCAGTGATTTTTGTATACGCCAGCATTACCACGAGTAGACGATATGCAATTCTGATCAACTTGGTCAGTCTGAAGTGTCATGAATAAACAGATTACATGAAATTTCAAAAGAAAATTGTAACTATCAATAAATATTTTTGCAAACAAAACTTATAAACAAAATTGTACCAAGAAAATTTACCATGTGAATGTTTTCAGTTTAGCTTACTGAGGTACTCTGGAATGTTCTCCACTCAAAACTTGTTTCTCTATAGTGCTGTGGCCACCTCATGATCCTTGGACATTGCCTTGCAACATTGAATATATGCAAGTGGATTTTGCTTGGTCTGTATCATAAAACCTGTCTCCATATGGGTACAGATGGAATCTGTTTGGCGCTAAAATTACTATGTACATATGTATAGATGTATATAAGGCGGTCCCTGGATTATGACGGCTCCGGCTTACGACGTTCCGAGGTTACGACGCTTTTTCTTAAATATTCATTGAAAAATCCGCCCTGGGTTACGACGCTGACGCTTCCGACGCTCCGAGTTAACGACGCTTTTAAAAAACGCATACTATGATAAGAATCCTTTATAGTTTAGCACAATATATTAATAAAAATAAGTTTTTGGTTATATTACAACAAAAATTTTGAGGTTATGATGATTTTTGACACTTTTTATGTCGTATTTTTTAAATTTTTTTAGTGACGCCTCATATGCGGAACTAGTTTCCGAGCGAATGAATACACTAGCTTGGGATGCGCAGTTTATAACAGTCCAAAAGCACAAATAATGAAAAAATCATTGCTTGTTTCCAGTATACATAATTAACAAAACTAAGTTTCTGATTAGATTACAACGCAAATTCCAAGGTTACGACGGTTTTTTATGCTTTTTAACGATACCTCATACACAGAACTAGTTTTCTGCGGAGGGCGCATAAATTAATTTACGCTATTTAACTGTATGGTAACCATAGTCAAGGATAAGGAACGCTTTCTCAAACAGTATACATATCCTTTAATACAAAACAGCAAAATATAATTGAAACATTATTTCACTTAAAGAATCCATTTATACTCTACTTAGACTTGGATATAAAAACCATAGTTTCTCTCTCTCTCTCTCTCTCTCTCTCTCTCTCTCTCTCTCTCTTTGTATTTTCCGACGAAAATAATCACTAATTAGTGTATTTTGATGTTTATTTTCATGACTAAATACATTTTTATAATACAAAATTGATTTACTAATTTTCAAATATTAATTTTGATTAATACTGTATTAGTAAGTTTAATAAGTTGAAATGATATCACATAATAAAAATAATAATTCTCTCTCTCTCTCTCTCTCTCTCTCTCTCGTCTCTCTCTCCTCTCTCCCTCTCTCCTTCTCTACTACAAAGATGTATGTTTTTTTGTATGATAAATAAATGATTTACTATTTCAAATATTAATATTAATTTATACAGCAATAATATCAATTCATTAAAGAAAATACCATAGTGAATTAGTAAGATTTTAGCTTATATATTTAAAAAATTATGGAAGAATGAAGGAAATCCCAGTCTTCTTTCAGTAACCTTTTCTCGAACTCCAGGTACTAAAACTGTCAGATATATCAAGTTCTGTGACAGCCAGGAGGGGGAAGAGCTGCTGTGTTGCAATCAAGTGCTCATGAAATTCCCCCCACCCTCTCTCTCTCTCTCTCTCTCTCTCTCTCTCTCGCTCTCTCGTCTCTTCTCTCTCTCTCATTTACTGAGACTCGAGATTTTTTATGTACTTGTACTATTTGTTTTTAATACTTTCAAATAATAATAATAATAATAACTGTAATTACAAAATTCATATGTGATGGTATTTTAAAGAAATACAATACGCACTAATCTATCCATGTCACTTTTAATTAAGGTTAACTCTCTCTCTCTCTCTCTCTCTTTTTTGCCACACAAGATAATAATGTGTCATAGTGGTAACTCCCTCTCTTTCGCTGGAAGCGTTATAAGTATTTTTTGAGAGAACAGAGAGAGATAATCACTCTCTCTCTCTCTCTCTCTCTTTTACCGAGATGAAAGAATTTTTATGGTACTAGTATGTAAAATGTTTATTGATAATTTGTTAATTATAAAACTTTAATTACAAAATTCATAATGGTCGTATTTTAAAGAGATGAAAATGACCTTTCCATTTCACTTGTAAGGATAATTCCTCTTTCTTACTGAGATGAGAGAATTTTTATGGTAGATGCACGTGTTTATTATATTTTCAAATAATAATAATTATAATAATAGAAGTAGTAATAATACGATAACTAATTTCAAAAGAAAATTCTTCCCTTCGTCTTTTTCTGTATCAATTTCCCTACCTCATAACTCCAGTGACACTCGGAGCTGGGAAAGTAACAATGCCATACAATGGTCAACGAATTTAATGGTTTTATGTAATCCCTCTCTCTCTCTCTCTCTCTCGTCTCTCCTCTCTCTCTTCTCTCTTCTCTCTCTTGTATTTTAATGAAAATATACAATAATTTGTGAATACACAGTGTTGCACATGAAAAAAGTAAATTAGTGATAATTTTAGAGATACGGCCCTAAGAAAAATTGCAAATTAGTGAAATTTTCCCTGTGGGCATGTTTTCAACAACGTCGTTCCGGCTTACGACAATTTTCGGGTTCCGACGCGTCTTAAGAACGGAACCCCCGTCGTAACCCGGGGACTGCCTGTATATGTATATGTGTACTTATGTACAGTATATATAGTATATATATTATATACACATCCATCCATATAACCTTGGTAGCTCTTCATTTGCCCCTTGCAGATTGGTATCTGACTCTGCTAGCTCTTCTGGTATGGATGTCCAGAAATCCCCCTGACCCACTCTTCTGTTTGCAAATGTTTAGGTAGCTTCCAAAATGGAATGTGACTGCAGCCTAACTCAGGCACCAGAGAGCCCATAAGAGAAACCTCAATTCAATATTGTATTCTCAAGACTGGAGACATTAGCTTTAGCCTTTTTGCATCTTATCAGGCTCTCACAGAGCTTCCTCTTGTTGTCATTCATGAGTTTTTGGCAAATTCTGAACCTCTGCCAGTTTCTGACAAAAGATTTGAGTAACTCTTGGTCCCCTACCTCCAAGAAATTGTTAGTTGGGGGAGGCAGATGGGTTGTGCCCCATACCATCCCTGTGGCACTATCTTTGAGAACGTGACATCTTATACCAGTGTTGGGGTCTGTTTGGAGCACCAGCAGATGTAGCAAAGTGGCAGTGTCCAGGACACCCACAAGTCCTTGGCACATTCTTCTTAGGATCTGTGGTGGCTTACCAAGAGGTTGTGTAGTCTTTTAAGCTTGTCTCATACAAAAACAAAAAGCATCTCTCCTAAGGTACATATAAGTAATACGGCCCAGGTTGAATGATAAGCAACTGGTGCCTTCTCCTTTCTTTATCTGCAAGGTAGTATCATAGATGTTTGTATTGGCTGGTTTGTGATGCAAGTAGACTTAATAATCAGACATCCTATTTTAGAGCCTCAGCTTACGTATTAGGTGTGACTCCCTCAGCTCTCCCTTTGGAAAGGGGGCCCCCTAGTAATAAAGCTATTACATGAACCTATCAATTCAGGGTTGACTCAGATACTATCTACTCTCTGACCTGTGCTACCCTGTCTCTGTGGCAGCACAGTTTGTAGGAAAACTTCGGAGAAGCTCATGTGTCATCCATTTTGAGGAGAGTGATAGTGATGTGTGCAAACTAGTAGTTATTTAGGGATACAGACGTACTGCATTACGTTTGCCTCAGTTGTTCTGAGCCACGCATCAGTTCTTCTGTTATCCTATGTTCACCTGGTAACATCTTTTAAGCAGAAGACAACCCTCATCCCTCATACTCGGTTTTCCCCGCTACGTATTACCTCATATTCATCACCTTGTGACAATTATTCCTTTTTGTAATAGTGGGTCTTCCTCTTCCGCTACTACTTATCTAAAGTGAGATAACCTGGTAATAGAATAGCTCAGGCTTCTCGGTAATCACCTCTCAAGTGTTGTGCAGACGGCACCGACTTTTGTCACGCTTATGTGGTGACTTCATGTAAGAACCCTCTACCTTCACCTCCCAGTTGTCCGGTACTTACTTCGGGCATTCTGTGATGCCATTGCTGATGTTCTATGGTATGTTGCCTTCCCTGGCATTTTTTCACCTCACTGGCATAGTCCGTATATTGCCATTTTCTTCTGTCTGAGTTCCTCCATGTAGACTTTACAGGATTCTGCTGTGATTTGGTTTATTCTCCTTTAGTATTTACGCAGTGCTTATCTTGCATTGTTCTGTTTTCACTTCCTTTTGCTAAAGATGGATCTGTTGACCAGCACTCGAGTAAGAAGTTGACACTGATTATGGTAGGGTGCATCATATATCATGGAAGAAGAGCCAGTGGGAAATGGATGAACAGTGTTAAATAGTTCTGTACCTAACACAAACAGTGTACATATTTGTGCTGGCATGTTGCTGGCTTAATCTAAGCAACAGAGGCAATCTTGGAAGTTTATCCATTAAACAACAGAGGCAATCTTGGAAATTTATCCTTTAATGCTGGTTCTCAGATGCTACTACATCTATTTCCAGTTTTTGAAGCTGCTTAGAACTGGGTTCATTCAAAATAATGATAATTTTCATGGTAAAATTAATTATTTGGATACTTTACTGTTAAAAGTGGAAAACCACCCAGCCTCTTCACATCATAGTGGGTGGCTGGGAAGAATTCTGACGGGGAAGAATTCTGACGAACATAAAAATTCCAGCACCACCTGGTGGGAAATAAGTGATTACAGAGACAGTCCTAGCAGGTTTGCCAAGCATTATTTTAAAAAATTTTGTATGCTGGTTTCACCTAATGGCACGAAGATATAAGCTATCTTTAACAGTAGATAAGTGTTCAAAAAATAATTTTATCATGAAAATTATTGTTTTATCTTAAGTGAGCCTTTGTTTTCCTATTTTTAGAGTTTGATTAGGTCTAAGATCCTTTTTGTTGGGAATTAGCTGCATTAAGTAGAAAAAGAAAATCTTTACCAAATTTCACTTGTTGAAGTAATGTAGTACAAGTTACCATCATATTAAAGTCGTCGTAGATTTGTTTTTTCTGACTTTATTAAGCTTTGTGAACACTGCCTTTTTTCTCATATTCAGGGAAGAAGTGTGTTGAAGAAGCATTATACCAAAATACAGTACCACTGACAGTTTTCAACATTTTAAGGCAAATATTTTCTTATGCGAGACAAGGTTAGTGTCTGCAATATCCCCACCACAATGCTTACAACTTGAAGATAGGAACATCATAGATTTAGAACCTACCATTTTTTTTCCTTTACTTCCTGGAAGTCTTCAGCTTGTTAAAATAACATCAGCAATTGAGTGAATCTGATATTTGGATATTGAAGGAAAGAAATTTTGTTGTCCAACCCTATCATCCAATGAAAAAAAACTGTAACCCAGCAGAATAGTTGTCTTCCATTTAGTAAACTGGAAAGATATTAGAATCTAGACTCTTAAGAATTGATTTTTTTTATACTGCTGAAACCCAAAAATCTAAGGTCTGTAATGTGCAAATGCAGTCAATATATTAATTTATCTACTATATAATGTTTATAAGGAACAGCAAAAAACTCATACTGAGGATAAATTTATTGCACAATATCACTGAGAACTGCAGAACTTATTGGTCTTTGGTACAACTTGATTGACTAGCTCTGCTCTCTGTAATAAATGATTGCCACGGGACACAATGAAATAATTGTATCCATTATGAATTTATAAAAAATAAAGACTTTTGAAGATTCATAAAAATTTTATATTCATATGGATTTTCTAAATCAACAGATGTCAACTAATGATTCATGTTGAATTAATGTTTTGATTACAGCCATTTCTATCAACAATAAAAAAATGAAAGTGGTTATGTACTTATATTTGTAAAAAGATTAGCTTTCATGTTGGTTGCTCTCATGACATGAGCTTACACCTCAGAAACATAGGTTTTCTCAAAATCAATCCACTAGCATTTTTGGTAGTAGTTCCAGTGTACTAATTCAATAAAAAATTAATGTGGTATTCTAAGTAGAAGCCAAGACAGCTTGAACATTTTCTACAATGAAAGAAAAAGACTGAGCTTGATTTTTAGAAAATCTGTTACAATGACTGAGCTTAATATAATTAAAAACTCTATGTTACAAAGGATAAATGTCTTATGAATTAGTCATACACATGTTGTATTATTCTTTTGCATCTAAAAGTTCATGTACATACTGCTTTGTAAAATTTTAAAATATCATTACCTAGTAAATAATTTATATTAATAATTACTAAAAGGTGGGGCATATGTCAGGCAATTGCTGTCACAGTTTAGTATGTATGCTGCAACTACATAGTAATGTGAGAAAAACAGTAATAACTTGCAAGTAAGTGAAATATAAAAATCCCTGACACTTTCAAATAACATTACTTAAAGGAAAAACTCTATAGAAAACTACTTGAAACTGGTGATGTTTACCACTGAACAGGTGTCTTTGCCCCCAACAAAAATGGCTTTTAAAAAATTCATTTTCAGTCAATACAAATTATATAACCAATCTTGGACCTGAAGTTTATAATATGTGGTATACACTGCTTTATGTAAAAACTAAAACCAAGAAAGATGCTACCAAAAACTTCTAACTATGAGAGAATGGTGTGAAATTATTTTTAACTGCTATTCAATATATATAAAATTAAATAGACATAAACTGAAGATGGGAAAACCTGAAGTAAAAGATTGAGAAACCATTAGAGCTACAGTAAATTTATATTATTTCAACATGATTAATGAGCTCGTACCACCAACATAAAAACTAGATTATCAAGTTTAAAAAATAACAATATAAGTGGCATACATTATAGGATTATTTTTATTCCTTTGAACTATGACAAATAGCAAGTATAAAGTTAAACTATGCAAATACTAACCTTACTAGCAAAAGCTTATTTGGCAACAGCTGAGCTATTGATGTAATAAATTTGCCATCCCAGTCTAAAAATTTTCAGCCTTTTTATGTCTGTCATTACTGCAGTATTCTATACTCGAGATTTAAATTTCCAAACATCAGTTAACAGAAAAAAAATTACTCATACTGTATCGTCCTCTGGTTTTAAAGCCTATATTTTATCATTTATAACACTGATGTGATAGTATCTATATAACAACCTAGCAAATTAGGCTGAGAGATGTATTCCTTAGGTAGCAAGTAAAGGCAGATTACGACATACTATATATCCATTTAGAGCTTTGAAAAACCATACGGGACACAAACAATACCTCTTAACATACAGTGTATGATTCTCTAAAATGAAAGGTATTTAAACTTTTTTTTTTACCAAACCTTTTAATTAAAAAAGTTTTGTACTGATGAATCTGTCATCCAGTTTCTCAGGTATCAATATTAAATGGCATCCTGAAGCCAACATACTCTTGATAATTTCCTTCTAAAAGAAAGGGTTATTATTATTATAAATAAAATAGTTTATCAAACAATTAAATTGATTTAGCTCTCACCGGGTAGCTCAAGGGATTTGGTCTATTAGTAATGAATTTAGATTGTACTTACTAAATTACAACTTTTAAAAGTTTTTATACTATGGTTCAGTGAAATTGACTGAGATTTTTACCAAATTTCTATGATTGTTTAATCTGGGTTTTCTTTACATGCAAAATACAGAAATCTTATCATCAGCATTATTCATAATGTATCAGTACTGGGTAAAATCATAATGAGCTGCTGAAATATGTTGAATATATTACAGACTGCAGAAATGTATAAGCATGATCTCATATATTGAAGATAATTTTGTTGCTACTTTTTGAAAATCTTATGTAACTTGAGAAAAAAGGAAATGTCCCATTCATAATTATCAGTAGTGTTGTACATAAAATGGCTATTTTGCCAGAGCCTTGAAAGCAGGGTCATTGTATTCCCCATTGCTTTTATAATTCATTGTAGGCCCTGACTTGACTGCTCTCTTGCTGCCTTTCTGCATGTAAGATACCAACATGATTGTAGGAACTCTATGTGGTATGAAGGTTAGTTCTGAAACGATTTTAAACCACATCCAAGCCCTGAGTCCAAGATTGCATTTTTCTTAGCAACTTTGTTGCCTTCACCCATATCAAACTTTTCATTGTAGACTCCTAACCATCTTTAATATTTTGTTTTCTTTCTAAAGCCCGGTCCACACTGTCGAACTTTGCCCAACAGACTTTGTTCAATGTGACGTCAAAAGCAGAGAAACTGTGGATAAGGTTCTGACTTTTCCCGCTTCTGACATCACATTGGACAAAGTCTGTCGAGCAAAGTTCGACCGTGTGGACGGGGCTTAAACATTATTTCTCCTTTGTCTTGCAGATCCTATGTATAATTATAATTTATCTTTTCCCAATCTTTATTTATAGTTTATTTATGTATTTCATATTTAATGATGACTAAACACAGTCTTACATCCAAATAACTGTCATGGTCATTGCCAAGTTGATCTTAAAAATTACTTTGCTAATAAGTAATTTCAAAGTTACTTGAACAACCAGTCTCAGCAATTTGTTAGGCTGTGTTTTTCATTTTTTCCTCAGAATTTGCCTATTGCAAAATAAAAATGATTTTGAGTGATGAGACTAAACTCAAAAGTTTTTTTTACAATAAATAATATGGATTAATCAAATAATTTAGTTTTTATTATATTAATCAATGTTCACTATTTACTTGTGGACCAGCCACAGACATTTAATTTTTTGTAAAGTAATTCTAATCTATTCCAATTTTGAAATTTAGGGAAGAGCTTCAAGCTCTTTCCATTCCTTGGTCAGGCTATGCTATCCAACAGTCCTACGCAAACAGTACTTGAAAATAATTTTATGCCCATCAGCCATACCATTACAAACAAAAGGCTGGTGCTTTCAAATTAATTCTGGAAATACAATGTTGGTGATCCTCACATTATATTGCCAGAGAAATAGAATAAACAAGAAAGAAAAATTGTATATCCTACCTTTGGTTCATAACAGGAACATGCACTACATTGCTATCTAATGATATGCCAAGAAAGGAGGTCTGAGCATAATATAAGTTCCTTGTTGTAATATCAGTAATTCAGAAATAGAAGTACAAAACTGCACAATAAAAAGTTGAAACCAAGAAAGTTCTATAAGTATATAGAATTAGGCATTCAAGTTGCATGTTCTTTTAAGCTCACAATATCTGTTTTAAAGTCTGATTGATTTTTCCTTTTATATGGTGCTATTTTGTGCTTCAGGAGTTACAAAACAACGGCCTAAATTCTTAAATGTCCATAGAGTATAGATGGTACATACATTAGAATGATTATCTTCAAATATTCCCTACTTGACATGGGGGTACCTTGTACGTACTATTCACAAGTGATTTGTTAAATAGTGAACAAATGGTCCTCCATCTCTATGCAATATTAACACCATCCTTTCAAGTGTTTGCTGTTACTTGAACTACTACCAGTGCTTGGTTAAAATTATAAAGTAAAATATAGCAGATTGTAAGGCATGACCTTGGTATATATAAAGCATGAAATTAAATGTGACAACAAAAACCACTTTCAGATACTGATATCATTTAAGACACTTCAAAGTTTTGAAAAAGGTTATATAGAAGCTAGCTGCATGCACTGTACAACACTGTAACATTACTGTGTTCTTAGTCACTCAGTATTTTAGTAAAAACATTGAGGCAGTTTCTTGTACCCAGTGATTTCAGGTAATCTAAAGGTCTATTTTTGCACTAATTAAACTAAGATAATTGGCAACTATAGCACTAGCTCAGTATTTTCCAGCTCTGAAATTATCACCTGTGCATGTAAAATATCATTCTTAATCTAGACTACTGTGATGAAATAGTAATTCAGCAATTAATGTTAATTAAACAGTCACAATGAATCCATGAAAATGACACTAGCCTGGGTTTTGTCATTCAATTTGCTTACAAATAGTCAGGTGCATCTGACATGCAACAGTGCCCCCACATATGTAATTATGCTCTTGTATCAAAGACATTGCTGTAGAATAGAATGGCATAAATTCCAATGTTTGATTACTTTCTTTATACAGACTTGTTGTTGTACCAAGTATGATATATGCTATGGTAAGAATAATTTCATTTTGAAGTAAAACCAGTTGGCTGATTAATTTTCCAATGTTTTTGGGCACCTCCTTATTTAATAACTTTAAAATATTACCTTTTATAGAAAAATATAATGCCCTTACTAAATTTTGGTTGAACATAAATGTCAAAGTTCACCTTTACAATGGTGATGATCACTTTGAAAAAAAAATTGTTGGATCTTCAAATCATTCTCTTAAACTTACTTTACTAGACATGAACATTTGAATACTTTGTGTAATTGCTGCAACTTAAAAAGCCTTATGCTATGCTTTACTTGAAAATTGGGTTATTTCTGTTAAAAAATCTACTTAGAAATCATAATTGATTGCAATACTTCATTTACAATATAGTATACAGTTATATAAGAATTTTTTAAAAGATGAGACACAGATTCATGCAAGCATGACAGAGTGATGACAAAGCACTAAATAAAAATAAATATGTATATATGTATATATATTGGGCATTAAAGTCTTCAATAATGTGCTGCTAAGTTGACTTTACAAAGGCGATTTAAGTATTTGGGCCGTAAAAAGAAAAAAGTTAGGCAGAGCTTTTAACAGTATATAAATCAGTCATTAACCTATTAAATTACAATATGATTATAACATGTAGAAAGATCACATTGCAATGCAAAGATACTGAAAGCTATCTGAGACATTGCTGCAACAGTACAAAATGAAATGACAGGTACATTACCATAATAAAAAGTCATGAGAATGGTCACTGTAATCACATCAAACTTCATTCATTCTTCATTACATAAAAACAATACTGATAAATATATTTCTCTTTAAACATAATGGTCACAGTCTTGAAGCACTGATTTACACAACTCTTTACTATGAGTTTAATGTTATCACATTCATTATTGTTGAGAGGTATTTAATTGTAAGGTAATATACATTGTTCCTCTGATATCGTTGTCATAAAAATGCTTTTGTTATTAACAAGGTTTTTCATAAACACCCAATGCAGTATATGTTCTTTGAGCATTATCAAGTTGACTGGTTGGGGCATCGCTTACGTTGGTTAGGTACTTCTAACAGTTTGGAAAATCCAAAGCAACAAGATATAAAGAAAGGCATACAATTTTTCCATCCATTTCTATGAAAACAATTAACACTTAAGCAAATTCTGTTGAAGGCCAAGTTTTTAAGTATTCAAGTAGCAACTGACATTGCTATATACACTATATGTATTACAGTGTTACTTATTCCTCAATTCAGCTGTTGATGCAAATGTATTATCCATTCTGTATATCAAATATTTATTTATTTCATATTCCAAAATATCAGCAATAAGTAGCAGTTAATGTTGATTATAAGTTCATGGAAGTTAAATACTAATTGATTAAAAAAAACTTACTTGTCTGTATTTTACTTTCCAAAACTTTCAAGCCCACAACTCACCTGAGTCAGAATAATTTACTTTATTGGATGTTCCTGGCTTTTATTCTCCCCCTCCCCCACTTTTTTTTGTGTTAAACAAACGGCTAAAAGTGAATTACAGTATTCTGAAAGCAACTGCTTTACATACTTTTGAAAAAAAAATTTTTTGCATTTAATTAGTTTTTGAGAGGTAATAAAGAAGAAACAAATCTTTATTAAAGAAGGAACAAATCTTTATCGGAAAGTACTAGTAAACTCTCAAATTGCCTTTGATTTTACAACAGCTTTATATTTGCCAATACGCATTCTCTTGTGATCACCAATGATTATGGGGTAAACCTTAAATAACAGAATGCTTCACTTCACTAATTATTAAGTGAAGAGAAACAATTATAGTTGTTTAGTTTATTAAAACCCCTCAAATTTTTAGTATTATGGACTTGCATGTTTTATTGCTCTTTGTATTCTGATGCAGCAATAACTTTCTTATGAACAATTATAATTACTGAAAATATAGTCTTAAGTTTTTAGTGTCAAACGTACAATACTCTTATTTTTGTTCTTTATTGCTCTGGAAACTATGATGCCAAACTTAACATTGCAAATAAACAATACTTTGTTACAGAAATTTAGAATTCATGGTGCAGTCAGCAGTAAATAAGAAAATCTACTGTTCCATAAAACTTAAAAATATATGTATATATGTAGTATATGGAAATGGAAACCTTGGTACAGACATTACATATGGTTACAAAAATAGTCACTGAATATGATGGACTGTAATAAGAAAATAACCCAGATATACAGATATACAATGAAAATTATTAGTCAAAAGACTTGTTTAAAAGAGAAAATAAAAGCAGATAGAAGAATGGGTTTTTTCAGGAACCAACTGTCCTATCCTAAGTTAAAAAGAGTTAAGCATCTTAAACATATGATAAAGGTACCCTATACTTCACAACTGATGCTAGAGCTACATCTACTTTTAACTTGTATGATTTTTTTTTAATTCATTCCATAAGTCTGCTCCTATATCTAACGTATCATTACATAACTAATAATATACAGTAATAACTACAAGGTACGTACAGGTACAATAACAAAAATGTAAATTGAATTTATTTGTAAATGTGTCATTACTATCTTAATACTGTATAATGTAATTCATAACCTTTAAAGAACTGTACAACGTTTTACTGAGTGAAAAGCGCACCAACAGATGCAGAGGAAAAATAGGAAATCAAATACTAAATTAATTTTACTCCTAGGGTAGTTACAGTGTTATCACCAAATACAGATAGATCCTAGGGTAATTACAGTGATATCACTAAATGTAGATAGATCCTATGGTAGTTACAGTGGTATCACCAAATACAGATACGTATATCCTAGTGTTGTTACAGTGATATCACCAAATGTAGACACAATGCACAGCAAATAACTGTATTCTTCAGTGTTTCAATACATGATGACCATCTGGTATTTTATCACTGTCTTGACTTCATAAATTAGATTTCTGTTAATGATCATAAGTTGTTAAACATCTTGCAAGTTCCTAAATGGTTCTAAACTTACCACTGGGCACAAGCAGAATCCATCCTGGCATGTTTCTTTCTTTTTCTGTGAGGATTCACTAACAATTCAATGTGTAGTTGCATATTAAACATTCTAATACAGTCAGCACCAACAGTTCAACTTCACTGCTTCTCAAATAATGCAGTAAAGATCTATTCTTTATATGCAAGGGTGAGCGACTTGTTGAGATAAGGGATACAACTGCGGCTACATGCATCATATCATACAGTGTCATCTGGAAAAAAAAAACATAAATATGTTAAACATATTGTATTATGAATGTCTAGAGTAATTATCAAGATTAGGGAAACATAATCCAAAATTCTAAAGCTTGTGGTAATAATGATTCATCAAAACTACAAAATCTTTTAAAGGTAAATCCCTCACCCACCTTCCAAATAAAAGGAAAAATGCTTGTATAATGGTATCAACTAATAGTATCCAGTTCTGTATCTACATACGTATATAGTACTATGTTCAAAATTAGGGCTGCTTTGTCACCATACTCTTTCCATTACAATACATATTTAGATTCACTGTACTTGTAATAAATCGTTGCAGTTCACGTAACTAAAAAAAATCAAAGTGCATAAAAAATGAAGATTATCAAAAGAAATTAAGAGAAAAAAAATTGGGGGGGGGGGGGGGGGGCACATTAGAAACTTATGAATCTCTGTATGCCCATTCCAGTCTAGGTGACTGGTTGATGCTGATTTGGTACACAGTTAATCATTTGTTAAAGATAAATATTTTGTTCATGCAAGAGCAGAACTCTGGTTTATTGATACATGAAAAGAATATTCATGAACATGAATATCTTGTTTATACATGAACAGAACTGCCACTGTTGTGGAAATGCATGACTTGAGCATCATTAAATGTTGCTACTAAGCTCTGCTCATAACTATTAATATGGACAGTTTGCATTTTATATTTTACCACTTATCTTCCCAATAGCCACTTACCATTAATGTTGATAGCAATCATTCTATTTAACATCAGTGGCTGTTAAAAGTGAAAGATGATTATGCAAGGTAGGAGCTTATATGAAAGCTAAAACCCAACTTGTCTTTATTGTGAGTTCTTGCCCAAAAAGATTTTTGGCTTCAGTTCTGATTATTTTGGTCTCAAATTACAGTAGTCTGTTGTTTATCTATTTTCACCCTATCTGGAACTGGACATTATCTGGAGGATCCCCAGCACCACACTATTTGTAAAATGTACATACATACACTTCATAATTTAAAAATGCCTTTGGGATGATTGATGATGTTGTACAGGCAGAAAGATGCATTGGTAACAATGCTTAGATTCAAAAGCATACTATGAAAGGGTTATTATTTGGGAGGTAGGCCAGAGAAAGAGTTGGGGGGAGGCTTTGTCATCTTGAGAGCTTTGGTAACTTCTATTGACTTAAAAGCGCTTTATCATTTTAACACATCATCACATATCCCTTTGTTTATTGCTTTTAACTGACTGAGACAGATACATAATCAGCACAGTAGAAATTGCATGGGTGAGTGAGGAATTGCATCTTTTGTAAATTTTTCATGATGGTATTGGTGAAAATGCATATGTAATCAGAATTCATTATTGTTTTGAATCATATCTACATTGCAGACAAAATTGGTCTATTCAGTCACTCCTAGTCTACTAAAACCTTGGCTGATGAGATGGAAAAGAATTGACGCAGCCAAAAGTTTGAGAAGGAAGGCACGTCTGCTGCATTATATGTAAATGCATGTAATGTTAGACATCATTGCATATCAGTCTCATTTGGACATGCAAGGCAATCATGTGCCCTACATGGGATAATGGATGGGCTATTAGTGATTTGGTATCATTCAGTGAAGGCTCCATTCACCTCCAAGAGGTTGTTCATCATGTAACACAGGACCATGGGATTACTAGACATAAGGTAAAAGCTTTGCTTCTCATTGACAATTTGCATCCTACCACAACCCGGTTGGTGGCAAAGATTGTAATAGGGTCATAATGTTGCGTAATACATCTGCACTCATTCAACTGATGAACCAAGATGTTTCAGTTGCAACAAAATGGCTATACTGGAGAAAGTTAGGTGAGGATGGTGCTCCAGGACAATGAGGAGGAGGAGCAAGGCTTGGATACACATGTCTGGAATAGATTGGAGAATCTGCGAAAGTGTTTGCTGAAATGTGCCATCGGATAACACCACAGATGCTTGGGAGGATGTTACCTTACACATATTGGAGCAAGCTTGGAAAAGTTTCCTGAAAGGGGAAGAAGGTTCGATCGACTTCCCAAGGTGTCACCGTTGATGGCTTTCATGCCTAACTCACTAAAGGAGGTGACAGTGTTCCCAAGGATGGTGCACGAGTGGTTGGATGACAATGGTGGTGATCCTAGTTTCCAGCTGTTGTCTGACATTGAGATATCTGCTGCAGTTGTTGCTGGTGAGAGGGAGGAGGAAACCTCCTGACGATGATGACAACAACAAAGATGATTCTGCATCACAACTAGCCCCTTCATTAAAGTATGTGGATGGTATTTGATATGTTTGAGGTGATGGAAAATCCCAACATCAACCATAATGCCTTTCCCTTGGAGTGCGTTGAAGGCTTGAAGGCATTCAAGAAATGTGGCGGACAGTGATGGCAAAGCAGAATTTTCATTCTTATCGTCAGAGTACCCTTGATAGCTCCTTAAGGCCCCTAACTCCCTTGCACCCAGCCTATCACCACTGAGTTCTTCAGTAACTTTGTTGTTTAGCTCAGAAACCCAGGCAACACTTCAGGAACCTTTGACATGCCAGGTTTTTCCACTCAGGAATCCTAAATATGTCTGCCATTTCATGAAGACCAGGACCCTTTAGGCACTTAAATGCTTGTTCAGTCCAGTCTGCCACTTCATGACCTCAACAAGGTAGTACAGAATCTTGGTGTTACACTGGTGTTGGGGGGGTTAGTAGGAAAACTTGTAAACCTCTTCACAAGTTTCTAGAAGTCAACCGTCTTATGCAGTTTTGGCACCACACACATTTACTCAAGAGACAAAAAAATAAAAAAACAAGGAAAAAAAAACAAGTGTCAGGTGTTTGGTGGTAGTGCACAGTACATAACGTTTTGTGTGGTAAGTGAGAAAAAGCTTTGCTTTTTTTTGTAGATATTGGGTAAAAAGGTGCAAATCATGTTTATCAAAACTACAGTACAGTAATGTATTGTACCACACCTACCATATTGTGTTATGCATAAGCATGTACATAGTGTATGACTATCTTGTTAGGACAAAGGGAAAAAAGTTACTGTAGAAACTTATGGTGTGACATACAGTTTTTCGTTTAAAGTTGGCACTTTTGGCTGAAAGCATAATTTAATGCATACAGTTATGCTTTGTTGACAAGGTGAGGAGGTAAGGATATGAAGTTGCCATTTAACATCTGTAGTGTTTTTCATCTTATCACATACATCCATTTCATTCATGTACATAATATAAATTTCATGTGCCTGAACATTTTCTCAAGTGCTCAAAGAGATCACTTCCCACTTCTATTTTAGAATTTCTCCAATTATGTACTGTCTTGTCCTCTTTCTCTACATGCTTTTTTTTTAAGGATAATGTATTTTTTTTCCTCTCTCTCTCGCACCCCCCCTTCCTCACCCTCTCGCTCTCTCTCTTCTCTCGTCACGCTCGCCATCGTCTCTCTCTCTCTCCATCCATCTCTCTCTCTCTCTCTCTCCTCTCTTTTCTCTCTGGTGATCATCTGCTCTCTCTCTCTCTCTCTCTCTCTGGTGATCATCTGATATCTTGCTCTTGGATAAGTAGCACTTTGGATATCCCCTTAACTCATGTGATCAAGAAACTGATTCTAAACACATTCTGCACCAGGTGAATAAGGAAAGGAGGAAACCCTAGTACTACTAACTATGACATGGAAGCATGAAGGGTGTGGTATGTGTGGCATTGGGTAGTTTTCTCTACCTTTGCTGAACATTCAGAAAAGGATGGTATTGGTCAAGACATTGATTCTACTTGATGTAGGCCCTGTCTGAGTGAGAAAAGGAAGCAAAGACATTGATTCTGCTTGATGTAGGCCCTGTCTGAGTGAGAAAAGGAAGCAAAGACATTGATTCTGCTTGATGTAGGCCCTGTCTGCGCGAGAAAAGAAAGAAAACAGTAATGCAACCCATGACCCTGAATTCCCTCTGGGAAGACATCTGGAAGGATGTGAAGAGTGTAGCAGCATGTGAGGGAATGGCTGAATTTTGTAATGCAATGCCCTCTTTTGTCAAATGATCAGAAGCAGATAATAGTGACAGGTAAAGTACACACTATTCGGCAAGTTTTGTAGCTTTTGGGGGGAGAGCACTAAAGCTGCAACAGCTACCTGGAAGATAAGATGACAACATTAACAGAAGAGATCTCTTAACCACTGGACAGCCATTACAAATTGGTGCCTGGTGGTTCACTTTATGAGTGATTTTGTGGAACTCTAAGACCTGGGTCACCAGGTTTCTTCATGCTAAGGGTTTACTTAAACCCACTGTCAGATAACATCAACACCTGAGGTAGATCACTCACGCTCAATTGTCGGTGCTCATTTGTCTTGAGCTCAAAGGTTGGTGCATTGAGCATGCTATATGTTTTTTTTTAATAAGTGTAAATAATATTTTTATGTTTCTTTTCACTGTTATGGATGGTCAGTATGTTAATAGAAAGCATTTCCTTATGTTACACTGAGCACAGTATCAGCATGATTAAGCCAATATCTGAGATATGTTAGCCTAGACTAAAAGGGTTACTATTCCAATGCACTTTTCCCGTGTGGAGCACATAGTTTCTCTGCATAATCCTTCCAGCTCCATTTCTATTGCTTTTTCCATCTGCCTTTTTCCTAACAGAGTGTTAAACTTGTTCGACATCCCATGTAAGCACAAATGTTTAAACACAGAGAGAGAGAGAGAGAGAGAGAGAGAGAGAGAGAGAGAGAGAGAGAGAGAGAGAGAGAGAGAGAGAGAGAGGCACAACTGGAAAAGGGCATATAGTATGTACTGGACTATGTCCAACCCCCCTATCCATCTGTAGCTTAATGAAAGCATTGGTTTAATCTCTCATTTTACTTGCCAAGGACTATGTCCAACCCCCTATCCTTTTGTAGCTTAATAAAAGACATTGGTTTGATCTCACATTTTACTTGCCAACCCTTTGTTAACAAACTAGGAGTTAGCACAACAGGAGTAACAAGTTAACAACTATACGAGGTGTGATCATAAAGTATCGGGACTGGTGCTATAGTAAAGGAGTTAAAATATGCGGAATGAGGCCACTTGGCACAGATTGGCCTTGACCCCAACTGTGCATACACACTTGAGTTTTTAGCGTCTTGGCTCACTTCCACTCTACAGCTGCGCTTGGAAGGAACATGTGTAAGACCTACACAACGGTGCAAAAAGTGTATGGAAAGGAGTGTATGAGTCGCACATGAGTGTATGAGTGGTTCAGATGTTTTCAAGATGGCTGACAAAATGTTAACAGCGAAAAACATTCTGAGAGGCCCGCAACCAGCAGAATTGAGAAAAATGTCATTGACTTTGACTACAAGGAAATTGTTCATCATGAGTATGCTCCACTCCTGGTCAGACAGTAAACAAGGAGTACCACTGTGACCTCTTGTGACTTTTGCAGGATGCTATTCATCAGAAAAGGCCAGAACTGCATGCGTCTGGTGAGTGGCAATTACCAATTACACCATGACACACCTACCCATTCAGCACACCTTGTGCAGCAGTGTTTGGCCAAGCACAACATCCCTTAGGTCTGACAGCCACTGTATTCCCCAGATCTCTCCCCCTTTGACTTTTTCATCTTTCCAATAATCAAATCCCACTTGAAATGAAGAAGATTACAGGACGTAGAGGATATCCAAGGGAATGCAATGAGGCAGCTGCTGATTATCCCAGAAAACAAGTTCCAGGAATGCTTCCATAAAAAGAAACAGTGCTGGATAGTGTGTGACTTCCGAAGGGGACTATGTACTTTGTAGGAAATTAAATTCTAAAATGACTGCACTTCAGCAAGCACAACATCTTATATTGACAAAAGCTGTCAATATAATATGCACAAAAAAGCTGTCAATATAATATGCACAAAATGCATATCTTCGAGGGGCATATCTTTGAGGGATTCTCTTATTATTAAACAGTTTAACCAGACAGCTAAGCTGAATACCTGAAGTCTCTAAGGGCAGACAAGAAAATGGTTTACCATATGGTAGACTATGCCCATGCACTATTCTTCCTGTGTTGGCATGCCACCTTGGTGGCTGCGAGTTGGATTCTCGGGCATTCCATTGAGGAGTGAGAGATGTGTATTTCTGGTGATAAAAGTTCACTCTTGATGTGGTTTGGAAGTCATGTAAAGCCGTTGGTCCCATTGCTGAATAACCACTGGTTCCATGCAACATAAAAACACCATACAAACAAACAAACTATTCTTCTTGTTTACCCTGTGTACATGTCTTTATTTATATTCTATGTTTAAAATTATCTGTGCATAATAGTCCAACTATAATTTACCCATAAATTGTATACCAGATCACTTTGTTTGTTTGTTTTGTTTGTTTGTATGGTGTTTTTACATTGCATGGAACCAGAGGTTATTCAGCAACGGGACCAACGGCTTTATGTGACTTCTGAACCACGTCAAGAGTGAACTTCAATCACCAGAAATACACATCTCTCACTCCTCAATGGAATGGCTGGGAATCGAACCCGCGACCACCGAGGTGAGAAGCAAACACCAAACCAACCACACCACTGAGACGCTCCCAGATCACTTTGCTTAATATAATGCTTAATTCTTTATATTTGTGCCTAGTGTGCTTGTAAAGACTTTACTGTTTATCCTTGGGGTTATATCTTCATTCATATACATAAATCTTTAAAATTAACTGATCATCAGTGCATAGTAATTCAGTGTAAGTTACTAATAATTTCATTACAGGTCACTTTGCCTAATGCTTAATTCTTTATATTTTGTGGGCTATACTGACTTTGGTATATGCTTGTACAGACTAGGACTATCTGGACAAAGTTATAGGCCAGGGTTTAAAGTAGGCTAGCCTAAGTCATGGGGTGGTCATAAGTTCATATTGTCCATGTACATAATCCTTTCTATTTACTTTTAGGGTTATTATCACCTGTTACCGAGTATGTGTAATATAGTATATTTGTATTTAATCCTTTCTATTTACTTTTAGGGTTATTATTACCTGTTACCAAGTATGTGTAATATAGTATATTTTCTGATCACTGGTGCATCAAAACGGTAGAGTACCAATATTTCAGTTCTGGAAGGCTGTCACAACTGTCACTTTGCTTACCATTGTAGTAAATGGAAGAAGATTTTTAAGCATTACATAGTTATTTCTTTGTATTTTATAGTTTGTATAAACTACACTATATACTGGCTATGTTCGTTAGGATTTGACATAAAATAGCCCAAGTTGGTGTTGATCATTTACATACATCATCTGACTTCTTACAATAAAGGATAGCCCTTTGTTTCTATAATCATATATTAGGAAGCATTCATCTCAGCCCTGTACTGCCCAAATGTCAAGGCATTATCAGTTAAGGAATAATCATGGAAAACTTATACAGACCTCATAATTCAACCTGCCTTGCTCCAGATTTTAGTCAAGATTAGCAT
Organism: Macrobrachium nipponense; assembly: GCF_015104395.2. Classification (NCBI taxonomy): domain Eukaryota; kingdom Metazoa; phylum Arthropoda; class Malacostraca; order Decapoda; family Palaemonidae; genus Macrobrachium; species Macrobrachium nipponense. Next base: position 23,639,632 of record NC_061088.1, on the reverse strand, counting down.
TGGGGTACTGATCACAGAAGCACTCTTCCTCCCTGAATTGCAACAAAGCTACTTTGTCTTGCTCAAACAGGACAAGCTATCAAGTCATAGGTCTCTTGAAGTATATCTCCAATGTTTCTACAATGGGGTAGCTGTATATCACATGGCTCTGAATTTATGGGGTGGTGATGTTTTCAATGCTGGGATTGAATATATAAGGGAAATGTCTTCCTGAAAAAATATCTAGCAGTTCCTATCATCTGTTTTCTTGCCTCTTGCTGCTTGGATGACATTATATGTCAGATTAGATGGCTAGTATTCATTACTAAGGGATCAGTGACCTTGTGGATGCCTTGAAGTACCTTTACCTTTGGGATGGTCTATAAATTCAAGTCTCTCTTATTCTGTCTCTCTAGTATGCATTTTTCAATAAAAATGTCTGAAACCTTGGGACTAGTGTGGACAGAAAATTCACTCCTGTGGCCCCATCAAGAGGTCTTAAGGTTACATTCCTATTATCAATGATGATAGACTACACCTTCAATTCTTATTCATGAGACTTCAGTATCCCTAGTCTCAGTCCCAAAGAACATTATACTCTCCAATTTATGGTCTATTCCTCTGTTCAAAAGGACTTTGTACTTAAGTTCACAAATTTTGTACTTGTAGTATTTCGGACCTATTCAAATACTATTTAGGCATACTTAAAAAAATCTATCACACCTCAATTTGTTTTCTCATAGTCCTACCCAATGCCTCCTCATCCCTCTTCACTTATGGACAACTAACCTACATTGTACATAATGAACTTCCAAGGTTGGTATCTAGAACTACCTGAACTGATAAGACAATATTTATTAATTTTTTGGGAAGGAGGAGGTTAGCCAACCTTAAGGTTAGACCTTCCATCCTAACAAGGTCTAATTTCTAGCCCAACCTACGAGTAACCATGTCATCAAGTTTTAAATACGTGTCAGATTTAGATACCTGATCTCTAATGACATAATCCCAATTTGAAAACTCTCTCCAGCCAGCTAGAAAACCAAGTAGTAATTAAGTTGGGCAAAATTTTATCTATTTAAACATGGTAATTTTCTAAAATAAATTTTGTTTCATATTCATCATTGCTTACTTCTACCTTCATGTCAATGACCCTCTTTCCCTCTCCAACTAGGTGAACAGGCATCTACATATTATATAACAAGGTGCCTTACTGAATGGAGTCATTAAGAGTTGCAGGGTCTGGGGTCTTACTCCTTTTAAGAGCATCTTAAACCTTTTTATAATAATTTTAACATTATTTTTATTACATATTAAATAATGTATCCCATTAGCTGCTTCAAGCTGAACTATTATGATAATGCAAGATAAAGATTTATGGAACAAAATGTCTGTAAATATATTTTTATATAAGTAATCTCATAACTAAGGGGGAAGTTTCATCATCTGTTCTTTGAAAAGTAACAGAAAATATATTTTTATATAGGTGATCTCATAATTAAGGGGGAAGTTTCACTATCTGTTCATTGAAAGGTAAAGTGCAGTTTAGTAAAACCAGGGTTGTTGTCTGTTTGTGTTTCACAGACAATCCTAATACAATTATGTAGCTTACACTTGAAGATACCTAAGGGCACATTTGACAATTACGTATTCTTTCAGGCAACATTTTTCCTGTTTCCAGCAAAATACTTTGCAAAAAAAAAAAAAATGCTAAAGTGCTTATTTTAATGGTATCAGGGGAGGTGATTTTTTTTGGTGCTAATTGGTACATGACTACATTTTCTAGACTACAAAGGAATAACAAAGTACACTAAGGTCAAGGTGGAGGATGGGATAAAAATATCGGGATAAACATACAAAGCAATACTATATAACAATGAATCTATAAATTGCAATAGAACAAAAAGTAACTCATTTTACAAGTACAATACAGCAAAGTGGATAATCTAATTTAAAAAACATCTTGAAACACAAGAAATCACATAATTCATAAATTCTCTGTAGAATTTACATTAAAGCTAGCTGAAAAGCCTGAACACACTTAGATAGAAATTCACCAATAACTTTACAAAACAAGGAAGCAATGTTAAAAAAATTTAATATCTGTAAACAAAAAAATTGGTTAAACTATAGAAAGTAACCAATAAACTGTGATAGTGTTCTCCAACTAGTACAACAGGACTGAAGAAGTGATACAGAAACTATGTTCTGACCCCATATCCTTAAATGCAGGTGGAGGGAATACTGTACTAAAATGTGAGGAATTACAATATTAGTATTGTTGTCTTTATAAGACTTTATTATAAAGGGTTACCCAGGAAAAATGATCCTGTAAAGTCAATGGGCTATATCTTTCAAAATATGGAACCTGTAACAAAATGTAAATTACTAATCAGCAGTTTCAGCTGCATACGGATATATTTTTGCTTTTTGAATAGTGGAGTAATGCAGCCAAAACCCCAGGAAGGAAGTGGCATTCAGGCCAAGAGTAAACAAGGCTGAGTCTGGTTGTAAACTAAAGTATCATTTATGATCTTTGTGTCACTTCTATCGAGAGAAAATAACTAAAAGAAACAACAACTGTGTTTGTCTGTTGCCCATTCAAGTGTGCTTTATAATTTTTCTATGCATTATAGGCTTCCAAAAAATTGCACTACAAAATGGGCCATTTCCATCAACTACTTCAAGTCAGTCAATAAACTTTTACTTATTGATGGTCTTGACTGCACATTTAATAAATGCATTCAACAAATATCCACATATTCATTGTTTTATGATTTCCAATCACTCCTAGTTACAAAAAAATATATCTTGACTGACAAAGAAACCGTGTCCTGGTTCCAGAATCATTCAAAATTCTAATTATTATTTACTTAAAATTGAGAGCACTACTGGAAATGACATGGACGAAAGAAGCTTCATAGCAAAATACGTACGTATAAGGTATTTTCATAAACCTACAGTTGATACTATATTCCATTTGTCAACCATACAGTCCCAATACTTGTCCAACACATCACAAAGGTCACCACTAGATTAAAAATGTGAATTTCTTCTGCAATAATGACTGTAATGTTAATATTTGAATTTGAGGCTTAACAGTCCAGGCATTATCTTTTTAGTATTAGTACAATACAAGTATACTGAAAACTGACTTTATGGCAAAGTATTGAAAATTATACCAATGGTAATGCAAGAAAAAATGAAAGAAAAAAAAGGGAATACACACAAGCTATTTTAAAGTACAAGGATACATACCATGATACCACCATTTTGTTTTTTTCGGGTTGGCACTGCAAGTTTTTACATAGTAACTATTATCTGGTGGTCGTTTCTGTGTGAAGAAAATAAGTAAAATTTTAGTGCAGGGTAGGAACATACTCATGGGTTTATTGAAAATAAATTCTTATTCTGATTGTATTTTTTCACTATGTACCTTTCAGTATTTATAATTACACAATGGAAAATACTTACCTTTTCTTTACATGATGATAACATAGAAATAATGGATAGACAAATAGCCTGAACTGACAAGGCTGGGGACCAATCTTCTGTTAAAATGCTTAAGCATATATGCCCATTCGAGTAGATATGTGGATGGATGGGAATATTGTCTCCAACAAATATCACCTGAAAAATACAATTTATTAAAGGAAACGCTTAAGATTCACAATGGGTAACTAATTAAGAGCATAGTTATGTTGATAAAAGAGAATAACTTATGATAAATAAAACCAGAAAACATATATCTTTAAAACATTTAAGTTTTGGTAAAGTTGCTTTATGTGACCTATACCAGATTCTGTACTATGTGTAATTAATTTACCCAATACACATATGTAATCAATTTAGTATACAAGCCTTTACCTTGCACAGTTTGCAAAATTTTTTATAGCCAAATTTTCCAAAATCAATCAAACATGGGCCCCCTCTACTCTGCCTTGTGGTTGGAACTTCAGGTCAACTTGATAGCTGATTTCATTGTGTGCTCTCTCTATTTGGAGAAGTACTAGGCAAAGTTATAGACTGTTGGTGTCAGCTGAGAGTGTCCACCGAGCTTCCTCACCCAACCATGTTGAAAAAATATGATGCAGTCAGCAACCTCCTCCATCAGGCTGTGACAGAGAGCAGTCAGTCTCCAGCTGAAAATGGGTGGCTTCTGAACTCTTCCTTGATCTTTTTGATGAGCAGAGTCAAGGTACTGGGGGGATCAAAGGATACTGATACTACCGCATTTTATATACCTACTGTGTGGTGACTTTCATGAAGCCTCTAGCAGCTCTGAAGGTCACTACCTTGAAGACTAAATAGTACTTGATAAGGCATTAAAATAAGGGTTAGAATGAAATGGGCACCCATCAAACCCTGGCCAGCTGTTCAGCTTTCTCCTTCTGGAAAGGGAAGAGGCCCCCTTCAGACCTTAGCGCCTCAGTTGCGTGATCGCTATGGTCTTGGGTTGCCACCTCGGTAGCCGTGAGTTCGATTCTTGGGCATTCCATTGAGGTGTGAGAGATGTGTATTTCTGGTGACAGAAGTTCACTCTCGACGTGATTCAGAAGTCACGTAAAGCCGTTGGTCCCATTGCTGAATAACCACTGGTTTCATGCAACGTAAAAACACCATAAAAACAAACAAACAATCCCCTTCAGACCTTTTCCCCAACCTCGCTGGCCTTAGTTTAAGAGTCAGGTAAGGGCTTGGAGGAAGGGTAAGGGTGAGAAAGGAGAGGGACACTGGAGGTGGCAGTCCTTTTCTTTAGCTGCTATGAGTTGAAGGGTGTCTGTCACACCATTAAGAATTAGATAGACTGGGGTTTACAGAATGGATACAGACTACCTTTCAAGGACTGCTATCCACCCCTAACTCTTCTGCTGATCCATTTTCTGCCTACCATCCGGGCTTCCAGTTGAAGCAGAGGCCATGGTGAAAACTCAGCCCTGAAAGACAAAGACCACAGGACTCCACACTTCTAGAGTTGCCTTCTCTTCATTTAGAGGTTGACAAGGCTGGAGACCAGTGATCAATCTCTGCACTGACCAGGTATATATTATAGACCCAATTCAGAACAGAAAATTCCAGTCTGTGTTAACTTTCACCAGAGAGGGTGAAATAGATATGATGGATGTGTATTAACAAGGACTCTGGGAAATACATACTGCTGCTTTGTCTGCAAAAGAAATGCCCCTCAGTTTGCTGCTCTGTGCTCCATTCTGTTGACAACCAACACTCCCCCCCCTCAGCCCCCATGTTACCTTGAGTGTTCACCCCTTTTTTTTTTTTTGGTTTTAGCCAACTTAGTAGTAGGGATATACTTGGTGCATAGCGATGATTAGCTAATTTTAGCATATTCCGAGGATCAGTTGTTTCAAAATTAAGACCGCCTTTTCACTTTTGGTCAGGATCTGGAATGAATTAATAAATCATGAAATTTAGGCTATAAAGCCAAGCACTGGGATACCCTCAGCCATTCAGTGGTTAAGACATCGAAAATAGGGAGCTGGAGCTGGACAGCAAGGTAGGTAGATCCAGAAAATGACATAAAGAACAAGGATGTGAAGGTGAATCTGGGAGAAAGCCCCATAGTCGTACTAAGAAGTAATAGTTAAAAGCAGGACTGCAAGATGGAAGCAAGATAAAATGCTAAAATGTGGGTGCAGCCAAAATGATGCTGCAAACACCATTCAATAATGCCTACTGAGCACCATTCGAGATTCACTGATGTCACTAGTCTCCAATAGGGTTCATGATCTGGAGATCATCGTGAGCACTATGAATCAGAAGAGGCATTGAGGCATGCCGATAGGCATGACAGTCTTTCCTGGGGATTCTAAAATCAGCAACCTCAAATAGGTCACAGGGCTTTTCTGTCCTGACCACTAGCTCAGTTTTGGCAAGTCATTCTCTGTAACCTGTTGTCCTTACAGAAGCCTATGCAAATATTTGCTACAAATACACGAACTACTTTAGTAATAGGTACGAATTTGAAATCTGGCAGGGTAAAATAAATAATCTCCTACAAATAAACAATTATTGGTAAGAAAGCAAGCACAGATTATTGTATCAACTTTCTAAAATTGTCACTCTAAATTCATGAACAAAAACTATGCATATCTATGTATCACAAAATTACTCTTCACAGCCAAAAACTCACCTCTGGAGAATCAAATGGATATTTTGGTGAAAACTTAAACTGTAACTGGAACTTTTCGCCTTCGTAAAGGGTGCCTGAGGCGCCTTCCATATGAACAACCCACCTGAAATAAAATGTGCTCTTATAATCTGTTACTCCTACTGAAGTCTCCAAAATCAATGAAAATGCTAAACTATGTAGATACTGAGTTAATTTGAGTAATTCATCAATAGAGTACACTTACGCTTGAAAGGAGTTAATACTGATAGAATACACTTTCACAAATATAACATGGATCACCAGAGAATATGAGGTAATTTCAATACTGTTTTTATATTATTATTATTATTATAAAGGTAATTCTTGCAAATCTTTGTACTGTACTAAAACATGGTGCTGTCTATTTTACCATATTAAATAAAAGTTTTTATTTTATTTTATGCCATTTCAAAAAAAAAAAAAGTTGCATGACACTAAATTTCCTGGGATATTCAAAGCCACCCATGATGGACAGTTCTTTCAAGAACAACTGGTTACTTTTAACACAACAACAGATAGTTCCAACCTCCTCAGTCAGGTTTCCTAACAAAGATTATAGTTAAAATTTCTTTGGCATTATGGGATATACTGACTTCTTTCCAGGTAGATTTCTCGGCACACACACACACACAAACACAGAAGACGTAAATAATTGGATGGGTTAATGGCATCACTTTCGCCGATGCCTGGTCTAGTCTTCATAGTTTATCGTTTTAAATGATCGTGAAAAGAGGACATGGACACAAGATTGAGAGTTCCTATGTTCAGGGGTAGAGAAGCATACAGCATAGTTTTTTTTCTTTTTATAAAAGCATCAGTAAACTACCAATTCACGAATAAAACGAAATACACTTCAATACATTCACAAAAGCCTAAGAAAAAAAAAATAAACTGGATGAGAGACAAACAATTGCTGTCCTCGTTCCCTTGGGTAATTATAAACCGGAGAGAGCAAAGCATTCATTCACTTCTAAACATGGCCCAATTCACATGCGCCAATAAATGGAAAGCTATCTCTCTACATGAAAACAAACAAAGCCTGAATACAGGATACCTGCCTCGGCAGACCCTACCCGTAGATATTGACAACCTTCATCCGAGAGAACTGGTTTAGAATATTCATACGACTACTGATGCGAAGAACAGGGAATGGAATTTCCTCTCCTCATCTCGAGTACTTCTGGGACCCCTCCAGACTGCGTCCAGAATAAATTCCCTTTGGCGCACAATCAAAGAATGGCCCGGGGTGAAAAAGGGGTACATATTTACATATATATTTACTTTACTTTTTCCTCTCTCCAAAGAAGACGGAAAAGAAGATAAATGATGAAATTATGCGTTTAGACTTTTTTTTTTCTCCCACTCCTCCCACTCTTTGGATTGTATAAATATATATTGCATAACTGACCAATATATATTTTTTATAACCCATGCAAACAAAAATTACGAAAGTTAAACAAGTCAAAAGAGGTTAATGACTTGTATACCCAGAACTGCACATCCTAAAATAAAAACTGAACTGTTTTTAAAATGATAATCATAAAGTAAAAGATTCACTTGACACAGTACACTTCCTTGGCTCCATCGCCTTTAAATGTACTTTTTTCCCCAACTATACTCTGTTTTTTTCCATCTGTCCATCCGCCTGTGGTGTTTTCGCATGGTAACACTGCGTCCCGGCTTTAAATAGTTACGCTATGTGTAAGTTTTAGGTAAATAAAAGGATATCTGGGTGTACATTTGCAACTGAAAAGCGTTTTCATAATTTACTGTATGCGAATTACACTGTTAATATTCGAAATAGGATATTGTTATTATTGTTGAATGTAAGCTGAATGTAACTATCTAAGCCCGGGACGCAGTGTTACCATATACAAACACCATAGGCGGGTGGACAGATGGAAAAAACTGAGTATAGTCATAATCGTCTTCAAACTTGACCCACCCTAATGCCATTCGTCTTATCTATGCTAAAGCCGTTTTTCTGCTTTGCCTAAACTTTTACTTGACTTATGTTTCGGTCTTTTTTCCTTAAAAGGAATCCCAAATGGATTTTTTTTATTATAAATATATTCTTTACTTTTTACTTTGATATCCTCAAATTTTGCCTTGGATTGTTTCATTTAGCTTTTTTTGGGTTCTGAGTCTTCCTCTAATTTTCTTTTTGGTGGCTACTAGATATCCTTGCTTTCTTGACACTTTTTGGAAGATCGTCTTCTGAATTTGACTTTAATCATAACTTCTCTTGTTGGACTGTATTTTGGCTTGTCTTTTCTTCAAACTGTACTTCCCTTCGATTTTAGCGCCTCAGTGGCGTGGTCAGTATGGTGTTGGCCTGCCACCTGGGTGGCCACGAGTTAGATTCTCAGGCATTCCATTGAGGAGTTAGAGATGTGTATGTCTGGTGATAAGAGTTCGCTCTCGACGTGGTTCGGAAGTCGCGTAAAGCCGTTGGTCCCGTTGCTGAATAACCACTGGTCCCATGCAACGTAAAAAACCATACAAACAAACAATCTCTCTCTCTCTCTCTCTCTCTCCAGTCAAGAGCACTTAGTTCTCCCAAGGTATATAAATATTATAGATCGGATAGAAATTGTCTTTGGTTTCTAAAAAATTTGGTTTCTAAAATAAAAAAAAAAAAAAAAAAAAAAGTCATTGAACTTGCCTCATGGATTTCCTTTAGCCTATTATTTTCATTTAACGAAAGCATCAGCAACTATCCCCTAACTCGAAACTACGAGTCCTTAGAAGAAAGACGAAATTTCTCAGCGCATAAAAATTCTCATAACCTCTTCGACTGACAATATGGACGCAGCGAGGCGGGGAAAAATAGACTCGTGATCACCGACCCTATTTTATGCCTATCTTGATATTTTATCGGGATGCAGCTTGTGCTTCTTGCATTTTTAAAAGGTTTGTTGGAGAACCTGCCACGGAAACATTTTATGAAAATTACCCGCCACTGGTTGTATTTATTTCTCTTATATTTAACAATTTCTTGTTTATGGCGATACTAAAAATGCTTCAACAATGACAACCTCTAATTGTATTAATTTATAATCTTAATGTTTTAACTAGCGTAATTTACAAAGTTTAGTTGCCTCTTCTTGCGATATCTGAATAATCTTTCGCTCTCTCCCTCCCCTTCCCATCCCTTGTTCTTTAGAGACCCTATTAAGGGCTGCATTTATTGTGCTCACTCATGTGAATAGTTTCACTTAAATCCTAAATTGTTTACTAACTTCCCTTTGTGCTTCTATCCTTTCAAGTTTGGATAGTTTGGGGAACTCAGCCCCAAATACAGTAAAATGTCGAGGAAGGCTGATAACATAGGCCTAAGTCGGCCTATGAGAGGCGGGGTGGTCCTTTTAAATGCTCTCGTATGTATTTTCCATTTATCCATCAAGCTTTACTATATGAACCTCCTCCGACTCTTTATGGAATATATTTTTATGGTATATATCGAGAAGACCTCCCTTTTTACTTTCTCCTCGGCAGTTGAATCAAGGATCTTTCGTCGCATAAATACTATATATTTTCATTTCGACTCCAGAATCACTATAACTTCACTTAGTTTGTCAACTTTCCCTTTTTGTGTTACTTTCGAAGCTGGTTATGACACTATTCTCCCTTGAGTATACAGTACCATGTATCCTGCAGCATTAAAAAAACCGAAAGCTACGCAAACCTCGGAATTGAGAGATGTCAAAGCCAATGCAAAAGTACTAAGAGCAAATAATCTAGTCTGGTCTGCAGTGAGCGATTTTGTATTTCGATGAGGGGACACATTATATAAATAAACGATAAAAACAAGAGGACAAAATTCTAAAGACCAACATTAAACACGCTTAAATAATGCGTTCTTTCAAAGGGAGATGAGATACTAACAATCGCAGTATACATTCCACTGCATCATGACTTTGAGAATCCATCATAAATTTCTACCGAACACGTTGAAAGTATACACCATGTTCCGACTACGACGATTCGTGACACACCACTATCTCCAAATCCAATCCTTGTCTTTTTTTTTTTTTTTTTTTTTTTTTTTTTTTTGTTTTTTTTTTTTTTTTTTTTTTTTTTTTTTTTATAAGAACCATTATCCTATCGATCTTGATGTCTGCCCATTTATTCACACCAAGACTCTTTAGCAAAGACTTCTAAGAAGAACATGAACAATGTTTTACATGAAATAAGGACATTAATTAAAAAGCAGGAAATTCAGTCTTAATTATTTTTCCTTTCAGGAATACCGAATCAAATATTTATCAATATATTCTAGTGATCTTGCACATGGAATGCTTGGAAACTGTCATCAATAAATCCAGTGAAAACACGCACATGTGTATAATATATAATTACGTGATTTGCTAACACTACCTACATATATAAGGTATTGAGGACCAAAGCTTAGCCAGCAGTGGAAAAATGATGAAACTACAGCGCATGAAATGTTAGTTTGAAAATTAGCACATGTCGCAATCTACATACGCTATTATCACGAAAAAACATTTTGACATATCAGAGAGAATATGAATATTGTTTTATCAGTAACGACGGAAGATATGAAGAAAAAAACTGATTTTGATTTCTACTGAATGTGAAACAAACCAATTAACAAAATACCGGATGTGTTCAACATATAGTGAAAATATACATATTTTTTTTCGAAATATGCTAATAAACAAAAATATAACACAACACTGTGAAAAAATGAAGCCTTAATTTTGTGGTAAAAATGATAAATGATGAATAAAAATGTGCGCTCTATATTTACCAACGAAAAACATGAACTAGGTAGGAACACATTTTTACCTTTACTATAATGAATGATCTTTTTTTTTTTTTCTTAAAGCAGTTTAAGACCTAACAAAAATAAGTCTAACTTCTGGTTTTCTCAAGGGTAAATCAACTACTGGCATAAAAAACTAATCTAATTTAGACCCATATAGGTAATTACTAAAGACAACTAAGACTGTGCTTAAGCACAGATTTGTGTAAAATGGTAGCAAGAAGCGTTTATTGCCCGAGGAAAACAAAATCAACGTAGACTGTAATGTTCGCCACCGTAGGCGAGCAATCCACAACAAAAAGACCTATTTTCCCAGAACGTTACATTCCTCTTTCTCCCAAAACTTAGCCACGTGTTGTCGGTCACGTGACCATCTTCGGTTAAATTCTCGTGAAAAACCAGTACACTTTTTGTGCAATCCTCTTGACAAATAGACACATACCGCAAGAAAAAAACAAATGAAACCTACACCACTCTAATCCTATTCACCAATACCGAGCTGGCCTTTTGCTTCTCATTGTGACCCGAGCGCTCTCCCAACTCCTGAGATCTGTCACCAATCCGAGTAAAGACCATAGCGAACGCTACCAGAGGCTAATTCGGAATTATAAAATGGAAAAACTCACTCTGTAAGCTTCGTGTGTGCTTGATCAACGTCGACTGTGACACCAGGTGGGGGTTCCTTCAGCAGCGACATCAGCTCTTTCTGTAGACGTTTCTGGAAATAAAAACAATCAATCAATCGACTTGAAGGGGATGCTCTGCTTCTACGCCACATCATTTACTACATGGGAGGGTCATGGCTGCTTCAAGTCAAGGTGAATGTGTACAGCGTATGGTGAGCTACAGAAACTACCTTAATTTTTCTTTATCTATTTAGTATTTTTTTTTTTCCCAAGATGAACCATGCAGACAGTCACTTACTCCCAACGACCAAATTAATTCATCCTTCTGAATCATGGAATTTAAGTCAATGCCTATATCTTTAATCAGATCGCCGATAATTATGTTCAAAACAGGAAAGAAAATGTCTCGTTCAAACACCAAATTACATCAGCTGCTAAACGAGAGTCAAAATGTATGCTTAGTTTGAAAGGATGCATTTTGTAAGAGTTATGGGCAAAGGAATACGAATAGTTATCCAAAGATAAAAGATATATTCTCGACGAGTAGGACTTTAGGCATAAACTAAAATATATGAAAAATAAACAGCCGATTTTTATGGCATACAAAGAACAATTACGTTCTGACAGATGCAGAGGACCAAAGAACACTTCTTGCGTAGTTTTTGAAGTAAATTAATATAACAATACACAATATTTTATAGCAAATATCGGGTATTATACTGATAATATACCTCACAAACTACATAAAGCGTGTCCTTCTGCCTCCTGTAGCTGACTCGTGTTACATAAATAAATACGTTGGCTTAATTAATACACAAATATAATGACTATTATTATTTGTACATAACACGATGGAGTAAGGTATTATTATTGAAAAACAGTTGCTTCTCGTGGAGAAAGGAGTTGCAGTTACTATTGTTATTTGCACATGACACGGTGACGTTACGTACTATTAAAAAAGATTGCTACTAATGGACTTGCAAAATTTCCCTCCGATCAACTTCAACACATATAGGACGAGCACACACTTACATATATATATATATATATATATATATATATATATATATATATATATATTATATACAGCATGCATATCTACAAAAACTAAATATTTCAAACCCACAATATTTCTACCTTATATTTTCAAAATATGAATTTTTCTCCTTTTTTTCACCATAAAGCTGTACAAACATTGTTTGGGAAAGTGCAATGAAATATCAAAAGGGCCTAAAATTCAAAACTTGGATGACTTTCTACAGCCGCTACTGTCCCCTGATAATGTATCTACTGCAGAGCGAAGTTTCTTCTCAGCCACGGCCCATGAAACTTTCAGAGACACGGCCCGGTGGTGGCCTGTGTTGTTGGCACCTACAGCCATGCGAGTCTTTAAATAATATAAATACTGAGGCATGAGGGCTGCAATTTGGCATGTTTGATGATTGGAGGGTGGGTGATCAACATACCAATTTGAAGGCTTTTGGCCTCAGTAGTTTTTAAGACTTAAGGGCGGACGGACAGAAAACTAAAATGCTAATTTTTTTAAACATAACAATACGAAGGAAAAAAAGAAGTAGCAGACGAAGAAGATGAGGAGGAACAATAGGAAAACCCAGCTGAGATGTGCAATAACGTGTAAAGTGAAATGACATTAATTCTGATCCGATATCAATTTCCATCTATCCATCTGTCAGTAGTTGAAATAATCACTTAACATACTCTTTCTGACAATATAAAGCAAATAATTTTCCTACGAGACTGTTTTGACAGTGGCTTAACTATCCTCGCTACTTTGCACATTCCCGACCTGATCAATTTCTGTCCTACCCATAACACTGCATTCATTTATTCTGAAATAAACTGACACACTCAATTACTTCCTCCTCCTCACGATGAAGGACGGGGTCTTGTCGCATCACCCTCCTAAATTGCGTTACCGAATGTGAAACGTCACAGTTTAATCTTCAATGAAATTGCTTTATCTTCTCCTACCAATCTTCATGTCTTTACAGGACTTATGCAGTGCCGTCAATGCACCTAACAGGGTGCATTGTATGCATTACTAAAGGTTCTTTGCAGCGTCCCTTCGGCCCCTAGCTGCAACCCTTTCATTCCTTTTGCTGTACCTCCATTTACATTATGTTTTTTTCCTTCTTGCTATCCACCCTCTCCTGACAATACTATATGGTACAACTGCGCGTTTTTCCTCCTATTACACCTTTCAAACCTACCTACTCGCAATTTCCTCTCCAGGCCTGAACGACATTATAGGTCCCAGTGCTTGGCCCTTGGACTAAACTCTATAATCAATTCCATTCCATTATAGGACTTATATCACTCCTATAAACAGACTAACTCGTACACCGTATATTTTACAAAATACGATTTACAAAAGTCTGCTGACAACTGTGTACGACTTTCCATAACACCGGCGAATAAATTGTCTAATACAATGTTAACAAGTGAGATCATACATATTCCAGTGAAACTTCAAGAACATTTCCACATTTCCAAAAGACGTCTGCATCAACCAATAACATATACAAATTTAATAGTTTGACGTGCTGGAGAGAATTACCCAGCCATATTACGATGCAAACTTCATGCAATATTTATCAAGCACCTGGCCTCATCTGGTGTCTTAAGTAATTATGAAGTGTGCTATTTTGTGGTAGCTGGAGCTGGAACTCAAATTCTGGAAGAATATCAGCTAAACACCTCAGAGAAGTCATCATGTACTGAGTAATCTCTTAATACCTAAGAAGAAGAAGAGAAAAAAAAAACGAATATCAGATTAATAAATAGAGAAAACCAACATATGTCGAGTAAAAGAGTAACAGCATATGCTGAATTTCAGTTTAATGTTTCAAGAAAGGCCAACATGGGTTGCATCACAGCTTAGTATTTCATGAGATCACGCGTATACTGAGCATCAGCTCACGATTTCATGAATGCTTATGTATATCGAATATCCAGATTAATATTTCAGAGGAAAGAGCGAATGGGTTGATTGGGGCACAGGTGCGAAGCTCTTCAGCTGTTGACTTTCTTGGGAATGAAGCTTATCTAATAAAAAGATCGTTAGCCAAAAGGAGAATCTTATCATTACGACTCCTGTAAATCCGTTATCAAGAGGAGATAAAGCTGGGATGATTGATTAATAAGAACTTCCCTTACGATATTTCAGACAGACTTCTTTTAATATTAGAAGATATTCGTGTTACTCGAGTCTTTTCAATATAGGACAGGAATATCCTGCTATACAAGGGTAATGTGCGCTCTACATTTAACTATCAGTCTACAGCAATAAATTACAAAGCAACATATTGTACCTGACATGCCAAAAGTGCCGCGAACTGCCAATTTACTTAAATATTGCCGTCATTTTTAACAGAACAGGTATAATCATTATAAAAGTGAATCAATGACTTTAATAATCCTTAACGAAAGGGCCCATGAACACATGAAGAAGTAATGAAATAAAAAAGGTGTCAT